>NC_092145.1:110377376-110689251 GCF_043159975.1 Macaca nemestrina | reverse complement strand
ACTTCTAAGTGATGCTGGTACCCTTATCACCCATACATTCCTTATGGCTTTGATGAACAGTGTTTTTCGGGCCCCTATGGAACATAACCCTCTGGCAGGATTTCTGACCTCACATTATGTATCCATTTCAACATGTCGAATTCCTTCAGCCTCTTTATTCCTTCCTCTGCTATCCTCCGGGCAATTCCTGCATTTCTACTTTACTCAGCGTAAGTCTTTGCCTACTGCAGGCTTCTAAGAGTCACCCTAGCCATGAGTCTGCCCCATCCTGATACACTTGCCTAGGTGTTAAACTCACCTTACAACAAAAGTACCCTCAAACTGATGAACTCTGGGTTATATTCAATCTTATATTCTAACTGCCTTGATCAAACACCTCCCCTGGCTCATGCTAATATGTGCTAGCCAATTTTTCCAGCCTCTTCAGCACATAATCTCTTTCCTTCCCTATCATGCACACCACATCTCCAGGTGGATTATGCTGGAGCTTAACCCAGGTCATTATCCTGTCAGTTAGGAGATGAGATTGGGGCAGCTCCTGAAGGGGGAACCATTTGCTTCATGGCGAAGAGGCCTCACTAGCATCTTTCAGCACAAGGGGCGTGCTAGCTCTAAGAAAGGATGAGCTAGCTCTGCAATTTCTGAGAGTTCAGGGAAATCTGCAGAGGCAACATCTCAGAAGTATCCATCTAGATGTCTCCATCCTATTTTTTCAGGTTCCAGGTTTTTCAAACCAAGGCTCTGACTTTACCATGACAGAGTTTCCTAGCATGAGCAATTAATCATCTTGAGAACTCTGGTCTCTGTCTCCTGAGTCTGCCCCTCTAATATGTCTGTTCTTCTACTGAAAGATAAAAGGGCATGTTTATAAGCTACCAATGAGATCCTGTGGCTCTTGCACTTAGCCATTAATCGCTTATCAACAGCCCTCAATTTCATTAACCTTTTGTAGGGCATCAATACAAATTAGTATTAACCAGCCAACTTTGCGGGCTTGTTTTGCAAATAACAGAATCATTGTACCTACAAGGTGTTCACTTCCACCAGACATTTTCCTAGGTCACTACTGGTGAAATCTTTAGAATTTAGGTCATTACCTTGTAGAAAGGACTATTTGTTCCCATCTGCAACTTAGGTAACTTTCCCATCAGCAATTTGTCCACCAGCTGGTGAGTGATCCAGTTCCCAAACCCCATCTGACCACCTGTTTTATTGGACTTCATCAACAGTACAATTCATGTCTGTTCAGAACCTTCAAGAAACAGATGCCAAGATGGGATTAGATGTGCAAGAAACGTATTGGAGGAAATGCCTATGGGTGATAAAGAGGAAGAAGTACAAGTAGGCAAGGAGGGCCTTCATAATATAATCCAGATCTGACATCTATGAAAGGAGAGAAGGAAGGAAGTAGGAAGGAATTGGATAGGAAGAAGTCCAGACTGCTGCACAGTTCAAAGAAAGTTTGAGCCAGGCACATGAATTACAGGAAGCTTGTGTCCCACAAGAATGAGCCAGCAGTAGTACTCGTACCACGCTCAGTCAGTGGCTATTGGTGGCCCTGGGGAAGCATGACCTCAGTGCAAACATGGTGGTGGACCAAGTCAGGTGGCAGCTGGAGCTATCAGTCAACTATGCTTCCTGCAGCAGGAGATCCCAGTGGTACATTTTAATGGCCACTACATGTGGCATTCTAGGAGAAAGCCTCACTTCTGTCTGTAGTTTTGATCCCTGGGGAAAGGATTGAAGGCTTCTCTCTCTCTCTCTCTCTCTCTCTCTCTCTGTCTCTCTCTCTTTTATTTGAGGCAGGGTCTCACTCTGTAGCCAGGCTGGAGTGCAGTGGCTCAATCAGGGCTCATTGCAGCCACAACCTTCCAGGCTCAAATGATTCTCCCACCTCAGCCTCTGGAGCAGCTGGGACTACAGGCCTAAGCCACCATACCCAGCTAAATTTTGAAATTTTTGTAGAGATGGGGTTTCTCCATGTTGCCCAGGCTGGTCTCGAACTCCTTGGCTCAAGCAATACTTCTGTCTCAACCCCCTAAAGTGCTGGGATTACAGGTGTGAGTCACTCCATTTCACTTTAACAGCAATGCATCTACAAAGTAGGGCTGACTGATTCCCAGTTCTACCTGTATATTGCCAAGACCAGTTTCCACATTACCAAGAAAAGATTCCCTCATCTCCCACTCCCCACTCAAGATTGGGAACATAAATGGCACCTAGCCATGTGCCATGACCAGTTCTCAATCATTTTAGGATCCTCTTCAGCCCGAGTAGAGTCCTGGCCTGGACTTTGGACTCTATCATATAGCTAATTGATTTAAAATTTAAAACTCTAGACTAATTGTTATAACTCTTTGCAAAACTGTGTTTTACCCCTGACTCCCACTCTTGGACCCCAAATGTATTAAGGCTCCATACACAGTTGTCATTCAGGCCCTAATATATACAGACGTTGCTTCCTCAGGCTCATCAACCTGAAGGGAAGGGCTTTTAGCCCAATTACACCTTAAGACATCACAACCTTAGGCAGTTCATTTCAACCTTTAGGCCTGATTCATTTCTTTCTACAAAGTTGGAGATATGAGATATCTGTGAAGTCTGCTATTCACCAGGTGTTTCTGAATTGAAAGTGCCCTCCCCTTTCCCTAGCAGCAAAGTATCTTAATTGAATGGTTTCTAGTTGTGGGGACACTCTCCTTCATAGTTGGAATGGCCTCAACTTAACAAGAGTAGCTTGGAATTATCTCCGAGAAGAGCCAGTTCTGAGATGCATTTGACAAAGTTTACCTAAAGTTATGCCCCAGCAAGGGGCCACCTGAAAGCAATTCTTAGGGAGGCTGGTTTGGGACCATCACAGGAATCATTCTAGGCAAGTAGAAAACCAGACTTTTTTCAATGTTTACTTCTTTCCACCATCCAATGTATCACAACATTATGATTTCAGATGCATTACAATGTCTATAGCCTCAGATTCTGTTATGGGTTGAATTGTGTCCCCAGAAAGATATGTTGAACTCCTAATCTCCAGTACCTGTGAATGTGACCTTATTTGGAATAGGGTCTTTGCAGTTAAGGTAAGATGAGGTCATTAGGTTGGGCCCTTATTCCAATATGACTGATCTCTTGTAAGAAGAGACATGGTGACAGACACATAGGGAGAATGTCATGTGACAACAGAAGCCGACTGAAGTGGTGTGTCTACAAGCCCACGAATGCGAAGGACTGCCAGCAACACCAGAAGCTAGGAGAAAGGTATGGAACACATTCTCCTCTAGAGACTTCAGAGACAGGACGGTCCTGCCAACACCGACTTCAGACTTCTAGCCTCCAGAAGTGAGAGAGAGTAAATTTCTGCTGTTTAAGCCATCCAGTTTGTGGTAACTTACAACAGCCCTAGAAGACTAACAGATTCTATACTGACTGGTTAGTTATGACTGGGGTTTCCAGAACTGGGAAGGGAAAAGTTGGGACCTACTCATCAGAGAGCAGTGTGTGTGATACTTTGGTGTTCCTGGGGCTTCTCCAAGTTCTAATAACCAGGAACAAAAATGCAGAGAAGGGGATTCAGCTTAGGTCTCTGGTTATGAGGTCTTTATAGTTAAGAATCTCACTGCACACTTTGGCCAAGGCATCCGATGTTTCCAATTCTTATTTCTCCATTCACGATGATACTTTGGGCCCCTGGAAATGAAAATAGTAATATTATTAGATAATACTTATAAAAGCCCTTGTTGTTCTAGGTGATTTTACCTTAAGTCACCACTCACAACAATGCTAAAATGGGATCATTATTATTATTGTGTTTGTCTTTACAGATGAAGGAGCTGAAGCACAGAGGTGTTAAATAATCTACCAAAAGTCCTCTAACTAGGAAATGACAGAGGTGGATTTGAATGCTGGCAACAATGGCTCCAGAGTCTGTGCACTTAACTGTTATGTCAGACTGATTCTCTAACAGGAAACATTGCAGAGGTTGTGCCAAATAGAATTCACCAAGTACTGAATGCCCCATTAGTCCAACAATCTACTGACTGTCAGAAATAAATAGGTTGACTTTGTTACCATGGTGTCTGGAAATCCTCAAAGTTAGATTGTTCTTTTGGAAGTCCAAAGGCCACAATTTCAACCTCCTAGATCCAATTCCATTTTCCAAGGGAACTTATTTACATTCTAGGTCTCTGGATCCCCAGTCCAGCTTTTCCTGTGCAAAGGAGTCATCTTCAAAGTAGAATTTGTTTTATTGTGCAGTTAGTAGTTCTCTCTCAAGATTATTCAGATGATAGAATAAATAAGTTAGGCATAGACATCAATTGATATTGATATAGTTATTTCCCATGGAGAAGTTGAGAAGTTGGAGGCTTCCCCAAGAATCTATCCACTCAATTGTCATAGGGTACTACTAGTGCCAAGGGTTTATAGACAAATCAAAACCTCAAATTGAAACTGAAATAATAGAGAATAGTCCTTCACCAAGTTCCATTTGGTTTTCTAATCAATCAGACAGGAATATTTGTGGATGAGCCTTGGCAATAGCTGTACTTCCAGGCCAACAATTTTTGGAGTGTTGTCCTCATTTCTTCTATGACATCAACAGCAATGGGGTTTGTTTCTGTTAGAGTTTGAGGTAGTCATAATCCTTATACCAACTTGAGCTCAGGTTGTAAGAATACATGACCCCTTTGATGGATTTTATTATCTAGCTGACTCCTCCATCAAAATTAATTATGTTGTGGCAGCGTTTTCTTTCTCCACTCTCTATTATGAAGACTGATGACTCTGTTAAATTAGAAAAAGAAGGCCGGGCGCGGTGGCTCAAGCCTGTAATCCCAGCACTTTGGGAGGCCGAGGCAGGCGGATCACAAGGTCAGGAGATCGAGACCACAGTGAAACCCCGTCTCTACTAAAAATACAAAAAACTAGCCGGGCGCGGTGGCGGGCGCCTGTAGTCCTAGCTACTCAGGAGGCTGAGGCAGGAGAATGGCGTGAACCCAGGAGGCGGAGCTTGCAGTGAGCCGAGATCGCGCCACTGCACTCCAGCCTGGGCAACAGCGTGAGACTCCGTCTCAAAAAAAAAAAAAAAAAAAAAAAAAAAAAATTAGAAAAAGAAAAGAAGAAACCCTTGAGGTTCCTAAGATATATACACTTTAAGCCCAATTCAATCTTGGGTGCTACTTGTGGAATTTCGGGTACTGCTGCCAATTTTCCCATCTCATAAACAATGCCTACAGGTGAGGAATTGTTAATAAATTCAACCTATACCAGAATTCAATGGGGAAGTTCAGGTATTTGTTTCCTTCTGTATTCTTCCCACAATCCTATTGTGGCCTTGGGAAACAGTTATGTGCTGGGGATTCTGTACTTCTGCTTTCTTTGTTTGAAATTTGTGAGGGTGAAATGATCAGAAATCTCTGGGTATTCTTGGCTCAGAACCAAAACAACTTCTTCCATGTCCCCTGGAAGCAGAGACCTATACGTAAGATGCAATAACAGGCAGGCAGACTTTATTGCTCATCATGGGGCCTCAGGATATAACCACTCTCCTTGAAAGGTAGGGACACTGTTCTCTTTCTAGAAATGATAGGTGAGTTCATTTGGGAAACTGGAACCCACCAGATTGGTGTATTTTTTCCATTGTACCCCTCTTTAGATAATCAGTTAAAAATTGTTTTAACCCAACATTTTTAAAAAGTCAGGTTTATTAAGATATAATTTACATGCAGCTAACTCCACCCTTTTTAGAAGTATGGTTCTATGAGTTTTTACAAACATGTACAGTTGTTTACAACTGATTGTGCCACCACCACAATCAAAATATAGAATATTTCCATGCCTCTAAAAGTTCCCTTGTGCTCCTTTTTAGTTAACCCTTCTCTGCTCCCACCAGCTGCTGGTAAGCACTAATGCTTAGCACATAGTTTTGCTTTCTCCAGGATATACATGGAATCATACAATATGTAGCCACCTGATTCTGGCTTCTTTTACTCATCATAATGCATTTGACATTCATCCATATTATTGTGTGTATCAATAGCTCATTCCCTTTTATTGCTGAGTAGTATTTTATTGTGCGGAGATACCAAAGTTATTTTATCCATTCACTCATGAAGGGTGTTTGCGTTGTTTTTTGAGCTTCTGTAAACATTCATATTCAGGTTTTTGGGTGAACATACATTTCCGTTTCTCTTGGGTAAATTCCTAGGATTGTGATCACTGGGTCATATAATAAGCTTATTATGTTTGATTTTATAAGAAACTTACCCTCTTATTCTTCCCCAGTCTCTGCCATTCCTCTCTGAAAAGGTAACTACTATTGACTTGTTGCAGGGGTTCATAATCCCCAAGCCTTTAGTTCACCATTAAAAGTTTGTTTTCTAGACAGTTTTAAAGAAAGTAGTTGCCATTGATCATTTGGTTTAACTTTCTAGTTCTTTGGGTTGTAATAGTCAGAAAGTTATATAGTGTTTCCATGTTTCACATAATGGGCCAAGTGCCAAATTTTCAAGTGGGTTTTTTTTTTTTGAGTGGCTATTGCCATTCCTGGGGTTGGGAAACCTAGAGGTTCCATGCCAACTGGAGAACCCCTGTGAAGACTAGCAAAAAGTCTTCCCAGTGATTCTCATGAAGATCTCTCTTAGAATTCACCATTGCCTTCTGATTGATCCTATCTTCAAATGCTCCCTATATGTTCTCTGACCTACTTCTACGTATTCCCATATCAACCCTCTGAGCAAAGGCCCCTACAATTTTCTCTTATCTCTAGTGGTATGTTGCCCCATATCTTATCTCACTTCCATCAGCCACTTGGAAAACTTTTCAGTACTTAGGACATGTTCCCTTGCCTTAAAAACTTTCTTGGACTCAACTGGACTTCAAAGTTTTCAATGATAAATGTCCATCCCACTTCAGGGTGGGTGGATGGGTGAGCAGAGCAGCTTTTTGGAGTTGTCTCCAGGCTACTCTGTCCCCCCTCCCTCCTGCATGTTGTTTGCCTTTAAAACCATCTTCGTTGTTTGATTTGCCTTGACACTTTCATGTGCAGACATGCTTTCTTAGTGGAGCTCAGCTGCGGGTGGGTGCACCAAAATGACAAAAGTTTGTCCCTTGCCTTGGCACTCCCTAAATACCTCATATCTTTCAGAAACATTCTTTCCATTTAATTCTTAGAGTAAGATACTCTGCCCTACATCTCAGGGAAGATTCCCTAGTGAATCATCGACACTATCTTTCTAACTCCCCACAATTTTCCCTCCATATATTAGAACTGTTGTCCTTTGACCTCTAGAATGGAAACTGACTGGCTTGCCACTTTCATCTGTTCACAAAAAACAGGTCAGTATTGCCCCACACTTTATTCAGTTTGTTCATGCTCCCTCTGTACACCTCAATGAGAGGGAAAGTTCTGTCACGAATTCTGGTAATGTGATCCCTTTCTCTGTTTTTAATCTTCCTGTTTTCCTGCATCTCCACTAGGAATAACTGGGTCCAAACCAGAACCCAAAGAATCTTCTGCCCCAAATTCCCACGGGATGGTGAATTCCCCTTTATGTCACATTTCTTGGCAGTAGATTTTTCTGACACACTTAGGGCTCCCCAAACTGCTACTGACAGTGTGAAGATGTTGGAGGTCTTTCCAGTTCTGGTGGCAGGGGGAGGGAGGTTTACCTGATCTATTTGTGGACTCAGGGCTTGGCTAATTCTAATCTGTTGCTGCAGTTGCTCAATATATATTATATTCTTATATATTAATTATATATGTCAATAATAATAATTATAATTGAAATAATAATAAGCAGCAACCAGGATGAATTTTTAACTGGGTAAATGCTTCTTGGCCTGAGATGCAGTGGTGAAGTTCTTGAATAGGTTGGGGCTGCTCTTGATTTGAGGGGCAGAGAAGAAATTTGGCCAGAAGCTGTCTTAAGCTGTGAGGGGCCCAGGTGTGTGCACTAGTCTAATTGTGCTGAGAGAGTCCTTGTTTGGTTAGTGCTGCCTCTTCTGGGAAGAGCAGATAAGCAGATCTGGGCAATGTCAACAAATACTGACTTGAGAACACAACCTTCTCCAGCCCTGTAACCTGTTTCTCTGCCTGTGTTGCCTATCTCAGCAAATGTCACCACTATGCACTGTTGCCCATGAAGAAATCTTAGATTCAAAATATGGGGGCAAGGGGAGACGTGGTCTACCTCTTCCATGCCTATTTTCCTGCCTCTCCACTAGGAATAACTGGGTCTAAACCAGAACCCAAAGAATCTTCTGCCCCAAATTCCCCCAGGATGGTGAATTCTCCTCTATGTCATAATTCTTGGCAGTCTCCTCCCCCAGTCTCCACACCACATCAATCTTAGTTCTACCTAAACATCAGTTCTTTTCATAAATGGCCACAACCACTGCTCGGGGTCTTGCCATCATTAGCCCTCATCAGGATGAACTGGACAGCCTCTACCTCCTCCATGCCTACAAGCAAAATGATCTGTCTCCAGGGCATGGCACTTCTAGATTTTCCTATTGTTAACTATGCCTGCTAAACTCTTTGTCATGGTATGCAAGGCCCTTTATGACCTGGATCCAATTTATGGCTTTAGATTCCTAGTCAGTAATTTCCTTCCCTTGGCAATATTGACCTACGTGCAATTTCCTAAAATATACCCACCAAGGTGTCTCATGACCAAGGATTTTCACTTGCTTTTTCCTCTCCCAAACTCCTTACTTCTTTGCTTCACAAGCTCTTACACTTTCTTCTGGTCCCATGTCAAATGCTACTTCATCTATGGAGCTTTTCTGATAACCCAGGCTGACCTATGCCATCTTTCTTCACCTGTTTTGCCATATGTGTATATGTGACCTCTTGTATAACAATTGTGTTCAATAATTTACTGCCTGTTTATTTTCCCCTGGGCCACCGTTACAGTGAATAACTAGGTCTTTAAACTAGGCACTTGAAAAATAAAGGAAGCTCAAGTGTTGTGTGTATGGGAAAAAGAAATGATAGAATTGTCCCAATCCCTCTCTCAAGCATATCTCCCCATTTCTGGCCACTGCTAAGAAACTTTCCCCCCATTTTGGTCATCCACGTGAGTGTGAAGTCACCAGGATTGATGACAAAAATAGAAGAGGATTGGAAGACAGTGAGCCAGGTGCCAAAATCTTCAATAATGATGGAGTCTGTTGTTGCCGCAAAAAGGGGGGCCAGTGAACATTACATCAGTGTGTGTGAGCCCCAGGTAAGCCAGGTCTTTTTACCTCCTAACTCACCACCCGAAGTATCCCATGATATTTGGCAGAATCCAGAAAGGAGGGCAGAGTTAGTGAGGGCCAGTTGGGCCTGGTAGGGCATGCTTATACTCCTAGCTACTTGGGAGGGTGAGACGAGAGGATCGCTTGAGCCCGGGACCATAGCTGCAATGAGCCGTGATCATACCACTGCACTCCAGCCTGGGCGACAGAACAAGATACTATTTCTTAAAAAAAAAATTTTAAGTTAGTGAGGCATAGGCCCCATCCCCTGCTTTTGTATTTTTATATAACTTGCTCAAAAGTACTCTCCTAGTCATATTTATTGTTCCCATAGACACTATTGCAATGGGTATAACATTATTTAATATGAGTCTCTAATCACTTATAATCCACTTTTTCAATTAATCTAAGTCACTTTAAATGTGCGACAATTACTAAAATTACTACTCCCAGTATTAGTACTACCACTACTACTATTAATAGGACTTTACAAATAACAGTTTTTGTGTTATCAGAGAAATATGAGGGTATTGCTAAATTTGAATTGGATGAATTACCTTTTGGTGTAATTGGTTCTAATATTAGTGATGCACATTTTCAAGAATTCAGGTATCATTAAACACTCAGTGAAATCACTTAGATTTTTACATTGTATTGATACATGGTTTATATTTATTCCAAATAAGTATTTGATCATGTCCATTTCAATGAATTCTGGGATGAAATGCCTATGAGCACATCTCCCTTAAAAGCAAAGGTGAAAATTATGTTCACTGTTATTTTATATAAGTAGTAGAAGCAGAAAATTGTGACTTATAATTCTTCATTGCCCTCTAAAAAGATTAAGTCCTGATGCTGGAGGATCTTTTCTTCTGAGTGCAAATAAAATAAAAGCCTCAGAATGGTGGCCTTTTCCACACTTGAAGTAGTATTAAGTATGGGTAAGTGTCCAATCTGAAGACAGAAGATGAAACAGAGCTCAATTTATCTGCATCAAAAAATTGGGGAGACATTGAAAGCCCTGCTAATATTAGTGGTTGGGTTTTATTTATTTATTAATTATTATTATTATTTTACATAGAATGTAAGAAATTCTCGAATCTAGTTTCAAGTTTAGGGTCAGGAAATGGCAGAGGGCGAACCAGGATGGCAAACATGAAAGTTATATTTAATTTATACAAATCACTCTTGTGTGAATAAAGGAGTGTGTTCACATGAAAAGATCTGTATTCACCAGTCACTAGTTAGGCTGGGGTGGAGGGGATTTAACTGTGATCTAGCTGGAGGTCTGTGGTCTAAAGGAGAACAGAACAGACTCTGTCTCCTTATTTTGGAGATACGTCTAGTGAGAGCCCATAGGGTACCTGGGGCTACTTTCTGCCATGTTATGAATGTATCCGCTCCAAAATTTATGTTGAAACGTAGCCCTCATTGTGGTGGTATTAAGAAATGGGGTCTTTGGGGGAAGTGACAAAGGCAGAGAGAGCCCTCATAAATGGATTAATGCTTTATAGAAGGGCTGGAGAGAACTAGCCTAGGTCCTATTGCCATCTGCCTTCCACCATGTCAAGATGCAGCAAGAGGACCCTCACCATACATCAAACCTATTGGCACCTTGATCTTGGACTTCCCAGACTCCAGAACTGTAAGAAATAAATTTCTATTATTTTTAAGTCACCCAATCTCAGGTGTTTGGTTACAGCAGCATAAATGGACTAAGACACTCCAACAGCTGTGGTCCTTGTTGAAGACCTGGGCTTCCATTGATATTGCCCAGGGGAACAGCAAAGGACATAGTGTCACATAGACCTGACCCCTCTGGGATCAGTCTTATTGGAACCTCTGGAGACATTTGGTAACCTCGGCATTCAGGAGAAAAAAAAAAACAACCCTTGACATTCTAGTTGAAATGATGTGGCAGACAATTACTGCTGAGAATTCAATTTCCTCCTATTTTTATTTGACATTCCTTTTTCAAGAGATTACAGTTGTTTTGTTTTGTGCAATCTTTGCTCAGTTTCCCCCAATGGTCACATCTTGTGTAACAGAAAATGGGCATTGGAACAATGTTGTGTGTATAGCTCTACATCATCTTATCACATGTAGATCCCACAAGCAAGATACAGAACTGTTCTGTCACCACAAAGGTCTTCCTCCTACTGCCCCTTTGTAGTCATACTCATTCCCCTCCCACCTACCATTCCTAACCCCTGGTGACCATTAATCTGTTTCCCATCTCTGTAATTTTGTCACTTCAAGAATGTCATGTAAATTGAATCATACAGTTTGTGATCTTTTGCAAATGGCTTTTGTCCCCACCCAACATAATGCCCTTGAGATCCATCCAAGTCGTGTGTATAGTTTGTCCTTTTATTGGTGAATAGTATTCCATAGTATGGATGTATCACAGTATGTTTAACCATTCATCTATTAAAGAACATTTTGGGATGGGATGTTTCCAGGTATTTTTTTTTTTTTTTTTTTTTTTTTTTTTTTTTTTTTTGGAGACAGGGTTTGTCACCCAGGCTGGAGTGCAGGTGTACAGGTGCAGTGATGTGATCATAGCTTACTGCAGCCTTGAACTCCTGGGCTCAAGCAATCCTCCCACTTCAGCCTCCCTAGTAGCTGAGACTACAGGCCCATGTCACCACACCTGGCTACTTTTGTTTTCAGTTTTTGATATTGATATGTTAGGGCTTAAGTCTGACATTTTATTTGTTTATTTGTGTTTGATGTCTTTGTTTTTTGTTTCTCTATTCTTTTTCCTGCCTTCCTGTGAGTTACTTGAACTTTTCTTTTTTATAATTGAATTTCTATTTACCTATAGTGTTTTTAAAGTGTAACTCTTTGTATCATTTTTATTATTGGTTGCTCTAAGTATTACATGATATATACAGACCTTTTCACATTCTACTGGTGTTGACATTTTACCACTTTGGGTGAAGTGTAGAACCTTACCTCTCTTTACTCTACTGCCTTTATAATTTAATTGTCTTAAATAGTTCCTTTGCATACATTGAGAACCACATCAATAGTGTTATAATTTTTGTTTTAACTATCAAACATAATTTAGAAAATTCAAGAGGAAAAGGACAAATCTATTGTATTTACCTATTTTTTGTTTTGTTTTGTTTTTTTGTTTTGAGACAGGGTCTCACTCTGTTGACCAGACTGGAGTGCAGTGGAGTGATCTCAGCTCACTGCAAACTCTGCCTTCCAGGCTCAAGTGATTTTCCTGCCTTAGCCTCCCAAGTAGCTGGGGTTACAGGCACACACCACCATGCCTGGCTAATTTTTGTATTTTTAGTAGAGATGGGGTTTCACCATGTTGGCCAGGCTGGTGGCTGGTCTTGAACTCCTGACCTCAGGTGATCTGCCTGTCTCGGCCTCTCAAAGTGCTGGGATTACAGGTGTGAGCCACTGCTCCCGGCTCAGCCATTCTTTTGAGGCAGGTTTGCTGGTGGCAAATTCTCTGTTTTCTTCATCTGCGAATGTCTCGATTTCCCCTTCATTCCTGAAGGATATTTTTGCTAGATATGGAATTCTGGATTGACAGTTCTTTCCTTCAGCACATGAAAAATGTTGTGCCACTTACTTCTTGCTTCCATGGATTTTTGGTGAGAAATTCTCTGTGATCTAAACTGCTTTTCCCCTATAGACAAGGTGGTGTTTCTCTCTTACTGCCTTCAAGATTTTGTTTTCAAAAGTTAGATTATGATGTTTCCTGGTATGGATTTCTTTGTGTTTATCCTATTTGAGGCTTACTCAACTTCTTGAATCTGTAAGTTTATGTCTTGGGAAATTTTCAGCCATTATTTCTTTGAGTACTTTTTCAGCCTCATCTTTTTCTCTCCTCTCTCTTTTTCTTTTAACTTCCATGACACACATGTTTGATCTTTTATTGTAGTCCCACATGTTCCCCAGGTCTGTTTATTATTATTTTTTTCTTGACTGTTTTCTTTCTGTAATTCACACTGGGTAATTTCTATTTTTCTATCTCTTCAAGTTCACTGATTCTTTCCTCTGTCCATTTTATTCTGCTATTGAATCCATCTATTATGTTTTACAATTTGTTATCATGTTTTTCAGTTTTAAAATATCTGGTTGGGTGCAGTGGCTCACTCCTATAATCCCAGCACTTTGGGAGGCCGAGGTGGGCGGATCACTTGAGGTCAGGAGTTCGAGACCAGCCTGGCCATCTCTACCAAAAATACAAAAAAAAAAAAAAAAAAAAAAAAAATTAGCTGGGCCTGGTGGCAGGAGCTTGTAATCCCAGCTACTTGGGAGGCCGAGGCAGGAGTATCGCTTGGACCTGGGAGGTGGAGATTGCAATGAGCTGAGATTACACCACTGTACTCCAGCCTGGGAGAGAAAGTGAGGCTCCATCTCAAACAAACAACGCCCCCCCCAATAAATCCATTTAGTTCTTTTTATATCTTCTATTTTTTTGCTGAGACTTTATGCTTTTTCATTTGTCTTGATTATGTTTGTAATTTATTGTCGAAGCATCTTTATGAACATCTGTGTCATCTTGTTGGTGTCTCTTGATTGTCTCTTCTCATTTGAGATTTTCCTAGCTCTTGACATAAGTGATTTTTTACTGAAACCTGGATATTTGGAGTGTTATGTTATGAGACTCTGGATCTTCTGTTTTATCAGGCTCCTTCTGACCCTGGTCTGACAGGAAAAGGGGAGTGCCACTTCATTATTGCCAGATGGAGTAGAAGTCCAGATTCTCCATTGAGACTCCTTTGATACTGGGAGGAGGGTCTCCCCATTACTCCTTGGCAAGGTGGGAGTTCATGTTCCCCACCATGCTTCTGCTGATAGCGCACAGGCCGAGAGGAGCAGGGATGCCTTGTTATGGTTCCGGTTCCTTATGCTCTCCACTAACACCATGGTGATAATGGTGGGGGGTGTGCTTGTAATTGCTGGCTGGTTGTGAAAGTGCTGATTTTATACTAGGCCTCCTCTGATACCACCCCAGTGGGTAAAAGAGGAGGGACCCCCTCGTTATTTCCAGGTGGCCATGGAAGTCCAGGCTTCCCATGTAGTCTCCACTGACACTGTGTCAGAGGGGGCTTGTTATTGCCTAGAGCTAATTAGTTTTGGCTCCCAACTTGTCCTTCTCTGATGCCTCCCTGATGGGGGATTTGGGCACTTTGTTACAGCCTGCCAAGGGTGGAAGTCCAAGTTTCCCATTTGGCCACTGTTAGCATGGGTGGTACCGCAATTTTTTCTGTGGTGTTTGTTTGGAGTAGAGTGGTGATTATTACCTAAAACTCTTCTGTCATGAAAGGTTGCCCCTTTTCTGTTCCTTTGCCTAGAGAGAGCAGGCTTTTTTTAAGCCTTAAAGCTTTCTCTTTCTTTCTCTCTTTCTTTCTTTCTTTCTTTTCTTTCTTTCTTTCTCTTTCTTTCTTTCTTTCTCTTTCTTTTTCTTTCTCTTTCTTTCCTTCTTTCTCTTTCTTTCTTTCTCTTTCTTTTTCTTTCTCTTTCTTTCCTTCTCTCTTTCTCCTTCCTTCCTTCCTTCCTTCCCTCCCTCCCTCCCTCCCTTCTTTCTCTTTCTTTCTTTCTTTCTTTCTTTCTTTCTTTCTTTCTTTCTTTCTTTCTTTCTTTCTTTCTTTCTTTCTTTCTTTCTTTTCTTTCTTTCCTTTCTTTCTTTCTCTCTTTCTCTTTCTTTCTTTCTTTCTTTCTTTCTTTCTTTCTTTCTTTCTTTCTTTTCTTTCTTTCTTTCTTTCTTTCTTTTTTCTTCTTTCTTCTTTCCTTTTTTGTCTGTGCTCATTGGTGTTTCCAGGTTATCAGCTTCTCCAGCACTCAGACCAGCATATATGAGGGAAAAATATCCTCAGGGGACTCACTGCTGTGTCATTCCTGTGTCATTCTGAGGTCTATAGCTATCTGCCTTATACTATCTACTTTTCAGAGTCTTCTTATGTTTATGTTTTATACAATGTCCAGGGTCTATAACTGTACTTAGCAGGTGGAATAGGGAAAAGTACACCTACTACATCCTTCTGGAAACAGAAATTCCATTGCTTTGTTTTGAAAAATCATTTTATTATGGAAAGATTTAAATATACACAAAAAGTAGAGAGATAAGTAAAATTAACCCCGTTTACTCAGCTTTAACAATTTTCCACATTTTGCGAATCTTCTTTCATTTATCCTCCCCACCCTAAGATTTGTGGGAGTCTTTTAAATGCAAATCCTAGATATTATATAATTTCACTCAATGTGAGTATGCATCTCTAACAGAAAAATATTTTTAAATAACTATAATATAATTACCATAATTTTCTAATTAATAATAATTCCTAAATATAATTAAATACCAATTCATATTCAAATCTCCATGATTGTGTCAATAAGTACTTTTAAAGCTGATTTTTTTTTTTAAATAGGATCCAAACTGAATGTAGCATTTAATTTGGTTGTTAATCAGATCATTTTTCCTATAAAATATCCCACATTCTGGATTTGGCTGATTATTTCCCAGTGGTGACATCAAACTTATTCTTCTATCTCCTATATTCACCATAAACTGGGAGTTAGAGAGCTAGACATTTGATTAGATTTTGGTTCAATTTTTATTTTTGGCATTATCAATACATCACAGGTGATGCTGCATGCTTCCTATTGTATCATATCAGGAGGCGCATAATATGTAGCTCTTCCACTAAAGATGCTAAAATTGATTGGTGGGTTCATGTGGTATCAACCTGATCCCTCCTTTGCAAAGTTCCAACAATTATTTTACCTAATCTTTTTTACCGTTCATGATCATTGCCCTAGATTAGTGGTTCTCAACTGGAGGAAATTTTGTCCCCCAGAGGACATTTGACAACGTCTGGAGACATTTTTTATTGTCATGACTGGTTGGGGGGGTGGCGGATGGGGGAATGCTATTAGCATTTAGTGGATAGGTGCAAGAGATGCTGCTAAAAATCCTTCAGTGCATAGGACAGTCCCCAGATAATTATCTAGCCACTAACGTCAATAGTGCCAGGGTTAAGCAACCTTGGCCTGGATCTATTATTTCATTAGGGATTGCAAAAGGGGATATACCTAATTCTACAATTTCTCCTGCATTTTTGGGACTGTCACATACAGAAGAATGTCTTTAACTATTTGGTTACCCTGAAATGCAATTCATACTGGAAAGGTGACATAAATTCTTGATTTTTCTCTTTATTTTATTTTTGCAATAATGATTTGTTGCCCTAGTATCACTCAGGGGTGACCAACATCTTTTAATGTCATTATGAACTCATGTATTTTATACATTTGATGCTTCATGAACTGCAGCATCTTTAATTGTCCCAATATAGGCAAGTGAGAACCCCTTCATCATGGTTCCTGTGTTTTTTTTGACATAACTCCATTAGTCTTTGATATCTCATTTGCTTTCTAGCAAACCAAGATGTTCCAGATTCATTTTGTATTTTTCCTGTTACAGACCTGGAAACCATCATTTCTCCAAGGAGGATTGGCTCCTTTTGGTAGGAAATGATATTTAGAGACCATTCTGCTATGTCTTTTCAGTGGACAGAACTAGAAAATATGTACTTTTTAGAAAAAGAAAAATAAGTTGTAAGTTTACGTGGATATTTGTATTCTAAAAGTAAGACTAGAGTTTTTTCTTTTTAAATTTTTTAACTGCATGCTTTTACTTACTTTATGTTAAAAATCTTGATTCCTGACAACATTATCATAATTACTTATTTGTTTCCACACATTTAACAGTTTAAAATAATAATACCAATAATACTACTAGCAAAAGACCACTGAACACAGTTCCTTTTTTCTTTGGGGTATATCCCATGGGAGCTGTATAGTCAGAACATTGTTTCTAAGTTACTTGAAATAAACATTTTCTCTGTGTGGTTATTCTATCAATTTGCTACACAGTTAGGGTCATTTGATTCAGTTTGCTTTTAGAGATTTTTTTTTTTTCTTTTTAATTGACAGGATTCTAAAGTCAAAGCTGTAAAACAAGGAACTTTGGAAACATCTCATTTTCTTGCCTATTCCCTCCACCCTATTTCCTCCTTCCTCCATAAGTAACCATTTAATTTACATTCCATTGTACCATTTATTTCTAAGATGTAAGTAAATGTTTCTGTAAATATTTGTATTTCCCCAACTTTCTTACACAAAAGGTAGCATACTATATACAATGATCTGTACTTGGTTTGTCCACTTAACAATATATTCCAGCTATTAATCCTAATCTCACTATATAGAAATCTGTCTCATTCCATAGTACTTCATTTCATGGCTCCACTACAATTTATTCAACTATTCCCTTAGTGGTGGACATTTATTTTCCTCCAGTCTTTTGTTATTACACATAGTGCTGCAATGAATGACCTTGTGTATATGTCATTTTGTATCTTTGGGTTAGATTCCTAGAAGTGGGATTACTGAGTCAAATAGTGAATACACATGTAATTGTGCTAGACATTGCTGAATTTCCTTCTATTGAGGTTATATAATTTTATTTTGTATTGCTTTTTGTGGTTTTAAAAGGATTAATATTTTGAAAAAGAATTAAAAGTGTGATTAAGATTTTTATCTGCCAATTTGGGTGCAATATACCCTTCCCCACTCTTCAAACTTGAAAAAGGCATTCAGGACAAGCACAAGAAGTCAGATTCCACACTTCGGTGAGTAAAATTGCAGAATGTGTTCTTCGTGGTGCTTCTGTCTAAGCTCAGGCCCAGGGCCAGCTATATCCCACAGGACTAACCTCCAGCGCTGGACACAGATTTGGGGATTCCAGGGTTTTCCTAAAAGGCAGGGGCAAGATAGATAGGCAGTTTGCCAGGTGTTGTGCCAGCATGCAGGAGGCTGATACAGAGCCCATGTAATGCGGATAGGTAGAGAATCAAAAATATAAGTCAAATGGGCATCATTCTGAAAGGGTACAGTCAGAGGTACTGAAGACTGAGGAATGCTAAGAAACAGACTAGCTGGGGCACTATGTGGTGAAAACTGGGGAAATAACTGGTCACGGTATGATGCAGTATAATCTATATCATTGCTGTCATCCCTTACAACCTTGACTTTGCTGTCTCTTTGAGACTTTCCTTTCTTTCAGCCAGAGAAGGGCCTGGGCCATTGGAATTACTACCTGGGGCTAGATATGTGCTTGAAGGAAGGCTTGGGCTACTCCATTCCCTGCCCCTTCCATACTACTAGCCTTGCTTCTTCCCTCTGTAGGGCTGCAATCTCCCGGAAGCCTGTGGTAGATCCTGATGATCCCATTCCTCAGTTCCCTGATTGCTGGTATGGCTATAGGAGCACAGGATGCAAGGCCTAGTCCTGCTGCAATGGTAGCAGGGGTTGCTGAGCTGACTCCCTTGGTAATCACGAATGGGCCAGCAGCATGGCTATTCCTGAGCGGTTGGGCATGGTCCAAATGGATGAAAGAAGCCTACCTGATCAACTCTTAGACCTAGGGGCCCTGGTGCTAAGTGGATTTGCTCTTTCCTTTATCTTTACCCAGGTGAAGACTTGCAGGCCACTAGTGAGACATCAGTGGCCTGGAAAAAGTAGGCATCAGACATCTCAATGTTGAAATTAGGTATATTCTGAATGGGAAGAGGCACAGAAGCAAAAAGTAAGCGTAAGCAAATTGAAGGTACTTAAGGTTTTTGTGCCTCAGTTTCCTCATCTGTATAGTGAGAATAATATTAGTGCCTACCCCATCAGGGTGTTATAAGACACTTATAAAACACTGCCTGGCATATCATAAGCAATTAATAAATATTAATTATTATTATGATTTGATTACAATTATTGTATGTAAACCATAAATTATTTCATGTCATTTCCTTGCTTAAAACATTTCAAATGATTCTCATTGCAATTGAGACAATATTCAAATTCTATATAATTGTCTACAAAGCTCCAGGTAATCTGGCCCCTGCCTGCACCTCTATCCTCATCCTCTGCTTATGTCACTCTCCTCATTCTTGGTCACTAAGCTCTAGCCCTTCTGGCTTTATATTCGTGTTGAAATCATCAAGCCCCCGCCCCACTTTTTTTGGTCTCAGGCCCTTTTCCCTTGCTCTATACTTTCATAATCAGGAAAAAAAAAAACTTTTTCACAAATAAGACACTAAAATTCAGGATCCATAAATAAAAGTTTCAGAAACTTGTTTACATAATAATCTTAAACATCATATGGTAAAAAAAAAAAAAGTAAAATACAACAGTCAATGATAAATGGGAAAAACATATATGTACACTAGACTCTGACACACAATGGGCTAGTAGTTAAGAGCCCAAACTCTTGGGTGTCTCTCAATCTCCCTGTGCCTCAGTTCCTTCACATGTAAAATGGGGGTGATAACAGCACCTACTTCTTAAAATTGTGGTGAGGGTTAAGTAATTTAATAGAACAGTTTTTGGGATACTTCAAATACCATACAAGTGCTACTTATGATAATGATTAATAAGAAGCCACAAGAAAAATAGGCAAAGGATGTCATTAGGTAGTTTGCAAAAAAGGTAATACAAAATGATCAATAAACATATGAAAATATGGTTGATTTCATGCAAGATGAAAAACATACATTTGTTCATTTTACAAATATTTAAATATGTATTAAGTCCCAAGGAGGCACTGGGAATAGAATAGTAAACATTTTACTCTCATGGAGTTTATATTAATTGTGTGTGTGTGTGTGTGTGTGTGTGTGTGTGTGTGTGTAATATATAATATATCATGTGGTGGTGATTTAACATATCATGTGGTGATTGTGTCTAAGGGAAGAGCTTTCCAAAAAAAAAAAAAAAAAAAGAAGAAGAAGAAGAAACAATAAGGGCATAGGCCTGGAAGCAGAAGCCAGCTTAGCTTACTCAAGGAACATCAATAAATCGAGTTTGTTTGAGGCAATGCTAAGTTGATAGAAAGTGAGGTCTAAGAGTCTAGAGTCAGATTCAGTAGGGCCTTAAAGGCCAGGAAAAGAACTTGAAACTCCACCAGGAGTGAAAATAGGAAGCCTGCTATTATCACCTAGGAATATTGTATTCAGCTACATATAACCAGGATCCAAATAACAAAGACTTAAATAGGATGGCATTTTGAACATTACACTGATCTTAAGACACTATTGCCTGTGAGACACTCCAGTATATTATGTGCCACCAAGAAAGAAAAAAAATGCTGCCAAATATAATCATAAACTGTCATTTAAAGATTTCAGGGATGTTGAAACATGCAGAGATGTACCTCTTAGAGCTGACAAAATATGATATTTTTTTCTCATGTAAGAATAGGTCCAGAGGTGATCAGCTTTTTGGTCTTTCCATCATGATTGGTTGCAAAATGGCTATCAGCTATAGCCTTTAAATCCTCATTTCCAGAAAGGAGAAAGAGAAGGGGGAAAATGCCTTTTAGTCTTTTATGGTAATTTAAGGATCATTTTTTAAAGTCTACCCCAAAAAACTCATTGGAAGTTTTTACTGGCATTGCATTGGGTGTGTAGATCAATTTGGAGAGAACTTCTATATATTACAGTCTAAATTATATTTCATTAAAAAAATACAGTTGGACCTCCCTATCCGTGGGTTCTGAGTCGTGGGATTCAACCAACCACAGATCGAAAATATTCAGGAAAAAAAAAAAAAAAAAGGATGGTTGCATCTGTACCAAACAGGTACAGACTTTTTTTCTTGTCACTATTCCCTAAACCAGGAGTCTCCAACCCTGGGGCCGCCTGTCAGGAAGGGGGCCGCACAGCAGGAGATGAGCAGCAGGCAGGCCAGCATTATGGCCTGAGCTCCGCCTCTTTCAGATCAGACGCGGCATTAGATTCTCATAGGAGCACAAACCCTATTGTGAACTGCGCATGCGAGGGATTTAAGTTGCATGCGCCTTATGAGAATCTAATGCCTGGTGATCTGAGGTGCCACAGTTTCACCCTGAAATCATCTCCCTGCCCCTAGAGCCCCCCATCCTTTCCCCACTGCTGGTAAAAAAAAAAAAAAAAAAAAAAAAAAAAAAAAAGTCTTCCACAAAATGGGTCCCTGGTGGTGCCAAAAAGGTTGGGGATCACTGCCCTAAACAGTAGAGTACAGGAACTATTTACATAGCATCTGCATTGTATCAGGTATGATACAAAAAGTAACCTAGAGATAATTCAAAGTAACCTAGAGATGATTCAAAGTATATGAGGGGCTGTGTATAGGTTATATGCAAATACTACATAATATTTTATATCAGAGACCTGAATCTCTATGGATTTTGGTATCCACAGGGGTCCCGGAACCAATCTCCCACGGATACCGAGGGACAACTGCATGTATAAAACATACTTGTATTTGATAGACAATTTCTTAAAGGCTAAATGTGAAACTGCTAACAAGTAGTTATCTCAGGGGAATAAAAATGGGTGTGATTGGTCGGGGAGGGAAGAGCTTTAACTTTTCATGTTATGCCTTCTATACTTTGTTATTAAAAAACACAAATATTGTATATATTACTTTTATAATAATAAATATAAACCAGCAACTTTTAAAGTAGAAGGTGCATCACCCTGGAATACAAGAGTTTTAAGGGGATCGATTTCTATATCCTCAAATTTCCTGTGTAGTCTTTTAAAATTGACCTGCCAGAGAACACACTTGCAGTGTAGGAATCAAGCTGGTTCTCTTTTTCTATCTCCCCTTTCACAATGGTCTTTTTTGCACTTTACAAAAGAAAAAGCATATCTTTTACCTATCCTGAATCTTAACCTGGGTGCACTGCCCTGTGATGTAAAATCCTTGGGGCACAGGAGAGACAATTCCAAACACTGCTGACGATGGTAAACAAACAACTTGCTCTAACAAATGAATGGGGATCAAATTCTTTTGCAACTCAGATGGTTTCCAATTCTTTGCTTCCAGTAGAATTGAAGAAAAAACCTATGAAGTTGTCAGTTGATAAATTATGAGAAATAATTTTGAGGATAAATCAGTGTGTCATTTCCCCCCATATATCTCCAAAGGAATTCAAAGACTTGCATGCATTGCTAAAACAAAATGTCCATTCCTATTCACTTATTCATATAAATGAGGTTTCTGTGTGCTAACATTTAACCAAACAAAAAATAGGAAGACAATTGATGCTGAAGCCTATCTCATTCTAGCAAAAACCAATGTTTATCCATAGATACACCCATTAATATGTTTTTAAAAGCCCTATCTACAATGAACTTTTGTTTATGTTTAATAATTACCTATCAAAATTTGTAATATGTTCACAATGTTTTGATTCATTTTATTCTAATTGTCATAATAATTCAAGCAAGAGCAAATTTTTAAACAACACTTAGAGCCTTATAATCAGAGGAACATTTAAAAAGCATTTAAATTAAAAAATATATACGTATTTTTGCTGCAGAGAAATACTATAGGATAATAAAAACATTTCAAGTGCAAAAATAGACAATTATTGAGACAAAATTCTGTTGGAAAAACAGAATGGAATTAAGAGCTGAGAAAAGGGAAAACGTACAACTTCCAAGTATCAAAGAAGAGCTCAGTTATAAATTTTTAAAGCAGATGATGGTGGCTCTCAAATCACTAAGGTATTTAGGTTTCACTGGATTCATGTGAAATAGTGACATAACAGTTTTATTTTTGAATATTAACATTTGTCACAAATTACATTATTTGTAGCCAATTGACATTTATGATGCAAATTGTCAGATATCAACCCCAAAATGTGTGAAGGAGCACACGTTTTTCTTAATATTTTTAGAGAGCATTTTATATAAACCAATAGTTTTATATAAACATACAAAAAATATATGAGGAATTGTCACTTACTCTTTTGCCACCTTGTGGTCAGAGTTGGATTTATCACCCAGGTGCATCTACTGCGAAGGAGAGCTGTCTCTCCTAAGGATAGCCCCTACTGCCTGCATTCTGTCAGAACTTTGTGAGGCAGAGATGGTAACATTTGCCAGGATCTGGGTCCAGATCCACATAAGGACAAAGCATCTAAAGATTCTGGTGACACCCTCCACACGTGATTCAAAACAAAAGCATCATGTAATCAGGAAATGAACGTAAGGAAGTACAACAAAGTTCTGATTTTTCCCACGAGGACTACTTAAAAAAAAAATCAAATGTCAAACTGTTTGTGGTATTTTTTCTTTTTTGATTTTTTTGTTTTTGAGGCCTCTTCTCTGCTAGTCACACAGACTTTCCTTAGTGTGCCTTTTGGGGAAGCCATCCCTGATTTCAGTAGCCCTGGGGTAGGTTGGAGTGCTGTGTCCACAGCTCTTAGTACCTCTGGCCCTGGATCAGCGCAGAATAAACATTTGTTGAGTGAATGGTGACACAGCCCTCCATTTTTCAGAACACACTGGCCTGGGCAGAGTCCAGGTGGACCTATGGGCTTCTGCAGGAAGTTGATCACTAAGTCAACAAGTTACCATGGCTAATCTTCAATGGTAGACAGTCCCAGGTACACAGAGATCTTTAGGTCTTTTTGTTGTCTGTCTGGAGGTGGGATGAGAGTATCCTCCATCCCCTCATCCATGACCTCGGTTGTTTTTAGCAGCAGCAGCAGCAGGAACAGCAGCAGCAGCAGAATTCCTTCAGTGAGTGTGCTAGTTGCAGTTCCTCTGGTTGCAGGCCACAAAGGGCAGGCACTTATTGAAAGAATGCTGGGGTGCTTCAAGGAATTGAAGCAAGAGCTGACTCAGGAAGGGCAGGGCCCAGGGTGACCCTCAGTTGTATGGAAACCAGGCATCCTCCTTTCAAGGGCTCCTGATTCCTGAGGACCAACTCCTGCTGCTAATCCTAGGAGGCCTCCCCGTCCCTTCCCTGGAGGAAGGAGCCAGGTGGAGAGCTGATGTCCAGTGCTGAGCAAGGAGAATGTTGCTAGGGTATGTAGAGTCAGGCAGCACAGCTGCACAAGCCAGACAGCTACGGTCAGCCACCACCAGCACTCGGGGACTGGACTCTTCCTAGAACACTCTTTCTCCTCCAACCCATGTCCTGATGCCTGCACTGGGCTGCACTGTCTGGGACCAGCAGCTACAGCCCGACACCCCTGAGCCATGCCCAAGGTCTGAGCCACTTGCTCTGGGCACACTCCTCGTGGGATTTGGGGTGCTGCTGCCCAGTGCCAGCAGCCCCTTGGCACAGGGGTTCCCAGAGGCCCTTCAGTGCCATGTCCGACCCCCTCTCCCTGCTGGTAGCTCCACAGGCTTCTTGCTACTTCCACCTGCTGCCCACCCCAGGACATTGCCAGGGCTTAAGGGTCTTGGGACTGTGTCCTGTAGTTTAGGCCCCCTCTCAGCTGAAGGGGAGGTGCCAGCTGTAGGGATGGCCTTGTCGTGCCTCATCCCTCCAGCTGGCCTTGGAGAGAAGAGCTGGATTGTGCCCTCGGGCTGTTCAGCATCTGCTGGGCCAGGAGGCCGGCTGTCACGCCATCAACCCACCCGTGGCCTTGGGAGCCCAGGAGGACACGAGCAGCAGGCCCAGACCCTGCAGAGCGCTGATAAGATGGGCCAGGGACACGCCTCTCCAGGCCCAGCGGCCTTAGTAGCCCGGCCCCTCCGGAGCTGGGGTCCAGGCCTCCCCAGAACTGCAGCTGGAGCTTCATCCTTTTCGGGAAGGGCAGGACCTGGGGTGGGAGGGGAGACTGGGACGGGGCTAGAGGCAGGCTCTGCCGCCGAAATGATGGCCTGTCACGGCTTCTGCCTGCGCTCCTCAGGACCCCCCTCAGAGGGGACATTTCACAGCCTCAAAACCATTTCTGGACTTGGCACCCGCTCGGCCCCCAGCCCCGCAGTGGCTAGGAGAAGCCTGTACGGACGAGGGGAAGGACGAGGAGAGGGGAGGAGACGATGAAGGGGGTCAGAGCAGCGATTGGAGCCGAGAGCTGGAAGCGCCTTAAAGAGACTGCGCGGTCCCCGCCCCCCTTCCCGCCAGCCTCAATGAATTAGAGCTGTGTTTCCCAAACTTGCCTGATCATAAGCAGCCTCTGGGGCCCTAGTTAGAGATACAGGTTCCGGAGTACCTCCCTTCGAGATTCTGATTCAGTAGGCCTGCGGGTGGAGCCGAGGAATCTGTAATTTTAACACGCTCCCACGTGATTCTCGTGAACAAGCAAGTTTGGGAAATACTGAATTAAAGGAAACGGGGCCTGGCTGCAGAAGCAGCCTCCACTAGGGGGCTTCGGCGGGAGGATTCCCGGGGGCGTCGCCTGCTTCCGCCGCCGCCTCCTTCAGTGAAAGTCCCTTTTGGGTCCAGCTGCCACAGCCACCGCGCTCCCTCAGGCCGGGCGGGGGACACCCCAGGTCTGCGTGGCCCCCGCGCCGCCACGCCCAGTGGCCGCTCGAGCCCTGCGAGCAGGGGGAGGAGCTGCCGCCAGTGGAGGCGGAGGAGGTAGAGGAGGCGGAGACGGCGGAGACCGCGGAGAAGGCGGAGAGGAAGGTGGAGGTGGAGGCGGAGGCGAAGGTGGAGGGGAAGGCGGAGGCGGCGGGGAAGGTGGAGGCGGCGGGGAAGGTGGACGCCACCGAGAAGGTGGAGACGGCGGGGAAGGTGGACGCCGCCGGGAAGGTGGAGACGGCGGAGGGTCCGGGCCGCCGGGCTGAGCTCAAGCTGGAGCCCGAACCCGAGCCGGTCCGGGAGGCGGAGCAGGAGCCGAAGCTGGAGCTGGAGGATGAGAACCCAGCGCGGAGCGGCGGTGGCGGCAGCAGCGACGAGGTTCCTCCCCCCACCCTTCCCTCCGATCCACCGCGGCCCCCCGATCCCTCTCCGCGTCGCAGTCGTGCCCCGCGCCGCCGACCCCGGCCCCGGCCCCAGACCCGGCTCCGTACCCCGCCGCAGCCTAGGCCCCGGCCCCCGCCCCGGCCCCGGCCCCGGCGCGGCCCTGGGGGCGGATGCCTGGATGTGGATTTTGCCGTGGGGCCACCAGGCTGTTCCCACGTGAACAGCTTTAAGGTGGGAGAGAACTGGAGGCAGGAACTGCGGGTTATCTACCAGTGCTTCGTGTGGTGTGGAACCCCAGAGACCAGGAAAAGCAAGGCAAAGTCGTGCATCTGCCATGTGTGTGGCACCCATCTGAACAGACTCCACTCTTGCCTTTCCTGTGTCTTCTTTGGCTGCTTCACGGAGAAGCACATTCACGAGCACGCCGAGACGAAACAACACAACTTAGCCGTAGACCTGTATTACGGAGGTATATACTGCTTTATGTGTAAGGACTATGTATATGACAAAGACATTGAGCAAATTGCCAAAGAAGAGCAAGGAGAAGCTTTGAAATTACAAGCCTCCACCTCAACAGAGGTTTCTCACCAGCAGTGTTCAGTGCCAGGCCTTGGCGAGAAATTCCCAACCTGGGAAACAACCAAACCAGAATTAGAACTGCTGGGGCACAACCCGAGGAGAAGAAGAATCACGTCCAGCTTTACGATCGGTTTAAGAGGACTCATCAATCTTGGCAACACGTGCTTTATGAACTGCATCGTCCAGGCCCTCACCCACACGCCAATACTGAGAGATTTCTTTCTCTCTGACAGGCACCGATGTGAGATGCCGAGTCCCGAGTTGTGTCTGGTCTGTGAGATGTCGTCGCTGTTTCGGGAGTTGTATTCTGGAAACCCGTCTCCTCATGTGCCCTATAAGTTACTGCACCTGGTGTGGATACATGCCCGCCATTTAGCAGGGTACAGGCAACAGGATGCCCATGAGTTCCTCATTGCAGCATTAGATGTCCTGCACAGGCACTGCAAAGGTGATGATGTCGGGAAGGCGGCCAACAATCCCAACCACTGTAACTGCATCATAGACCAAATCTTCACAGGTGGCCTACAGTCTGATGTCACCTGTCAAGCCTGCCATGGCGTCTCCACCACGATAGACCCATGCTGGGACATTAGTTTGGACTTGCCTGGCTCTTGTACCTCCTTCTGGCCCATGAGCCCAGGGAGGGAGAGCAGTGTGAACGGGGAAAGCCACATACCAGGAATCACCACCCTCACGGACTGCTTGCGGAGGTTTACGAGGCCAGAGCACTTAGGAAGCAGTGCCAAAATCAAATGTGGTAGTTGCCAAAGCTACCAGGAATCTACCAAACAGCTCACAATGAATAAATTACCTGTCGTTGCCTGTTTTCATTTCAAACGGTTTGAACATTCAGCCAAACAGAGGCGCAAGATCACTACATACATTTCCTTTCCTCTGGAGCTGGATATGACACCGTTTATGGCCTCAAGTAAAGAGAGCAGAATGAATGGACAATTGCAGCTGCCAACCAATAGTGGAAACAATGAAAATAAGTATTCCTTGTTTGCTGTAGTTAATCACCAAGGAACCTTGGAGAGTGGCCACTATACCAGCTTCATCCGGCACCACAAGGACCAGTGGTTCAAGTGTGATGATGCCGTCATCACTAAGGCCAGTATTAAGGATGTACTGGACAGTGAAGGGTATTTACTGTTCTATCACAAACAGGTGCTGGAACATGAGTCAGAAAAAGTGAAAGAAATGAACACACAAGCCTACTGAAGTGACACACAGACCTACCTGCAATGGAAGATGACGACACCAATACTACAACTGGCATCGAGATCTAAAGGACCTACTTGACCATGGCCCATGGGCCTGACAGAGTAAGAATTGAACAGTACCCAGTGTCCAAAAGGCCCTGATTGGAAGAGAAATAGAAGGGGAGGGAGAAGAGGCTCTAGTCTAAACAGTTGATGAAAGGGAAATTAAATGGTAGAAACACTCTGGGTAAGGAAGGCAGGAGCAGGAAAATGCTGACACTGGTACATATCCTATATTCCTCCAAAAGATTGTGTGGGAAAGTGTGGGGGGGAGGGGGGTGGTGGGGGGGGGGTGTGCCCTTGTAACCGTAAAACATCTTTCTCCATGGGTGTTTCAGCTTCAATTGACCAATCACATAACAGTTATATGTTTGGGGGGAAAAAGAAAAGTTTCTAAAAAATGTAGCCCATTACATATATGGGTATGAAAGCAGAAAAGTGGAGGAGGCAGGGATATCATTGACAAACACCTTTGCCAGTTTCTTTGTATTCGTGATTTTTTGTGCTATTAAATGCAGTATTAAAACAAGAAAAGCCCACCTGGGCTAGTGAAAGGAGAGGAAATAAGGGGGCTTGTATAAGGGGAGCACTCGCTCCAAAAGTAGAGAAGACAAGAAATGCTGTAAGATAAGCAGCCAACGCAGACAGGCCTCAGCTAAGAGTATAGTGTGTGTGTTTAAAAAAAAAAAAAAAAAAAAAAAAAAAAAAAAAAAAGCTGTGTGATATACTTGAGCAAATCAATGAACCTCTTTGCGATTGTTTTATCATCTGTAAAATGCAGATAATTCCTACCTTAAAGGGTTATTGTTAAAGATTAAATGATATAAAAATGTGTCAAAGTATAAAGTAAAAGGCTTGGAACTTTGTAGGGACTCAGTAAACGTTTGTTGGATCCAAACCTGAAACTTCTTTGGACCAGGCCCCGAATGCATCAGAGGTGGGGGTCAGTCCCGCCTGAGACCCCTGGACAGAAGGGACACACATCATGTCACATGCAGTCACACACACATTCTCCACAACTCCCTCCCCAATGCTGTCTATTTAGAGTACCAAGGCAATGAACTCCACTTTTGTCCCTTGTGTGCAGGGCATCACAGTGGGTGCCACCTGGGATTGGGGGTGGAAAGAACCATAGCTGTCCCATAAGGTCATTATTCTGTCCTTATGGAGGACAGTCGTGTTGCTTTCATGATTCAGATCCCAGTGATGGGACTCTCATGGCCAGTAGGCTGCCAGGCTTGCACATGAGGGAATTTGGTGGTCTTCGTCTTCTAAAAACATTATGGGTTCAGTTGCTATGTTTACTTACAGGCACAGATCAGTAGAAAGACTGTTTTCCAAAGTTCACTGGCCCATCAGCCCAGGGATATTGATAGAATGGCTTGTTGGCCCCTTCCCTGATACTGACAGAGGGCAGAGCAGCCTGCAGAGAGCTGAACTGAAACAGGTGGGATGAACCCAGGGTGGAGTAAGCACTATGAGTCTTTCTCTCATCAGTGTCAGGTAGAAAAGTAATTATTACCTAGAGAATCCTGGAGGGAAATTAAACATGTATCAGATCCATGGGGCTTGGATCCACTGGCTCTGGTAAAAGGCTGGGCTCCCCATTGCTTCCCAAGTCTACTTCATGGTCCACTCATTTGGAAATACATGTTTATTTACGTGGCTGTGGGTGCATCACAACTAGCTCATAGGCATTTTTAGGACAAGAGTTATGTCTCCTCTTGTACCTTGGGATGCATTCTCATTCCCTTGACTCCTGTCACATGGTAAGTAGGTATTCAAAACATTTACTGAATGAATGAATGGATGGATGAGTTAATGAATCAATACACCTTCCTTTCATAACCAAGATTTCATTAACACCTAGGGCTCATAATTTTCAGGAAAAAATGTAAAAAGTTGTTATTTTTGGTGTCTTGTAGGATGGGAGAGATCAAGAGATGGGTGACTTTGGATGGCACTTGGCAACTTCGTGCAGGGTGTCTGACTACCTTTTGGGAAGGGTCTGGTATCCCTACCTGGAAGGACACAGCCATGTCCTCATTCTTCATCTCTGCCAGGGGAAGAGTCCAGGCAGGCCTGTGCCACCAGATCCTGACTGCTTGCACAGAAAGTGACCTTTAAAATTTTTAAACATTTTTATTTGGGAATCATTTCAAACTTACAGAAAAGTTATAAAAAATAGTATAAAGAGCATCGGTATGCTCTTTACCAGATTTACCCATTGTGAAATTTTACCTCATTTGTATTATCATTTGCACATGTGCACTCTTATAAATGGGGGTGTGTATATTTTTGAACCATATGAAGATAATTACATATATCACGGCCCTTCACACCTAAATACGTCAGTGTACATTTCCTAAGAATAGGCATATTCCCCACATCACTACAGTAGAACTGCAGAAAATTTAACATTGATACGATACGTTAATCTACCATTTGTATTCCAACTTTGTCTGTTGACCCAGTAATGTCCTTTATAGCATTTTCCCACTCTATTGCAGAATCTGGCCTAGGGTGAAGTATTGCATTTAGTTGTCATATCTCTTTAAGACTCCTTTAATCTGGAACATTTCCACAACCTTTCTTCATCTTGTATGGCATTCACATTTTTAATAGCACATTCCTCATTTTGGGTTTGTCTGACACAGGAAACCCTTTTAAATACCCTGCACTCAACGATAGTTCTAAGAGGAACTCACTGAGAGTTATGAATGGCACGAGATTGCTGAACCTGGCCTCTCTGTCTCCGCTGGTGGAAGGCACAGACCGCCAGGGGGAGCAGCTGTGCCGGGCACTTCCTAATTGAACCTCACACCTCTATCTGGAAAACAGCATTGTCCCTTAGCAACAGGGCAACCATTCAAGGCCAGCCCTATGCCCCTACCAGTCACTAACCCCCGAACTGAGCAATGGAATGTAACAGCAGCCAGTGCCTGCCTTCAGATCATACCATCGTGGAACCCAAGGCATCATGTATTCAGCAGGTATGTGTTAACCTTAAACTCAAACTGAGATCCAGGCATGTTTGAGAATGTCTGGCACATGGTCAGGCACCTCTACGATTAGGGCCTTTAGGGGTATCAGGAAGTAGCACCCTTGGCACCTTCTTCAACATTCCGATGGTGAGCACAAGTACAGCAGTGGCAGGGGTGGGGAGGGAAGGGGTAACTAGTTCTTAAACAGCTTCATGGTCAGACTATACAAAGATAGGGGCCCAGAATAAGTAAGAAAGAACATGGGAGATGGTGAAAATGGATTGGTTTGTAACCTACTGGAGACTTGCAGACACAATTGGGTTATTTTTCATGTGGGCTGGAGTTCCTAGATGAGCAGATGGGGCAAGAACCGGTGAAATTTAAGCTAATTTTTTTCTTTTTTTTTGAGACAGAGTCTTGCTCTGTCGCCCAGGCTGGAGCGCAGTTCAATGGCGTGATCTTGGCTCACTGCAACCTCCACCTCCTGGGTTCAAGCAATTCTCCTGCCTCAGCCTACCAAGTAGCTGGGATTACAGGCGCCCACCACCATGCCCAGCTAATTTTTGGTATTTTTAGTAGAGACAGAGTTTTGCCATGTTGGCCAGGCTGGTCTCGAACTCCTGATTTCAGGTGATCCACCCGCCTTGGCCTCCCAAAGTGCTGGGATTACAGGCTTGAGCCACTGGGCCAAGCTAAGTTAATTCTTTAACAGAGACTTCATTTACATCCCCATACTGTTAGGACTGGGAGACTTGGTTTGTATGTAGATTTGTGATCTGGATTCAGAAGGGCACAGGTGAAATATGGGTGCTCACAACTGGGAGCATCAACCACCCATAGAGTTCAGAACCATGTACCAAACAATGAGATACTGCCCTGTCACCCATTACACATTCCTTCCCACAATTTCGTGGCATAATTTGGTTAGAAATCCAGGGCCCTGCCATTTACCATTTCCTGGAGTAGCCAGATGCTAAAACTGACTCTGGCCTACAGGTCACATTGGTAACTGTCTCTCTTATTCACTGTCTACAGGGAATTCTGATCAGGGACGCCATCAACCAAAAGGCCTTTTTCAAATCAAGAAACAGAATGGCCCCCATGCAACTCTTACTTTCAAAATGCAGTAGACCTGGTGCCAGAAGCCTGTGTTTCCTCCAAATGTATGTCTCACACCCAGAAATGAAGGCCCAGATCCTCTGAAAGTATGTAGCCCAGCACTCACCACAGTGCGTCATTACACACTTGCTCTGCAGGTGACCCAGTGCCATTTTTAAACTCTTGTATTGAAGTATATCAGATAAACAGGAAAAGTACACATATCATATATAACTTGATGAATTTCTACAAAGTAAACATATCCCTGTAAACAGCATCCAGATCAAGAAACGAAACACCCCCCAGAACTCAAAGGCACCTATCCTGACTTCTTTCACTGTAGATTAGTGTTGTCTATCTTTAGATCTTCTCTAAATGCAGTTGTTCAGCGTGTACTCTTTTATGTCTGGCTTCTTTTGTTCGATAGTCATTTTATGAACTTCAGACCTCGAGTCTTAAAAATTTATTTATTTTAAAAAAATTTTTTAAAGAAAAAAAGGAGAGAGTGGGCCGGCCTCTGTGAAATGAGATCAGCCTGAAGTCTTTTTGTCAAGAAAAATTAGGAGGAACTTCATTATTTCTGTCTAATGAACTAAGGATAGGAATCCCTACTCGTCTCTGTGATTTATTTGTTTGTTTATTTATTCATTTATTCATTTTCTTTTGAGATGGGGTCTCACTCTGCTACCCAGGCTGGAGTGCAATGGTGTAATCATGGCTCACTGCAGCGTCGACCTCCTGAGCTCAAACAATCCTCCCACCTCGGCCTCCTGATACTGAATCAATTCAGAGGGACTCAGGCCATTGCAAAGTTGTGTCTTTGCCTTGAGAATGTCTATAATCTCACTCAGGTACAAGAAAGTGTCTTAAGAGTGTCTGTAATATCACTCAGGTAAAAGAAAATGGTGGATGGAAAATAACCTTCCAAAGAAGCTTGGGTTAATTTAAGCACCCAAGAAATGTTAATCTTGGGCAACACTTCAGCCTTGTTCCAGTAGCTCCTGAGTACAATATTCTGGCAATTTCTCAAACTTTAATATGCATCAGAGGTCCTCATGTACCAGCAGAGCTCATTAACACACAGATTGCTGGGTCTCACCCCCAGAGTTTCTGGTTCAGTAGATCTGGGATGGGGGCTTGAGAATTTGCATTTCTAACACATCCCCAGGTGATGCCCATACTCCTGGTTCTGGGACCACACTTTGAGAACCGCTGATCTATTCGTTATCACACCTTCCTGGAGTCCAAGGAGTCTATGAAGATGGCCCAGGGAGCGCCTTGGAGAGCACTTCAGGGAGCAAGGAGAGTAAGTTGGTGAGATCAGAACTCTCAACTCCACTTCAACCAGAGAAGCTCTCCTCTTGTTTGGTATTTGGGGGGATTCCGGGTAATACTTGCAGAAAGGGTTCTGCTACTAAAATATTTTAAAGTTGAAACTCACTGTGGTAAGAAATTTTAGACCCCAGGGGAATGATATACTTAAACGACATGGTGGTGTGTCTGGAAAGTAATCCAGCCTGCTACAGAAGCCTGGCCTCATGTGTGCTCACAATCTAGATGGTCCTGAGGGGAGACTTAATTTCTTTAGAACTTAAAGAAGTGGATATTTATGAGGATGGAAATGATAAGGAAGAATGCTTAATTATAAAAAGGTGCCAAATTGTGTGTATAAAACATGGTTTCTTCTGGCAACACAGCACACTAAGATGATATGACTAGTGCCTCGTTCCCAATACAAACATAGACTAACACGAGATCAACTAGAACAAAAGTTTACATTTCTAGCTGAGCTTTAAAAAAATAAAAAGCAAAAGCTGTAGGGAAACAAAAGGAAAAACAAAAGGCAGTGTAGTAATTGTAAAGAGACACTGCAGTGTCCTGTGTGGTATTGGTTCCAGATATCAGGCCCTAATGGCTAGGGACTTGGAGCTGGGAGTCCAATACCCATCCAGGCGCTGACAACACAGCTTCAGGTCCACCACAGGCAGAGAAGCTATAGCTGAAACCTCTGGGTAAAGCCTTTAATAGCTTCTCTTGTCCATTAAAAGGGGGTTAGAGAATAAACAATGAAAGGGCTTATGTTGTCTGTGGAACCACAAGGAGAAATAAAAATCTCAGGCCTATGTTCTATGTGGATGTGGGGTCAAAATTTACTATGTGGTATGGGAACCACTTGCTGAAAAGTTAAAAGTTGAGACAGAACCATTGAAACTTATAGAATCTCAGCAAAAGCAAACGCAATACATTTTTGTGATCCAGGGTAATGGAACGCCACAGAAAAAGAAAGGATCTCCTGAAGATGGGCTCAGAAATAAGCAACAGTAGAAATCAAGTCCTTGCATATAAATGATATGCCATGAAGGAGAGTCACCAGTTGCCATAAGGAGAATTAGTACCCCCAAGAAATACTGCTGAGAAGAACTGCTTCTCTTTTTTTGAGAGTGAAATGAGGAAACTTTCAGGGAAAAAAAAAACAAAACAAAATTAAGAACATTTAGCAATAATAGCGTCTCACAAGAATAACTACCATAAGAGATACTTCAGGAAGGAGGAACATGAAAGTAGAGAGAAGGGGTGAATAGGAGGCAAGGAACAGTGAACAAAAATTGTAAACGTGGGGAACTCTAAATAAGCATTAATTATATAAGGCAATAATAATGCTAAAGAACATGGGAGTATAAAAACAAGCTGGCACTAAAAACAGAAGCACACAAAAACATGTAGGACACACCCCACAAATATGTGCAACTATTATGTATTCATAAAAAGAAAAATAAATAAACATGTAAGACAGCAGGGCACTATTCATATTTAAAGCATTCTAAGGTGGTTGTATCGTTTGGAAAGACAGTAGGGATATTGCCTGAATTTAGACCTTGTTAAGTCAAGTATGAATGTTTAACCACTTAAGAGTATGGACTTCTAGGTTCTGGCAATGGGAGAATTAGTTATTTGATTTGACTTTATTATTGAATTAATGAAAAAATGCTGAATAAAATATTTTGAAACTACTTTAAAAGCACTGAAGAACTGAGAGGACAAAGGAAAACTTCCAGGCCAACTTTTGGATGACAGCTGTAACCAAACAAGTAAACAGAATATAGAGGCACCAAAGCCAATTTGCTTTAAGGGCATTTGCCTACACTGCCCACCTGAGCTTTGATTCAATGGCCACACAGGGTTGCGGGAAAGAAGGCAAGGTTCAGGACCAACCCAAGGTAGAAGTTTAATAGGAGACCCTCTCCACATTAACTTGAGACCCCAAGGGACTATCTCTGCAGCCTGAGGGCCATCCAGAACTGAGCCTATTATAGATTTAATTATAATATGAGCTTCTGTTCCCAATAATCCCTGAGAACTATACAGAAGGCTGCTTTGGTGCTAAGTAGAGCTCTCTTGCTAAAAAAGAAAGGGTTAAAAAGAAGGCTACAAAATCTATTCCTGAAAAGATGAGGCCACACTCCAGCCCTCAGACAGATTGACTCCCCTATTATCCATGGCCTGGGTCAGCTACAGAACTTCAAACCATGAACTTAGTTATGGGTGGCTCCCAGACAGATAGTACTCCAAGGTGCTCATAGAAACAAATACAAAGTCTCTGGAGGAGAATAAATCCATCTCAGGCCTCAGGGAACCCCCACAAAAAAATTGTCATGGGCAATGATCAGAAAGCAGGCTAAAATAGTCAGTTGCATAGCGAAACAAGGTAACTTGACTTAGAACCGGCAGGGAAAGGAAACAACAGAAACAAACTTGCACAGGCTTCATGTCATATAGTTATTAGACACATTTTTAAATGACCACGTGTTCTATGTTTAAAGAAACAGATTGTTAATCTAAAAATATCTGCAGAGAAGAGGAACCCACAAAAAGTGACATGGCATATTGTGGGGAGAAGAGGGGGAAAAACTTCTAAAAGTGAAAAATGCCAACTCAATGAATGTATCTGGCAGAAATATGGGCATAAGTGAAGAGAGAGTTAATAAACTAGAAGGTAAACCCGAAGAAATGACCAAGAATGCCTCATGGAAAAAAAAGAAATGAAAATATGGGATAGCAAGGAGAGATGTGGAGGATATAATGAGGAAATCTAGCATACACTGATTACAATATGAGAGGAAGATAATATGACTATGAATACTGTTACTATTCATATACTTAATATTCAAAAATTCAAAAGTTGACAAAGTTAATATTAAATATTAATAATGGTTGAGAATTTTAATAGACCTAATGAAAGAAATCAATCCACACATTTAAGAAGCCCAACAAATCCCAAGTAGGATAAATAAAAATAAATCTACACCCAGATACTGCAGAAAAACAAAGAGAAAGAGAAAATGGAGCCAGGGGAATATGACAGCTCATTTCATGGGAATAGCAATTAGACTGACAACTGACTTCGCAACAATCAAAAAATAATGAAATGATCTTCAATTTGATTATTGTTAACTTAGTATTCTATACTCAGCAAAAATATTTATAAAGGATGGGAGTAAAATAGAGACATTTTCAGGCAAACATTGAGATAATTCTTCATCAGCAGGTCCTCACTAAGGGAAATTCAGTAAAAAGCAGAAGGAAAATTATCTCAAGTAGAAGGTCTGTGATGGGTGAAAGAATGAAAAGTAAAGATGATGGTAAACATGTGGACAAATAAACACTGAAGTATAAACCAATCACAATCATTGCTAGTGGGATTTGAAAAAGCAATGGAGACTTGAAATGCAAGACAACATTGGCATACGAGTTTTAAGTTATTGAATTATCTAAAAGAAGGGTAAAGGATTTTCTTTTCAAATTTTAGACTTTTGTAAGTAAATTATGCATATTGTTATTTCTGAATTAGCCATTAAAAAATAGAAACAGAGGGCACAATGCCCTAACTTACACACTAGTAGAGGGAGGCAATGGAATGATAAAAAGGAATATAAAACTTCCAAACCACCAAAGGATAAAATGGGGGGAAACTCCATCAATCAAATTGAAGGCAGGAAAGAAGAGGAAAAATAAAGAAGCATTGAAAAATTAGAGTAACTCAAGGGTTGAAGAAAAGTCATAACGTAAATTAGAAAATACTTAGAACTGAATGATATTAATGTAGATATAAAAGTTGTGAGATAGAACTAAAGCAGAACTTAAAGGGAGCAGTATGGCCTTGAATTTTTTTTTTTTTTTATTAAAAAGCAAGTTAAATTTTAATGATTTAAACATCTAATTAAAGAAGTTAGAAAACCAACAACAAATTAGACCTAATGAAAGCAGGTATAATCTATATAAGATCATAAATTGATAAAATAGAAAACAGAAGGCGAGGCCCAGCACTTTGGGAGGCTGACGTGGATGGGTCACTCGAGGTCAGGAGTTTGAGACCAACCTGGCCAACATGGCGAAACCCCATCTCTACTAAAAATACAAAAAAAAAAAAAATTAACCGGGTATAGTGGTGGGCACCTGTAATCCCAGCTCGGGAGGCTGAGGCAGGAGAATTGTTTGAACCTGGGAGGTGGGGGTGGCGGTGAGCCGAGATCGCACCACTGCACTCCAGCCTGGACAACAGAGGGAGACTCCGTCTCAAAAAAGAAAGAAAGAAAGAAAAAAGAAAAAGAAAAAAAAGAAAGAAAAAGAAAGAAAGAGAAAGAAAGAAAACAGAGAGGATCAATAAAACCAAAACTTGGTTTTTTGAAGACAAAATTCTGTGAGAACTGAACAAGAAACAATTTTTAAAAGGCTCAAGTGAATAATATTAAGAATGAATAGAGGGGACCAGGCGCAGTGGCTCACGCCTGTAATCACAGCACTTTGGGAAGCCGAGGCGGCGGGCAGATCACTTGATGTCAGGTGTTCAAGACCAGACTGGTCAACATGCTGAAACCCCGTCTCCACTAAAAATACAAAATTAGCCGGGCGTGGTGGTGTGCGCCTGTAATCCCAGCTACTCAGGAGGCGGAGGTGGGAGAATTGCTTGAATCCAGAAGGTGGAGGTTGCAGTGAGCTGACATCATGCCACTGCACTCCAGCCTGTGTGACAGAGTGAGATTCCATTAAAAAAAAAAAATATATATATATATATATATATATATATATATATATATAACTTTGCAAAACTTATTTAAGAAAAATTAGACTGAAAGATATATATTTTAAAAAATTGAATCAATAGTTAAAAATCTACTCTCCCCTAGAAATTTTTTTAAAAGGTTTCTAAGGTGAGAGCTGCCAAAGCTACCTGATACAAACTGTTCTAGGGAATGTAAAATGAGGAAACACTTCCACATCATTTTATGCAATTGGTATATAATCTTTACATCAAAACTTGTTAAGAATAGTACACAACAAGAATATTTTTCAACCAGTCTCACAAACCTGGATACAAAAACCCTAAAAATACTTGCAAACTGAATTACCAATGTATATGAAAAAGCTATATCATGACCAAATTATATTTATCTCAGGTATACAAGGATGGCTTAGTATTATAAAGTGTATTAAAACTTTTGGTTAAAGATAGAGGACCGAATCCCACATTAGCTTTTCCTCTCTCTCGATACCTCACTAATTTGCTAGTAAAGGGATTTTAAAATGGAACAAATCCACAGAGACAGGAAGAATGAGTGTGTGTACAGCAACAATAAAATTAGGGGGTCTAGAACCAGCTCTGGTTTCAGCTCCAACATGTAAAAAACTTGGAAATCATCATGCTTGTCCTTACAGTAAGAAAGTAGTGTAAACTAAAAATAGATTATTTTTCCTAGACCCATCAGAGAATTGAAGTCACAGGGCAAATTACTACCCTGAAATCTGGAGAGACAGGGAGATCCAAAGAGATTCAGCACCTGAGATGTGCTTACCTAGAATAAAAGCTGGTGACAGCCATTAAGTGGTAGGACCACTTACTTGACTAGTGATTTTAACAAGTTGCTGGAAACTTAGTGAGGACTAGCATGAAACTGAGAAATGCCTGAAGGCCACACTCATAGGAGAAGTTCCACACTTTCGAGGGCTTTCCCTCCAATAACATCACCAAGTTCTCATGATAAGGATCTGAGAAAAATCCCCCTGAGGATCTGGCTGATGTAGGGGGAAGTGTAGCTATTATGTAATCCTTAGATACTTCTCCATAACAAAAGTCTATCCTTGGGTTTTGGAATCCTTCATCATAAGGTAGTACTGAAACTTTATCCCACCTGGAGAAGGGATTTCCACTCCATTCCAGGCTTTCCATATCACCTAAAGGGAAAAAAAAACAGTAAATAGGGAACAGGCTTGAGGGAAATAGATTGGAAATGCTGCCATCAGGAAGGGGAGTAGGGAGGGGAGTTAGGCCCCTGAAGGAAGAATGAAAACATTTGTGTAGGCCACAACCCCTGAGACCCAGGCACACTCAAAGACTGATAATTAATCAGAAGATTATAGACTGATTCCCTTCCCCTGCACCCTACCACCACACCAACAAGCCTCCAGTATAACAGTGACTTACAGCTAAAATAAGATACAGACTCTCTCTCAGGAGCAGTACAAAGAGAAACCCCAAAGTTAGGAAGGGAGACAAAAATAAGGACATTGGAGGACATTAAAAGGACATTAATTAAAAGGACAATTTGAATCCTCTGTTATCTGTAGCCTCAGCAAACATTAAACCCAGCCCATATGTATGTATGCATGCATACATGTGTGCATGTATGTATGTACATATGTATCTATCATTTATCAATCATCTTCTGTTGGTTCTGTTTCTTTGGAAAACTCTGACCAATACAAAGGCAGTAGAAATACTTGAAGCAATAATGGCCAAATCCATTCCAAAATTAATGACAGACACCAAACCACAGATTCAGAAAGCTCAGAGAACACAAAGCGAGATAAACATAGAACCAAATAAAACTCAAAAAGCCCACACCCAGGCATGTACAAACCGCTGAGAACCAGACAAAGTCTTGAAGGAAGCCAGAGAAAGCAGATGGATATGTAACCAACCTAGCAACCCCAAGAAAGTTGAATCCTAAAATGGCAGTGTAACACGTAGAGAAACAACTAATTTATACCACGGGATTCTCAAAAAACCTCAGAAATTAATGGCACCAAGAACCTCTGAAAGTAGGAGTGATAGTGGGACTAAAACTAAGAGGCTTCATTGAAAATTTGTTTACAAAGCAGTTTGCACACAAAGAAAACCCCAGGATCAAGTGGTTTCACTGGTGAATTCTACCAAATGTTTAAAGAACTAACAACAACCCTTCACAAACTCAAAAAATAGAAGAGGATGGAATATTTTCCAACTCATTCTTTGAAGTCTGTGCCAATACCAGAGGTATAGCCTCTGGTATAGCCTCATACCAATATCAGACAAAGACATGACAAGAAAAGAAAACAATAGACCAATATACTTCATGAAAATAGATGCAAAAATCCTCAACAAAATATTAGTAAACAAATTCAGCCGTATATTAAAAGAATTATACACCATGACAAAATGGGACTTATCCCATGGTGTAAGGTTGGTTCAACAGGTGAAAATCAGTCAACGTAAAACACTATGTAAATAGAAAGGGAAAAAGCACATGGTCATCTCAACAGACACAGAGAAATATTTGACCAAAAAAAAGGAGAACAATAAGAGTTGGCAAGGATGTGGAGAAGTTGAAACCCTCACACATTGCTGGTGAGAATGTAATATGACACACCTGCTTGAAAACAGTTTGGCAGTTCCTCAAAAAGTTAAACATAGCTACCTTATGACCCAGCAATTCTACTTCTAGATATATACCTTCTCATCACTCATGAGAAATGAAAACATATGTTCCCACAAAACTTGTACGTGAATGTTTATAGTAGCAATATTCATGATAGCCAAAATGTGGAGATCACCCAAATGACCTTCAACTGATGAAAGGATTAAAAAATTTGGTATATCTATATACTGGAATATTATTCTGCTATAAAAATAATGAAGTACTGATACATGATACAACTTGGATGAATCTTGAAAATGTCATGCTAAGTTGAAGAAGCCAGATACAAAAGGCCTCGTATTGCATTATTCCATTCATATGAAATGTCTAGAATAGGCAGATTCATAGAGACAGAAACTAGATTAGTGGTTGCTGAGAGTTAGAGGAGGCGGGAATGGGAGTGACTGCTAATGGATACAGGGTTTCTTTTTGGGGTGATGAAAATGATCTGGAATTAGTGGTGATTGTTGCAAATATGCTCACTGAATTGTACATTTTTAAAGGGTGAATTTTATGGTAGGTGAGTTATATCTCAATTTAAAATGTAGATTATAATAATATAATTTTTTTCAAAGAGTTATGAACATTCAAAGAGATAATGCATGCAAAGTCTTTAGCATAATTTCTGGCACCATCCTAAGTGCTCAATAAATTAAAGTTACAATTCTCTCTTGAGGAGGAAGGGGGAAAAGGAGGGGGAAAAGGAGTTGGAGTAGGAGGATAAACCAAAATTACAAATGCACATATTTATACTAGGTAATTCCACTTCTAAAATTTTATCTTACAGGTATACTTGCATACATGCAAAAATGATGTATGTGTAAGGTCATTTTGTTGCAATATTGGAAACAACCCAATGTCTATCAATAGAGAACTGGTTAAATAAATTATGGTACATCTATACAATAGATGAAAATGCAGGTGTTTAAAAAATGAGTAAACTTTATGTACTGATGTGAAATAATTGGCAAGATATATTAACTGGAAAAGTAAAGTGCTGAACAGTAAGCATAAAATACTACCATTGCGTGTGAATATATTATCCATTCCAAAGATATGGTTTCAATTATGTATGCTCTATATGTGTACCTGGTGTTAATTTCTGTCCACAAACTGTGTGAAAATAAATATAACTTCATTTTCAATAATTCATTTCACCAGTAATACTATTTCAGACCTATCCCAGTCTTCCACCAAGATGGTGCCACAATCCTAATATCTTAGTGACAGGATATGAGAGATTGACAGCTAGTCCTCAATTATTAGTCCACATAGTTTGCCACTGAGTAAATCTTGAGTCTTAAAGGTCCCGTGGAGTCTGGTGGCTCTCTGGTGAATCCATGCCAAGTTTGGGATATATAATTTCCTTTCATAATGCTGCCTATGGTACCATCTGTTGAGATGCACCACACAGCAATACAGATAAAACTATGATCATGGCAGATAGATAGATAGATAGATAGATAGATAGATAGATAGATAGATAGATAGATAGATAATCACCTACTCTGTACTAGACACTGGGGATATAACAGTGAACAAAACAGATGAAAATCCTGCCTTCATGGAGACCACAGTCCAAAAGAAGAGGAGATGCCCACGACCAGAATACTTTTACAAGAAAAGTGGAATGGAGGTTGAAGCCCACCTTGGCAGTGGAATTCTAGATAGGATTTGGCAGTTGGTAGGAGTGAAAAGTGGGACTGAAAATGGGGAAGTGGATTAAAGATCTGTCTATGGAACAACTGAGTCTGTTGCCCCCACTGCCACCCCAAATACACATAAGCAGCCCAGCAAAAACTGTAGGTCTCTTTTATAAAGATATTATGTCATAAAGGACTTGAATCACATGGAGCTGATGAATCAACAGCATGGAGGGTGGTGAAGAGAGGCAATGGGATCATTTCCTTGGGGAGAAGAGCATTTTATCACTGATATAATTTTAAAAAAAATTTTAGATTCAGGCAGTACATATGTAGGTTTGTTATATGAATGTGTTGCATAATGGTGAGGTTTGGGCTTCTAGTATATCTATCACCCAAATAGTGAACATTGTATCCAACAGGTAATTTTTCAATCCTCATCCTCATCCCACCCCCTCCCTACTTGGAGTCCCCAGTGTTTGTTATTTCCATTTTTATGTCCATGTATCACTGATATTATTTAGAATTGCTGGTGCTTGGTGATAATAAAAAGCAGACCACATTTTAGTTATTTATATTATTTGTTAAAAGTATTTAAGAGCAATACACCCCTTTACTGCCTTGCCACCTAGCACAGAAGGCTCTTCCTACCACACTTGCTCTTGGTAGGGAATGACAAAAATAAAGATGTTCTCTCAGAACAAATAAATTAATATAAATTAGAGACAGAGTATTTGATACAAGAAACTTTTTTTTTTTTGAGACAGGGTCCCACTTTATTACCCACGCTGAAGTGCAGTGGTGCCATCATGGCTCACTGCAGCTTCAAACTCCTGGCCTTAGGTGATCCTCCTGCCTCAGTCTCCCAAGTAGCTAGGGCTACAGGCGTGCACCACCATGCTTGGCTGATTTTTGTACTTTTTGTAGAGATGGGGTTTCGGCATTTTGCCCAGGCTGGTCTCAAACTCCTGGGCTCAAGCGATCTGCCCACCTTGGCCTCCCAAAGTGCTGGGATTATAGCACAAGCCACTGCGCCCAGCTTTGATATAAGAAACTTATGTCGAGGATGTGGACCACTTTATAGTATTTTTCAACAGGTAGCCAGCCCATCAAATTATGAGTAGGAATTGGAAAGGAACCAGTTCAAGACCTATGCATAGAAACTGGGAGAAAATGAAGAAAAGAGAAAGGAACATAAGCAAAGAGCAAATGAGAAAGTTAACCCAAGGAAACACTGGAAGTATTATAAATATTATGATGGTGTATAGATATCATATTATCATAATGGGTCAGAGGGCATAATGAAGAAATACGAGCTCAAAGGAGACAATTAAGATAATATTTTAACCAAGTTTGTAAATCTCAGAACAAAATAGAAAAGAAAAATAAATTACAAAGCCACATGAGAAGCAAACAAACAAACAAACCTCACAGCTAAAAAAACAGATACGCTGTGGAAAAGCTCAAGAAAATCACACCAGACAAAATGGAAGAGAGCAAATAGCACCATAAAGGTTGTAGAGAGAACTACAGCTGATAAGGTAGGTAAAGCTGGTGTGAGAAATCCTGCATCTCATCCCAAATAAAGAAATCTTTCATCTCACCCCAAATAAAGAAATCCTTCATCTCACCCCAAACAAATAAATTCTGTATAAAATGTAATGGAAATAAGATAAGTATAGCAACATACAGTCAAGAAAGGAGATCATGAGTACCAGGGACAAAGAGGGCAGGCAAATTTAGATCAATGACCCTGAGCTGAAGCTGAACCACCTAAGGAGGGTATGGCACTTCGGTACATACTAGCAGTAATAATGAAAGGGAGGTCTGGGGACTCCTGAGGGGAACTTTTGGGGGTTCACAAAGTCAAAACTATTTTCACAATAATACTGATATTTTATTTGAATTTCTTTTTTTCTTTATAAGTATATAGTGCTGTTTTCCTGGGGCTATGATATTACAACAGATTGAATATAGAAGGAGATATGAGAATCCAGCCAGATTTGTAAAAATGTAAAACAATGTAATTAAATGATTTGCATATTTGAATATATACTTATTTTTCACTGAAAGTATGTTATTTATGTAACATGTAACATGTTTTCAGTATTATTTTAAATGAATTAACAAATTAATATTTAAAAATTTTATCACTTTTAAGTTCTACTATGGCAAATATTGATAGATATAACCCACATAAACAAAAGTTCCTTAGGATGTCCAAAATAATTTATTTTTATGTTAAAATTAACATATAGTAAAACTGAGTTTGTTGGCATGCAGTTTGATGAATTTTAGCACTTGCATAGGTTCATGTAACCACCACCACAAACAGAATAAAGAACAGTTCTATTACCCTCAAAATTCTTTGTGCTGTTCCATTGTCACACCTTACCCCAACCCCAAGCCCTGACAACTGATTTGCTCTCCATCACTATAGTTACAACTTTTTGAGAACGTCATATAAATGGAATTATATAATATGTCACCTTTTGAGACTTTCTTCTTTCCCTTAGCATAATGCCTTTGAGATCCAATCAAGTTGTAGGGTGAATCAATAGTTTCGTTTTATTGCTGAGTGCTACTACAGTTTATTTATCCATTCACCCATTGAAGAATATTTGGGTTATTTCCACTTTGGGGCTACTACAAATAAAGCTACTATGAACATTCATGTACAGGTTTCATTTGAACATTTTTCCAAGGTGAATACAAAGGAGTGGGATTGCCAGAGCATATGGTAAGTGTATGTTTAATTTCATAAGAAACTCCAAATTTCTTTCCAAAGTGACTGTGCCATTTTGCATTCTGAGGAGCATTGTAAGAGTTCCAGCTGCTCTGCATCCCTGCTAACAACGGTTCTGTCAGTATTCTCTCTTTCTTCCTTCCTTCCTTCCTTCCTTTCTTTCTTTCTCTCTCTTTCTTTCTTTCTTTCTTTCTTTCTTTCTTTCTTTCTTTCTTTCTTTCTTTCTTTCTTTCTTTCTTTCTTTCTTTCTTTCTTTCTCTTTCTTTCTTTCTTCTTTCTTTCTTTCTCTCTCTCTCTCTCTCTCTTTCTTTCTTTCTTTCTTTCTCCCTCTCTTTCTTTCCTTCTTTCTTTCTTTCTTTCTCTCCCTCTCTCTCTTTTCTTTTTTTTTTTGAGACGGAGTCTTGCTCTGTCACCCAGGCTGGAGTGCATGATCTTGGCTCACTGCAACCTCTGCCTCCTGGGTTCAAGTGATCCTCCTACCTCAGCTTCCCGAATAGCTGGGACTAGAGGCATCTGCCACCACGCCTGGCTAATTTTTGTAATTTTTTTTTTTTTTCAGAGATGGGGTTTCACCATGTTGGCCAGGCTGATCTCAAACTCCTGGCCTCAAGTGATCCACCCGCCTCAGCCTGCCAAAGTGCTGGCACGCCTGGCCTGGTTTTGTCAGTATTTCTAATTCAGGCATTTAAATAGGTGTGTAGTAGTATCTCATCATGGTTTTAATATGTATTTTCTTAATGGCTATTGATATTGATAATCATTTTGTGTGCTTTTCTTTTTTTTCTTTTCTTTTTTTTTTTTTTGAGATGGGGTCTCAGTCTGTCATTCAGGCTGGAGTGCAGTGGTGCCATCTCGGCTCCCTGAAATCTCTGCCTCCCGGGCTTAAGTGATTCTCCCGCCTCAGCCTTCTGAGTAGCTGGGACTACAGGCATGCACCACCATGCCCAGCTAATTTTTGTATATTTTTATTGTAGGGACGGGGTTTCACCATGTTGCCCAGACTGGTCTCAAACTCCTGAGTTCAAGTGATCCTCCTGCCTCAGCCTCCCAAAGTGTTGGGATTACAGGCGTGAACCATTGTGTCCGGCCTCATGTGCTTATTTTCATCCATATACACCCTTTGTTGATCTGATTGTTGAAGTCTTTTGGCCATTTTAAAATGGTGCTTAATTTTTCTAACTGCTGAGTTGTAAGAGTTCTTTATACATGCTGGATACAAGTCCTCTGTCCGATATGTGATTTGAAAATATATTCTCCTGACCTGTAGCTTCTCATATCATTCTCTGAGCAGTGTCTTTCACAGAACAAAAGATTTTGGTTTTGATGAAGTCCAAATTATAATCTTTTTTCTTTTATAGATCATACTTTTCGTGTCATGTCAAAAAATTTTACCTAACCCCAGATTATAGAGATATTTCTCCTGTTTTCTGCTAAAAGTTTCACACTATTATATTTTACGTTTATATATGTTGTTGATTTTGAATTAATGTTTGCATAAGGTGTGAAGTTAAGGTTGAGGTTTTTTTTGGTATATGAAAGTGCAGTTGTTCCAGTACCATTCAGTCATTTGTTGAAAATATAATCCTCTCTTCATTGAATTGCCTTTGCACTTTTTTTTTTTTTTTTTTTTTTTTTGAGACGGAGTCTCGCTCTGTCACCCAGGCTGGAGTGCAGTGGCCGGATTTCAGCTCACTGCAAGCTCCGCCTCCCGGGTTCGCGCCATTCTCCTGCCTCAGCCTCCGGAGTAGCTGGGACTACAGGCGCCCGCCACCTCGCCCGGCTAGTTTTTTGTATTTTTTTAGTAGAGACAGGGTTTCACCGGGTGAGCCAGGATGGTCTCGATCTCCTGACCTTGTGATCCGCCCGTCTCGGCCTCCCAAAGTGCTGGGATTACAGGCTTGAGCCACCGCGCCCGGCCGCCTTTGCACTTTTATCAAAAATCAAATGGCCATACTGGTGCAGGCCTATTTCTGAACTCTCTGTTCTGCATTGATCTACGTGTGTGTCCCTTCACTAACACCACACTGTCTGGACTCTATAACTTCATAGTAAGTCTTACAGTCAGGTAGTATGATTACTTCAGTTTTATTCTTTTAAAAATAGTTTTAGTTATTCTTGTTCTTTTGTCTTTTCATATAAATTTTGGTATCACCTTGTGATATGGTTTGGGTTTGTGTCCCTACCCAAATATCATCTCAAATTTAATTCTCACATGTTGAGGGAGTGACCTGTAATACCCATGTGTTGAGGGAGGGAGGTGATTGGATCATGGGGGCAGTTTCCCCTATGCTGTTCTCATGATAGTGAGTGATTTTTCACAAGATCTGATGGTTTTCTAAGTGTTTGACAGCTCCTCCTTCACACTCTCACACTCTACCCTACCGTTTTGTGAAGAATGTGCTTGCTTCCCCTTCTGACATGATTGTAAGCTTCCTGAGGCTTCCCCAGCTATGTGGAACTGTGAGTCATTAACCTCTTTCCTTTATAAATTACCCAGTCTAAGGGAAGTTCTTTATAGCAGTGTGAAAACAGACTAATACAGTAAGTTGGTACCACAGAGAGTGGGGTACTGCATAAAGATACTTGAAAATGTGGAAGCAACTTTGGAACTGAGTAACAGGCAGAGGTTGGAACAGTTTGGAGGGCTTAGAAGAGGACAGGAAGATGTGGGAAAATTTGGAGTTTCCTGGAGACTTGTCAAATGGTTTTCACCAAAATGTTGATAGTGATGGAGACAATGAAGTCCAGGCTGAGGTGGTCTCAGATGGAAATGAGGATCTTATTGGGAACTGGAGTAAAGGTCACTCATGCTATGCTTTAGCAAAGAGACTGGCAGCATTTTGCCCCTGCCCTAGAGATCTGTGGAACTTTGAACTTGAGAGAGATGATTTAAGGTATCTGGCAGCAGAAATTTCTAAGCAGCAGAGCATTCAAGATGTGACTTGGAGTATTCTGAAAGCATTCAGTCTTATGTGTTCACAAAGAGATAGTTTGAAATTGGAACTTATGTTTAAAAGGGAAGAAGAGCACAAAAGTTTGGAAAATTTGCAGCCCGATGATGCAGTAGACAAGTAAAATCCATTTTCTGGGAAGAAATTCAAGCCAGCTGCAGAAATTTGCATAAGTAATGAAAAGCCAAATGTTAATCGCCAAGACAATGGGGAAAATGTTTCCAGGGCATGTCAGAGACCTTCGTGGCAGCTCCTCCCATCACAGACCCAGAGGCCTGGGAGAGAAAAATGGTTTCCTGGGCAGGGCCCAGGGTCCTTGCTGCTCTGTGCAGCCTTGGGACTTTGTGCCCTGCATCCCAGATGCTCAGCTGTAGCCATGGCTAAAAGGGGCCAAGGTACAGCTTGAGCCATTGCTTCAGAGGGTGCAAGCCCCAAGACTTGGCAGCTTCTATGTAGTGTTGGGCCTGTGGGTACAAAGAAGTAAAGAATTGAGGTTTGGGAACCTCTGCCTACATTTCAGAGGAGGTATGGAAATGCCTGGATGTCTAGGCAGAAGTCTCCTGCGGGATGGAGTGCTCATGGAGAACCTCTGCTAGGGCAGTGTGGAAAGGAAATATGGGGTTGGAGCCCACACACAGAGTCCCCACTGGGGCACTACCTAATGGAGCTGTGAGAAGAGGGCCACCATCCTCCTGACCCCAGAATGGTAGATCCACCAACAGCTTGTAATGTGTGCCTGGAAAAGACACAGGCACTCAACACCAGCTGGTGAAGGAGATGCCCAAGGCCATGGGAGCCCACCCCTTGCATCTGCATGCCCTGGATGTGAGACATGGAGTCAAAGGGGATTATTCTGGAGCTTTAAGATTTAATGACTGCCCAGCTGGATTTCAGACTTGCATGGGGCCCCTTTGTTTTGGCCAATTTCTCCCATTTGGAATGGGAGCATTTATCCAATGCCTGTACCCCCACTGTATCTTGGAAGTAACTATTTTGCTTTTGATTTTACAGGATCCTAGATGGAAGGGGCTTGTCTCAGATGAGACTTTGAACTTGGACTTTTGGGTTAATGCTGGAATGAGTTAAGACTTTGGGGGACTGTTGGGGAGGCATGATTGGTTTTGAAATGTGAGGACATGAGATTTGGGAGGAGCCAGGGCTGGAATGATATGGTTTGGCTCTGTGTTCCTACCAAAATCTCATCTCAAATTGTAACCCCCATGTGTGGAGGGAAGGACCTGTAATACCCATGGGTTGAGGAAAGGAAGTGATTGGATCATGAAGGCGGTTTCCCCCATGTTGTTCTCATGATAGTGAGTGAGTTCTCACAAGATCTGATGGTTTTACAAGTGTTTGACAGTTACTCCTTCACATGTTCACACTCTCTGCTGCTGCCTTTTGAAGAAGGTGCCTACTTCTCCGTCTGCCATGATTGCAAGTTTCCTGAGGTCTCCCCAGTCATGTGGACCTGTTTGTCACTTAAACATCTTTTCTTGATAGATTTTCCAGTCTCAGGGAAGTTCTTTATAACAATGTGAAAACAGACTAATATACCTTGTTAATATTGACCAAAATATTGCTTGGATTTTGACAGGTATTGCATTAAGTATATAGATTAACTTGGGGGAGAATTGACATCTTACTATGTTGAATTTTCCAATCCATGAACCTGATATGTCTCTCCATTTATTTAGGCATTCACTGATTTCTTCCATCAGCATTTTGTGGTTTTTATTATACACTTTTGGATATGGGACTGCCATGAGTTCAAAAGAACTCATGAAAAAATAAAGTGGTAAACTCACTGATAATTTAGAGTATTATGAAATCTAGTCTTCTCCAAATCCAGTCTTCTCCAAATAAATAAAGTCTTCTTTATTTATTTTCAAAGTACTCAAATAGCTGCTCCATGTGTTCTGTCTATGTTTTATAGCTGTATTTAGTGAGGGAGACACTGTGTAGTTTACTCACTTCATTTTACCCAGAACAAAACCCAGTAATTTTTAAGTTTGAGAATGATTACATTTTAGGGGCTGAAGTTTTAATATGCTCACAGAGACAAACAATGAGGCCATAAAGCAGGAACTGAGTTCCATCCATTAAGCCATGAGCCACCCTTTTATACAAAGAAAATGAGTAACTTTTCACCCCCAGGGCCAGAAATATGGCAAGAAAGCTCACCATTTGTTTAGGACAATAAATGGAAAAATAGTCATGTCTAAAAGAAAGGACATATAATTAATAATTTCAAAATCATTAGGGAAATAGGCAGGGATTTTTAAAATGTGATTAAACTAAGAGAGTCAGGAAAGGGTGGTGGGAGAATAAAATATTGTTAAAATAAAACACAAGAACATTCTCTTCTGCTCATGATAAAGCAAAAGGAACTAAGTTTATCTTCTTGTCTTAAACAACTAAAAACGATGGATGAAATATATAAAACAATGGTTATCAGGCATTGGACATCAGGCAGCAAAGGACACTGATCCTTGAAAGAATGGAAACAAAGTGAGCCCTATGATCATCTCAGCTCACTTTCAGGTCACAGCACAGGCATGGGGAATCTAACTAGAATCTGGCGGACTCCCTGAGTCAAGGAGACACAAGTGACCGAGTACTGGAGACTTCACAACAGCATAGTGACAATAGTTAATAATGTTTACTTGAAATTTACTAAGAGAGTGGATCTCAAGTGTTCTAAACACACACACACACACACACACACACACACAGTGAGGTGATGAATATGTTAACTGGCTTTATTATGGCAATCATTTTATAATGTACACCCATATCAAAACATCATGTTGTTCCCATGGTGTGACCACTCTCCCACTCCCTCCCTGCCTGCAGAGAAGAGATGCATGGAAGGGGGCAGAGAAAAGGAAAAAAACAAATTAAAAAAAAGACAACAACAAAAACAAAAACATCATGCTGTGCATGCTAAATATATACAATTTTTGTCAGTCGTATTTCAATAAAGCTGGGGGAAAAGCAGGAAAAAAAGCAAATTCAAGAAGGAGGACAAAGTGATGAGATTCACAGGATAAGACGTGGGTGGTGAAGAGAAAGAAAGGGGGTGAAGGAGAACACTCTGGAAACATGCACAGGGTCCCCTTGAGTCTTTAGCTGAGTGCCAGTCACCACATGCATGTGGGAAAATTACCCAAGGCCAGGGAACGGATCACAAAAGACGAGCATGGAGGACACGTTTTGGAGCTCAAATAGGGCTGAGGCTTTGGGTTGAGTACTCAGAGAAGTACTGCTTCAGTGGAGGGCAATATTAGCCTTAAACTGCTCTTCTAATCTGTTAGGGAAAAATTAAAAGTAAAATTTCCTGTCAACCCATGACATTCTTTCCATGAATGGTAGGAAAATAAAGAAAACAGTTTTGTTATTGAATAAGCATTGAACCAGACTCTCTTGTATCACAGGCAATCTGCTAATGAGATTGCAAAAACAAAAATAACCCCATTCTTATGTATGTAATGTATCCATTATAAACATGTTCTTAAGATAAATGATAAATTGTTCTTATGTAAGAGAACTTGACAGCACTGTTTACTATACATTCTTTTGTAGTTCATCCTAAGTTCACCTGGTAATTGGAGGAGCCATCTGTGCTAGTTAATTGCCTTTATCTGAAGGAAATATGAAACTTCTCATATCTGTATGACAAGCAGGTGCTTACAGCTTAGAGCAAGGCACCTAGGCTAAACTCCCAGGATGACAGGGAGATATAGGGCTGCTATCTTCCTTGATGTTTACATTTCAAAGAGATGTCTTCCAGTCCCTTAAGAAAAACATTCCTGAGTTATAAGGCTGGCAAGAGGCTTATTTAGTCTTTAAAGAGATTTACATACATATCAAAGGGACAGAGGAAGGATTCACAAATGCGAAGTTTCTCAAGGAAATATTACCGAAAAGGGAGAGAGAAAAGGTCTCTTTCTCTTTTGGCAACAAGAAAAGTTCAATTTTATTTTTGTTTACTCTTCCAGATTTCATCTTACAAAGATCAAAAGCAAGCTTCAAAAGGATTAAATTCTTTCCAAGTAACTTAACTGCTTCTCAGAAAAAGCTAATAGTTATTAAAAGAAATATAAAAAATTTAGTATCAAACAATATAAAATTCACAATGTCTGCCATCCAACAAAAAATGATCAGGTATGCAAAGACACAGGAAAATGACCCATAATAAGGAAAAAAAATCAATAGCAACAGACCCCGAAATTGCACAGATGATATAGTTCATAGACAAGGACATTAAAACAACGTATAAATATATTTCAGATATGTAGAGGAAAGCATAAGCATGTTAAGAAGAGAAATGGAAGATATAAAAAAGATCTACATTGAACTTGTAAAGATGAAAATATAATGTCTATGACATAAAATACACTGGATGGGGTTAACAGCAGATTAGACATTGCAATAAAAAAAGATTAGTGAGCTTGAGGACATGGCAATAAAAATCATCCAAAAAGGAACATTAACAGGAAAAAGTCTGAAAATAAACGAACAGGACATTAGTGAGCTGTAAGAAGACTGCAAACAGCTTTATATGTGTGTAATTCCCAGGAGAGGAGAAAGAGGAGAGCAAAGAAAAATTACTAGGATAAGTAATGGCCAAAATTTCCCCAAATATGATAAATATATAAACCCACAAATATAAGAAACTCAACATACTCCGAGCACAAGAAATACAAAGATGTAAAAATCAAGTTGCTCAAAAAATAGTAATAATGAAAAAAATCCTAAAAGGCATCAGAAAAAAATACACATTATGTACAGAGGAACAAAGATAAAAATGATAGTATATTATTCATCAGAAACCATGTAAGCTAGAAAACAATGAAGTGGTATATTTAAAAGAATGAAAGAAAGTACTGTCAGCCTAGAATTCTCTACCTAGCCAAAATACTTTCAAAAAGAAGGAAAAATGGAGACCTTTGCAGACACACAGAGGCTGAAACAATCATCACCAGTGGACCAGCACAAGAAATGCTAAAGGAAATCTTTCAGGTAGAAGGAAAATACCAGGTCTACACAAAAAAACAGATAAATATCTACTTAAAGAAATAAATCTACATAAAGATATAAAGGGACTGAAAAAGGTAACTACTTAAATAAATATATATTTTTTCTTATTTAAAAAATATCCTGATTTTTAAGAACTCACATTATTTAGTTTTTTTTTTTGTTTTTTTGTTTTTTTTTTTGTTTTTTGAGATGAGTCTCACACTGTCCCCCAAGCTGGAGAACAATGGCTCTGTCTTGGCTCACTGCAGCCTTATGCGATTCTCCTGCCTCAGCAGTGTGAGTAGCTGGGATTACAGGCGCCCACCACTATGCCCGGCTAAATTTTTGTATTTTTGGTAGAGACGGGGTTTCACTATGTTGGCCAGGCTGGTCTCGAACTCCTGACCTCGTGATCCACCTGCCTTGGCCTCCCAAAGTGCTGGGATTACAGGCGTGAGCCACCGTGCCCGGTCAGCATGTTTTTTAAATATTAAAAATGAGGGGAAAAGTCGTTAGTCGTTTAGAAGCATGCAAAATTTAGGAGTGGAGTTTAATATGTAAAGCATAAACTCATTTTTATTTTAAAGTTTTAAGTCATTAAACATAAATATTTGCCACATGCCATAATCTATGCTAGATACCAAGAGTACAAATACGAAAATATATGAATCTTGACATCTATGAACTTACATTTCAGATACTACTTATCTTCAGTGAAAATAAGATTATTTCATATTTTCCTTTATATTTTCTGTTGTATCTTAATTTAAAAAATCCTCTTGATTTTAAAATAAAGAAATAAAAAAGGAGATTAGAAAGCATTTTGGACTGAATGAAAATAAAACTATGACATATCAAAATTTGAGGGTGACGACTAAAGCAGTGCTTAGAGGAAATCTTTTTTTTATGGTCGATAGTACTTTATTTGTTTAATTATTATTATACTTTAAATTCTAGGGTACATGTGCACAACGTGCAGGTTTATTACATAGGTATACATGTGCCATGTTGGTTTGCTGCACCCATCAACTGGTCATTTACATTAGGTATTTCTCCTAATACTATCCCTCCCCCATCCCCCCACCCCACGACAGGCCCCAGTGTGTGATGTTCCCTGCCCTGTGTCCAAGTGTTCTCATTGTTCAATTCCCACCTAAGAGTGAGAACATGTGGTGTTTGTTTTTCTGTCCTTGTGATAGTTTGCTGAGAATGATGGTTTCCAGCTTCATCCATGTCCCTGCAAAGGACATGAATGCATCCTTTTTTATGGCTGCATAGTATTCCATGGTGGATATGTGCCACATTTTCTTTATCCAGTCTATCATTGATGGACATTTGGGTTGGTTCCAAGTCTTTGCTATTGTGAATAGTGCCGCAATAAACATACGTGTGCATGTGTCTTTTTAGTAGCATAATTTATAATCCTTTGGGTATATACCCAGTAATGGGATGGCTGGGCCAAATGGCATTTCTAGCTCTAGATCCTTGAGGAATCGCCACACTGTGGTTCATAATGGCTGAATTAATTTACACTCCCACCAACGTATAAAAGCTTTCCTATTTCTCCACATCCCTTAGAGGAAATCTTATAGCATTAAACACTTACATCAGAAAAGAAGAAAGGTCTCAAATAAATGACCTAAGCTTCCATCTTAGGAAACCAGAAAAAAAGAAGCAAGTCAAACATACATTAAACGGAAGGATAGAAATAAATAGTAGGGCAGAAATCGCTATAATATGAAATAGGAAAACAACAGAAAAAAATCAATGAAACCAAAAGTAGATTCTTTGAAAAATTCAATACAATTCATATATATCTATTCAGACTAATCAGAAAGAAAGAGTAAAGTGCAATTTACTGGTATTCAGTCATGAAATAGGGGAACATCACTATAGATCCTAGAGATACTAAAAGGAAAATGAAGGCATATTATGAATAACATGATGTCAATAAATCCAGCAACATGAATAAAATGAACAAATAATCTGAAAGACCTAAACTACCAAAGCTAACTCTGAGGAAACAGATAATCTGAACAGCCCCATTACTAGAAAAGAAATTGAATTTTTATTTACAAACCTTCTCAAACTCATGTCACAGGTGGCTTCACTAATAAATCCTATCAAACATTTATGAAAAAAACCCCACAATTTCTACATAAATGCTTCCAGAATATAAAAGAGGATGGAATGAAGTGAGTACTTCCTAACTAATGGTATGTGGCCAGCATTACTCTAATACCCAAATGAGAGAAAAAATTTAAAAGCAAAAACTATGGATCACTATCCTTCATGAACATAGATGCAAAAATTCTTAACAAAATTTGAGTAAATCATCAAATACATTACGAACAAATGATTTAATCCAAGCATACCAGGAGGGTTTGACATTAAAAAACCAAACAACGTAATTCACCATATTAAAAGATTTTTTAAAAAACAAGCCATATGGTCATTTCAACATATTCAGGAAAAGTATTTCACAATATCCAACATCCTTCATAATAAAAAACATCTCAGCAAACTAGGAAACAAAAACGAGAACTTCTTCAACCCATTATAGAACATCCACAAAAAGTCTACATGTAGTATCATATTTATGGTGAAAGCATATTTTTGCTCTGCTCCCAAGATCAGGAACAAAGGAAGAATATCTACTCTCCACTTATATTCATTATTCTACTAGAGGCTCTAGCCAGTGCAATAAAGCAAGACAAAGAAATAAAAGGTATACAGAGTGGAAAGGAAGAAGTGAAACTCTCTTTATACTCGCATGACATGACAGTGTATGTAGAGAATGCTAAGGAATTCACAAACGAAGCTGCTAGGACTCTTAAAGGAGTTTAGCAATATTGCAGTATATAAGATCAATACACAAAGATCAATTGCATTTTTATATACTAGCTGCGAATTATCAGATTCCATTAAAAAATCTATGCCATTTACTATAGCTTAAACTATATAAAAATCTAGAGATAAAAATCTGACAAAATGTGTGTGAGATCTACACACTGAAAACTACAAAACATTGCTGAAAGAAATTACAGAAGACCTAAATAAATTGAGAGGTGTATCATGATCATGGAGCTGAAGACTCAATATTGTTAGCATGTCAGTTGTCTCCAGATTGAGACAATTGATTCAATGCAATTCTGTAGATTCAATGCAATTCTAACCAAAATCCCATCAGATTTGTTTGTAGAAATTGGCAAGCTGATTTTAGAATCCATACACCAATTCCAGGAACTTAGAATAGTCAAATATAATTTTGAAAAAGGAGAATAACATTGGAATACCTATAATTGACTTCAAGACTTATCATAAAGCTACAGTGATCAAGACAGTGTGGTACTGGCATGAATATATGTAAATAGGTCAATGGAATAGAATACAGAGTTCAAATATAGGCCCACAGAATTTATTTTTTACAAGAATGGAAAGGCAATTTATTAGATAAATGATAGTGTTTTCAACAAATGGTGCTCAACTGATTAAATATCCATATGGAAAAAAATAAATTTTGATGCATGTCTTTTTCCATTTTAAAAAATTAACTCAGGCCAGGCATGGTGGCTCACGCCTATAATCCCAGCACTTTGGGAGGCCGAGGCAGGCGTATCACCTGAGATCGGGAGTTCGAGACCAGCATGACCAACATGCAGAAACCCCGTCTCTAGTAAAAATACAAAATTAGCTGAGCATGGTGACGCATGCCTGTAGTCCTAGCTACTTGGGAGGCTGAGGCAGGAGAATCACTTGAACCCAGGGGTCGGAGGTTGCAGTGAGCCGAGATTGTGCCATTGCACTCCAGCCTGGGCAACAAGAGTGAAACTCTGTCTCAATAATAATAATAATAATAAATAAAATAATAAAATAAAGAAAATAAAAAAATAAAAATATTAACTCAAAATGGTCATATGCCTAAATGGAAAAAAAAAAAAAAAAAGCTATAAAACCGCTGGGAGAAAGCATAGTAGAATTTTTTTTTTTTTTAACTTTGGGTTAGGCACATATTTCTTATACGTAGCACTAAAAGCAGAGTCCATAAAAGAATAAACCAACAAATTAGATTAAATCTTGTTTTTAGAAAGACACAGTTAAGAGAATGAAAATACACGCCACAGGCTAGTATAAAATATTTAAAAATTTATACTCAATATAAAGGATTTGTATCCAAAATATATAAAGAACTTTCAAATCTGAATAGACTAGTAAACATTAAATAAGTCAGACTGTTAGAAAAAAAAAATCCCCTCAAAGAAGGCCGAAATGACTTCATCATAGTTTTTGTTGTTGTTGTTGCTGTTTATTTTATTTTATTTAGCAAATCTTCAAAAAATTTCTAACCTCAACTTTCTTGGTGAATAGGAAAATGTTACATATTTTTGAGGCTAAAATGATCTTGATGCCCAAACCTGACTGAGACAGTACATGAAAAGTTTATGGGCCAATCTTGATTGCAAGCATAAGTGAAAAATCCTAGCTAAAATACAAGCAGATTTATTCCCTAATGAATGTTTTTTAAAATATATAAACAAGTAAGGTTTATTTCAAGAGTGGCTTAACTAGAGAATCTACTAATGTAACTCACCACATTAATAGATAAAAAGGAGAAAAATCATATGATTATGTTAGCTGTAGAAAAGCAACTACAATTCAACATTCATTCATAATTTAAAAGTAAACAACAAAACATAACGGACACAGAAGTGAAAAAGGATAGCTACTCCAAACCCACAGCAAACATAGTGCCGTTATTTTCCAACATGATACTGAAAGTTCTAACGAATGCACTAAAATGACAAAAAGAAAACAAAAAGAATATAAAAATATAATTCACAGATGATATGGTTATGTATAAAATCTATGAGAATCTATAAACGAACTATTAGAATAAGAGAATTCAACAAGGTTGCTAGATACAATAATTTCATATAGTATCATTAGAATTCCTACATAGTAGCAATTAGCACTTAAAATGTAATTGTTAAAGAAGGATCTCATTTGCAGTAGAATAAAACTATAAGGTATCTAGGAATAAGTCTAAAAGTAATATTTTACTTAATATATTAAAATGATCTCATCTAAAATTTATTTAATCTATTTAATTATACTTTAATCTCCATTCAATCAAAATTGAGTTCTCACCATGTGCCAAGTACTGTTGTTAGGAGATGTAGTGATGAATGAGACAAAGTTCCCGCCCTCATGAAACTTATATTCTAGTGAGAGAAGGGGATAAGAAATAAAATGAGTAAAATATACAGCATTATAGAAAAATAAATCAAGTTAAAAAATGGAGGACAAAAGGGGGTGGTATTTTAGAATAAGTGGTAGAAGGAAAGGAGAAGACATATAACAGAGACCCAAGTGAAGTGGGGGAGCTTGCAAAAGTGGGGGTAAGTGGGGATAGCTTTTCAGGCAGAGAAAGCAGCAAGGGCAAAGGCCCCGAGGTGGAGAGAACATGGCAGGTCTAAAAACAGCAACATGAAGTCACTGTGGCTAGAGGAGTGAGTGAAGTGGAGAATGGTGGAAGACGAGGTTACAGAGTTATGCATGGAACAGATTGTAGGGCCTTCCTTGTAAGCTATCATAAGGACATAAGGAGTATAGATTTTCATTTGAGTAAGATGGGAATGCCACTGGCGGGTTTTGAACAGAGAAGTAACATAATTTGATTTGTGTTATAAAAGGATCATTTTGACTTTTGTGTTGTGAATAGAATATAGGGTGATAAGGCTATGTAGACTCAGGGAGGCCAGTTAGGACAATATTGCAGCAACAAAGTGAGAGATCATGGTGTCTGGGAACAGTGTGGCAGTGGTAGAGAAGGTGAGAAGTGGTTCAGTTCTGAATGTGTTCTGAAGAGAAAGCAAAGGGATTTGCTGATACAGTTGTCCCTCTATATCTGCTATGGGGGATTGGTTCCAGCTCTCCCCATCAAAATCCGTGGATGCCCCAGTCTTAATGGTGTAGTATTTGTATGTAACCTACACACATCTTCCCATACACTTTAAATCATCTCTAGACTATAATATCTAATACTATGTAAATGCCATGTAATAGTTGTTGTACTGTGTTTTTTATTTTATTTGTATTTTGTTTTTTCCCCTGAATATTTTCAATCTGAGGTTGGTTAATTCATGGATAAGGGCTTACTGTAGTTTCAAGGTATTCTGGCTTGAGTGATTGCAAGGATAGTTTTCCATCAACTGAGATGAAGCATGCTGGGGGTGGAACAAGTTTTTAAGGAAAAATTAGGAATTCAGTTTTCAACATGTTAAGTTTGAGACATCTGTTAGACATCCAAGTTGAGATGTTAGATATATGATCTAGAATTTAGGGGAGAAAATAGGTCTAAAGAGGTAAATTTAGAAGCCATCAGCTTCTTGATGGTAATTAAAACCAGGAGACTGGATAAAGTAACCTGAGGAATGAACATAGAAAAGAAAAGACAAATAAGAACTGAGCACCCTGAGTAGTTAAACAGCGTATCAACCATTTTGTTATTGATCACTTAGGTTTTTGGATCTAAGTGATGGATCCTGTTCTTTCTCCTCTTAAGCTTGGTATTTTCTACATTTGTCAATGTCAGTGTGTTTTCCTATGGTTTATGTGGGAAACACCACTACGTCTTTTGTTTCTGCCATCTTTAGCTTCTCACAACTAGGTCAGTTAATTTCCTCACCTGTAGTCAGTCCAGTCCCAGTTTTTAAAACAATTCATATTGGAAGCTTGAAGAATTTCAGAAATATCTAGATCTTCTTCAGCAGGGCTTAGGATCACGTTGCTCTCTTTATTGGCTAGGAATAAAGCTCCCCTCTCCAGGACTCTGCATTTCCTTTAACAGAAGTGAAGAGCAAGCCTTGATCACCCACCCATTTCCTCACCATCAACAATCACAGAGGTGCCACGAGGTGCCATGACGATCTGCCTTAAGATCACAGAACTAAGTCCTTTATACCTTTCAACTTTGCTTATGTCAGTCATGACAAGAACCCTGGAGCTCCTTGGCCACTACCTGTGTGTCTCATATTTTAATCCTCATACAACTTTGTATATTTCCCTATTCTTACCTCTTAGCCCTCTCCAGATCCTGAAATCCTTCTATTGTGTCCTCTAAAACTGTAGTCCTGGTTTGCCCAGGACAATTTCAGTTTACACATGGTGTACCACTGTCCTGCATCTGTCATTCTCTAAAGTGTCCTAGATTGGATGATAAATTATACAGTCACCTCATTCAGAACCCAAAGTCATCAGCAAAATCCCCTGTATCCATTCCCTGTTTGCTGAATGCTCCCTCCCCTCACCTTCTTGAGTTAACTGAAATCTGGATCCACCCAAGGACTTTACAGCCCTTTCAAGCAGTGTTTTTTTCTTCTTCCATATCCTGAGGCCCCTCATTGCTGCTTCCAGATCATTCTTCCTTTCTCCTCCCTAAAAATCCCCGATCTTTGAATTCCCTGTCACGGAGTATATTACCCACCATCCTACCTTGCTGTTATTTATAGACCATCAGTGTCCCTCCAGTTTCTCAAAACTTTTGGCTTCTGTCTCACTGTCACTCTCTTCAATTAATCTTGTCTTAATTCTTTATGATCCCAATATCTCAATACCTGATCCTTCCAACATCCCAGACTCTCAATTCCTTGAAACATCCCCTTCCAGTTTCATCCTCCACCTAATCGCAGCTCCTTGCCTCTCTCTTGTCCTTATCAATAACTCCTCCCCCTCCCCTCCATCAGCAGAGCTGTACATGGCTGGGGAAAAACACAAAATGACACTCTCACTTTAAATTCAAGCCCACAAACCTCAAGTGGGCACTTAATGTTGCCAGGAAATCACATAATATTATCCTAGTCCATTTACCCTGCTGGTTTCCTAGACAACTATTTTATACCTTCTCCTCTCCCTTCAAACCTCTAATGCCTCAGCACACATCTTCATTCTCAGCTCATGACCTTGCTTCCGGTTTCACTGAGAAAACAGACGCAATCAGAAAGCAAAGCCCACAAATTTCTACCACCTTATCTTTTCAGCTGCCTAAATCCGTGTATATACTCTACCCTTTCTCCCATTATGATGGATGAACCGTCTCTGCTCCTAGCTAGATCAACCCCAGTACTTGTTCACTAGATCTTATCCCCTTCTGGCAGTCTTCTCCCCTCCTGCCCTTGTAGTATAAATCCCACCCTCACCACCCTCCAACCCCGGCCACCAACAGTTTATTTCTCATCAGCTTTAACCATGCTATTATTGCTCCCATTCAAAAATTTTAAATATCTTTTGAGCTACCATCCCTTGCTCACTATGTAGCCCATATGTCTGCTCCCCTTCACAGCAAAATTACTCGCTAGAATTTTCTATATTCAATCTCTGCCATTTCTCTTTGCCCATTTTTTGAACGTTTTATTTTGAAATAATTATAAACCACATGAAGTTGCAAAAATAGTACAGAGAGGCCCTTTGTAAACTTTACCCAGATTTCCCCAATAGTCACATCCTACAAACTATAGTATTTCAAATCCAGGAAATTGACATTGGTACAATGTGTGTGAATAATTCTATGCCATTTTATCATACATGTAGATTTGTGTAACCACCATAGCAATCAAGATGCAGAACTGATCCATTACCACAAAGAACTCCTTCCTGCCACCCCTTTATAGCCACACCTACTCCCCTCTCACCCACCTTCCCTATTCCCTGGCAACCACTAATCTGCTCTCTATCTCTGTAATTTTCTCAAATAGAAAATATGATATAAATGGAATCCTATAATATGTGACCTTTCTAGATTGCCTTTTTGCACTCATTGTAATATCCTTGAGATCCATTTGTTAATGTACGTGTCTATCATTTGTTTTCTTTCTCCCACTTTCTTTGTGTTTTGTACAAAAGGGGATTGGGAAGCAGCGTACAGGGACAGCAGCAGCATCCATGGGCTAGAAGTGGCAGTGACACTGTATGCCTCCTACAGTCATTCAGGACAATGTCAGGCGTGGCGTGGATTTTTTCCGTCAGCTAACCACACACACCCCTTGGTGCTGAGGCAAAGGCAAAGGTTGAGCAGTTCTTGGTTGAGGACACTCTACTTGGTGTTCTCTAGGATGCAACGGTCCATGTGCAGCACCTGGAAGGCATAGGAGGTTGAGGCTGGCAAGGCGGCAAGGTGGGGCAGCATGGTGTTTGGAGCGTTCTGTAGCATCAGCAGCCCCTGGGAGGTTTTCTTCACCAGCAGCAGACGCCCAATACCACCAACCAGTGTGTTCTCCTCACCCCTGCACCAACGGTTTGCTGGGTCTCTGGGGGACTACCTAGCATAGGGTCTTCCAGAATGTGTACACGCGGGTGGCTACATGGAAGCCTGCCCAGCTTAGCAGTTTCTGATGGGTACATGTACACCATAAGGTTGTGGTGTCTGCTGGACACCAGGATACTGGCTGGGCATTGCCTGCCGTGAAGTCCATGCTGTACACCTCAAGGAACTTGGTGTCCTGGGACATGTGGCTCGGTATCTTGCTCTCCTCTTGGTAGTGACATCTGCAGCCAGATGAAGTTCTTCATGCTACTCATCAGGTGAATGTAAAGCTGGTGTCCACCAAGGCCATGCCTGTCAGCTCACTGGCCCTCAGGATCCACAGGAAGCTCTTCTGGCTGATGACTGACACCAGGTGGCCATTGCAGGACACAGGACAGTCATGGGCCCCTTCAATTTCTTCCCATACAAGATCTGGAACTTGTTCCTGACCATATAGTAAGTATTTGTTTAGTTTATTAAGAAACTGCAACACTACTTTCCATAACAGTTATATCATTTTACAATTCTCACCAGAAATGTATGAAAAATCCAGTTTCTCTGCATCCTTGCCAGCACTTAATATTATCATTGTGTTTTAGCTTTGCTGTTTTAGCAGGTGTGTAGTGATATCTCATCATAGTTTTCATTGGCGTTTCCCTAATGGCTAGTGATGTTAAATATCTTTTTATGTGTTTATTTGCCAACCATATATTCTCTTCAATGGAGTGCCTTTTTGTGTCTTTTGCTCATGTTCCCACTGGATTTTTGTTTTCTTTGACTGTTCAATTTTGAGTATTCTTTATACATTCTATTCTTTCAGCACTTGAAAAACATTGTGCCTATTCCTTCTGGCCTCCATGATTTCCAGTGAGAAATACGCCTTCATTCAAATAGCTTTTCCCCCTAGGTAAGGTGTCATTTCTCATTTGCTGCTTTCAATATTTTTTCCTTTATCTTCAGTTAGCAAAAGTTTGCTGTATCTTGGCCTGGGTTTCTTGGGGTTTATTCTGCTTGGGGTTTGGTCAGTTATTGAATCTGTAAGTTGTCTTTTCTCATATTTTGGAAAATTTGTGCCATTATTTCTTCAAATACATTTTCAGCTCCACTTTTTTTTCCTTCTCTCCTTCTCGGTCTCCTGTAACATGAATGTTATATCTGTTGTTATAGTTCCACAGGCTCTGTTCATCTTTTTTTCCCAGTCTATTTCTGTCTGTTGCTCAAACTAGGTTATTTCTATTGTCTTATCATCTAGTTCTATCATTGTTTCCTCCATATTCTCCATTCTGCTGTTGAGCCCATCCAGTGAGTTTTCATGTGTTAGTTATTATATTTTTTTGGTTATAAACTTTCCGATTGGTTCTCCTTTATGTCAGTTCTTTGCTGAAATTTTCTATTTTTTCACTTATTCAAGTCTGGTCATAATTGCTCTTTGAAGCGTTTTTATGTTGGATGCTTTAAAACCCTTGTAATATAATCCCAACATCTGTGTTACATAGGTTTTGATGTCTGTTGATTTTTTTTAAATTTGAGATTCTTCTGGTTCTTGTTATGACAAGTGATTTTTGTTTGTATCCTGGACATATTAGGTGTTATGCAATGAGACTCCGGATCTTATTTAAATCTTCTGTTTTAACTGGCCTTCTCAGACACCCTGCCAGGAAGAGGACCACCATGTTATTTCCAGTTGGAGATGGAAGACCATGTATTCACCATGGGACAGGAGAGGCACCTCATTCCTATTGGGAAAGGGTGAAAATCCAAACTCTCCATTAGGCCTCCACTGATAGCACTCTGTGTCATTCCTCAGGTTCCAAGGTCCCTGGTCGGTCTGCCTTCTCTTCATCGTTCAGAATCATCTTGTTTGTTTTACATATAATTTCCAGGGATTTTCTTAGCAAGAGGAATAGGGATGAGTGCATTCATTCCATCTTGTACACAGTCCGAAGTTCCCTCTTTTCCATTTTGTCTTAAATGCACTCGTATCAAGCTTTCATCTTCCATGACTCTACCAAAATGGATCTCGTCAAAGTCACCAGTGACTTCCACATTGCCAAATGTAATGTTGTTCTCATATTATTTAACCCATCAGTAGAATTTAACTCAGTTGATCTCGCTCTTCTTCTTGAAACGTTTTTCTTCACTTGCTTCCAGGACACTGTTCTGGATTTTCCCCTATCTCATGGCTACTTTCTTAGTTTTCTTTTGAGTTCCTCGGTACATTCCTGATCTCCTAAGGTGGGAGTGCTCAAGGAAATCAGTCTTGTCTTCATCTCTCCTCTCTCCCTTGGTCATTTCATCTGATCTCATGGCTTTAAACACCATCTGCCGTCAACTCTCAAATTTATATCTCTGGCCAAACCTCTTCTCTAAATTACAATTTGTACATCTAGTTGCCTATTTAATATCTCTACACTTGTATACCTAGTACATGTTTCAAATTTTAATATGTTAAAAATGACACTTCTGATCTCTACCCTCCCCAGACTCTCTTGTCCTTCATTATTCCCAGTTCCTAAGGCCACAAGAGAGGTCATTCTTGACTTTTCTAACAACTTTTTCCAATCCATCAGCAAATCCTGATGTGCTACCTTGAAAATAAATGCACAATCTGACTCCTGATCACTGTCTTGTGTCCTTGGTCCAAGCTACCATGCTGTCATCTGCCTGCATTGCTGAAATCACCTCCTAACTGCTGCTTCTCCTTCCATCTTTGCCTTCCTACTTAACGTAGTAACCTGGGCAAACCTTTTACAAGAGAAGTCAGATTCTACCACCCTTTATATGAAACCCTCCCACGGCTCTCAAGCCATGGCTCAAGCAGGAGCAAAAGTCAAAGTCCTTCCACTGGCTGTACCTGATTGGACCCCTGTTACTTCTCTGACTTCATCATCAACTGCTCGCTTCCTTGCTTATACTGTTTCCACCACACCAGCTGTTTCCAGTCACGCCAGCATGCTTCCATCCAAGAGCTCTCCCGCTTGCTTTCCCTTGACCTGGAATCCTCTTCCTCCAGGTAACTTCAGGAACTTTCACTTCCCACAAGTGCTTTCTCATGGGTCACCTTGTTTTCAAGTGTCACTTTCCCTCAAGGCCTTCTCTGATTACACTATTTTAATTTGTAACTCTCCAGATCTCCTTATATACATCTTCACAGCTTATTTTTTTTTCATAGCATGTACCTCCTACACATACCATATAATATTCTTATTTATCTTATTTCTCATCTCTCTGTACTTCCACCCTTCCCCAGTGTAAGCTTGGTGAGGGCCTGAACTTTTGTCTTTTTGCTTACTGATGAATTTTCTCTTCCTTCCTTCCTTCCTTCCTTCCTTCCTTCCTTCCTTCCTTCCTTCCTTCCTTCCTTTCTTCTTCCTTTCCTGTTCTTTCCTTCCTTCCTTCTCTTTCTTTCTTTCTTTCTTTTCTTTTCTTTTCTTTTCTTTTCTTTCTGTGATGGAGTCTCATTCCGTCACCCAGGCTGGAGTACAGTGCTGCAATCTTGGCTCACTGCAACCTCCACCTCCTGCCTCAGCCTCCAGAGCAGCTGGGATTACAGGCATGCACCACCATGCCTGGCTAATTTTTGTATTTTTATTAGAGATGAGGTTTCACCTTTTGGCCAGGCTGGTACTGATGAATTTTCTGTACCTGGAACAGTGAATGGCACATAGTAAGTGTTCAGCATATAAATAAATGCATATATCACTTTTTTCAGGTTGTGGTGTCCCAGTACTATTGGCAGTGGCCACTTAAATCTACATAGGCTTGGAGTCATAAAGATTTATTTTAAATTGTAATTATTTTACCTGTATTGTATTTTAGAGTTAACTTATCTACTCTTGTATCTATTGTTAGATTACAGAGATTGCCAGGATAACAGACCAACAATAACAAAAAATAGAATATATTCTTGTCAAACTTTATCTAGTTTAGTAAATCACTATTCTATATATTCTAAAGGGTATTCAAAGGTACTACAAAATAGACTTAAAAATGAGATAATCCGATGAAGAAAAAAATAAAATGCAAAAATAAAATGAAACAGTATGAGCAATGAAGAGAGTAGCTGGTGATGAGGTCAGAGAACTAACAGGGCACCCGATCATGCGCAGCTGTGTACATGGAAGTCCTAGTGTAAGGACTTTGACTTTTGCTCCTGCTTGAGCCATGGCTTGGGAGCCACGGGAGAGTTTCAGATAGGAAAAATATAATGCAACTAGAGGTAAGTTTAACATAAAATGCAATCTGTAAAGTCCTGTTCACTTGCCGGGGGTGGGGGATACCAAATATCTGGTTCCAAGCTTTCTAGCAGCCAATGCAAAAAAAGAAATAAAGGGCATGGTTCCTACGGAGAGCAAAGCCTCTTCCTAGAGCCATGTTCCCTACTCTACCAGCAGATGGCGCGCATTCCATGTGATGAGGATTAAGGAGCAAACTCCTCAAGGCAGGGCTTCTAAACCGAGCCTAATATTAATAACAATTATTCTTTCTGAACTACGTGCCTGGCTATTTAATTCACCATATAGTTCTTAGTGTAACTTTGGGAGACAGTATCACAGGTAAAACTGGCCCAAGCCCGGATTTGAGTCTCTACTCTTTCTATGGTACCAGGCAGGCAACTTGCTATTATTTGGAAAACCTAAGTCAGGTTTTACTCTAATTGGTGGGACTCTTCGACTGGAAAGCTTTCTTAGTGCCACTGCCACAAGATGCAGTGAGAGTCAGAGACGAATTTGGGGTTCTGACACAAAGTAGCTGTTTCAGATCAGGGAAATCGTTTAATCTGCGTGCCTCAACTTCCTCTTCTGTCAAATGGAAATGACAAAATCAGCTCCACTTAACTCTGAAAGTGGTGTGAGTATAGCAGAGGGAAATAGATGTGAAAACACAAAGTAGAAAACATTCTATAGGAATGCCATATTAAACCCAAGATTTATCGAATTCCTACAATGAGCTGGGTGCTGCGGTAGTCCTGTCAGGTAGTATTATTCAAAGTGTGGACCATGGCCCACTGCTGGTCCACAAACTGTTTGTTATTGGTTTGAATCAAATGGAATAAAATGGAGAGAAAATGTTTCAAAACCTTAACAATTTGACAGAGTAATTTTATGTGTGTTGAATATAATCATGCAAGAGTTGCACTTGTATTTTGTGTTTTTATTTCAGTTTTCTAGTAATTTATTTGTATTGTGTTTTATAAAAGTATTTATACATGATATATTTTGGGGAAAATGAGTTTTTCCTACAAATAGTTTGAAAAGCACTGCTGTAAGGAATATAAAGTAAAATATAGGACATGGGCCTGCCGTCAAGGAGCTTGCAGGCTAGTTGGTGAACAGGTAGCAGAGTGGTTCAGAGACACCAATACCACTATTCCACTGTGCTTTAACTCCTCTGTGGAACAGAAGTCTATACAGAGCTGATGAACTTATGTGAAAGATCTTCAAATCCTCAAAAATATTCCCTAAACAAACCCTCATATCTGCCGCCATATAATAGTAGCAACTCTAACTAGACTTGGACTTCTCTCACGTGGAGGGCAGCCTGACATGGGATTTTTTGTTTGTTTGCTTGTTGTGAGATGGAGTCTCACGCTATTGCCCAGGCTGGAGTGCAGTGGTGTGATCTCGGCTCACTGCAACCTCTGACTCCCGGGTTCAAGTGGTTCTTCTGCCTCAGCCTCTCAAGTAGCTGGGAGTACAGGCGTACACCACCACGCCTGGCTAATGTTTTGTATTTTTAGTAGAGATGGGGGTTTCACCATGTTGGCCTGGCTGGTCTCAAACTCCTGACTTCAAATGATCCACCTGCCTCAGCCTCCCAAAATGCTGGGATTATAGGCATGAGCCATCGCACCTGGCCTGACGTGGAATTTTTAAAAAGTAAAATTTCTCATGAAAGCCAGTTGTCAAAAATTATTCTTCAATCAAACACTATTCTTGTTTTTCTATATTACTTTTAAAGATATATAATTGAATGGTTAATACACATCCATGGCACAAAATTGAGAAGGTGCAGAGCTCTACATCCACATACTGTATTGTAGAGAATTTTGCATATAAGTACATAAAAAGCTTTCTCATTCTTTTTTTTTTTTTTTTTTTTGAGATGGGGTCTCACTTTGTTGCTCAGGAAGGAGTGCAGTGGTGCAATCAAGGCTCACTGCAGCTTTGAACTCCCAGATTCAAGCGATCCTCCCACCTCAGCTTCCTGAGTAACTGGGACCACAGGTGTGATGCCACACCTGGCTGATTTTTGTATTATTTCTAGAGACAGGTTCTCACTATGTTGCCCAGGCTGGTCTTGATCCTCTGGGCTCAAGCGATCCTCCCACCTTGGCCTCCCAAAGTGCTGTGACTATTGGTGTGAGCCACCGCACCCGGCCTCTCATTCTTTTTTTTTCCACTGGAGAGATGCACCATTATTTATTTGATCAGTCCCCTATTGAGGGACATCTGGTTGCTTCCCAGTTTTTATTATTACAAACAATGCTACAGTGAATAACTTTGTTCATATAACATTTTACACCCATGCAAACATAACTGAAGAAGAAATTTCTGCAAATGAAATTTTGGGATCAAAGTCCCATATATTCATAGTTTTTATAGTTATTACAAAACTGCCCTCAATTGACTAATTGCACTCCAACCAACAATTTATGAGAGGACTTACCCTCCCACCCCTGCTTTGTCAACACAGTGTATTATTATTACTATTATTATTATTATTATTATTATTTGAAGCAGTCTCATTCTGTTGCCCAGGCTGCAGTGCAGTGGTGCGATCTTGGCTCACTGCAACCTCTGCCTCTCGGGTTCAGGCGATTCTTCTGCCTCAGCCACCCGAGTAGCTAGGATTACAGGCATGCACCACCACACCTACCTAATTTTTGTATTTTCAGTAGAGATGGGGTTTCTTCATGTTGGCCAGGCTGGCTTCGAACTCCTGGCCTCAAGTGATCTGCCCACCTTGGCCTCCCAAAGTGTTGGGATTACAGGCATGAGCCACTGTGCCCGGCCAACACAAACTATTATAAATATTTAAAACTTTGCCAATGGTATCTCATGGTAGCTTTCAGTAGCATTTCTCCAGTTATGAGGTTGGCTATCCATTTTGGTATAGAAGCCACCTGCTAATTTTGATACCCTGCTCTCCAGGCACAGGGCAACTACAAATGACTTCGGATCACTTTGTTATCAGGATTTCCTAACCTACTGTTTTGACAGATCCCCTGAGCTAGAGAACTTTGTTCATTTTCTTTTATTCTGCCCCATTTTTTTTTTTTTCTAGAACTATCCCAGACATTTCTTAGGCACTCGGGAAATTTTACTTTAAAATCAGTATTTCTAGCGGCTAGCACAATGACTAGCATAATAGTAAGGGCTCAAAAAATCTGAAACAAATAAATAAGAACCATACAAGAAACACTCACTACTCTACATGGCTACGTATTCATCTAACTATCTGTCTCTATTTGCAATGCCAATTTTAAAATGAAAGTTAAAGCTGCATTTAGACATGATAGTTTAGGTGTCACTGTGATCTATTGTTCTAAAGGTTTTTTCTTTTGCAATATTAAGTCTAAAGTGTTACCTTTTGTTATACAGAGAAATTCCCTGTTTTTTTTTTATTTTTAAAATAAGCTTTAAGATCACAATGTATTTACTCTTTGCTCTATAAGACCTGAAATGGCTCTTGACCTGTTAACAGTTTGTTGACCGTCATGGGAGGTGGGGTGGGAACATCTTTTCAGTTTTTTCCAGGGTAGGGGGAGGAGAGCAGAGGACTCATTATGCTGATCTATCTTCACTCTCTTGGCCAAACCCACTCATGACCATGGGCACAAACACATGGGACACCTGGCTGGATTTCTGTAGAGAGTGGTCTGAGCCATGGGAAAGAAAACAAGTTAACAGTCAGAATCTGTACCTCTTGATTGAACTGTTAATATTGCCACATTAGCACCAAACTCTCGCCACGTCGCTTGGGAAGGTATTGTATAGGCATTTATACTCACCACACAAATAGCTTCTGAAAAACTTGGGGATGCAAAGGCTGAAGGATAATATTCATTATCATTATTATCATTATCAATAGTAATACAAGCTAGCATTTATTGAGTGCTTAATCTGTTCTAACTGTTCTACATCTGTTAATACATTTACTCCTATTATCCCATTTTATAGGTAAGAAACCTGAAACAGTGAAGTTAGATAACTTGAACAAGGTGACACAGCTAGTAAGCGTCTGAGTATGGTTGGCTTTGAGCCCAGGCAGTCTGGTTCTGGAGCTCACTCTCTGTTTTGTTTTGCAATTCGCAAAAGATAAAATGTTCTTTTTTTGAAACGCACATTTTTTGGGGGGAGGGGGAGATTTGGTCCCCAACTGGAGCCCTCCAAGCTGTCATCGGTCAGTGGCGACACCAAGTGGTAACATGGATGTACTGCAGCCCTCTTATAACTCCCAATTCCCTCCCAATTCCTTGCTCCCTCCCACCCCCTCCCACTCGCTCCCCAGCTCTCCCAAATAAACCTGTATGTACTTTAAGTAAAGCCAATACGTTTGCTTTGCAGAGGCAGTTTCGTGACATGTCTCCTTCCAACCAGACTGCCATCCTTCAACCCGTTTTTTCCTGTATCAGAGGAAGAGGTGTCTGAGGTTAGTTTGTGTTTTGAATCTCATTTCTCTCCTCTCAATTATTTTACTCCATTAGTTCTCCCCTCCTTTTCTTGCCTCTTTTTTGTGTGTATGTGAGACAGAGTTTTGCTCTTGTTTCCCAGGCTGGAGTGCAATGGCGCAATCTCGGCTCACTGCAACCTCTGCCTCCTGGGTTCAAGTGATTCTCCTGCCTCAGCCTCCTGAGTAGCTGGGATTACAGGCGCTGGCCACCATGCCTAGTCATGTATTTTTAGTAGAGATGGAGTTTCATCACGTTGGCCAGGCTGGTCTCAAACTCCCGACCTCAGGTGATCCACCCGCCTTGGCCTCCCAAAGTTTTGGGATTACAGGCGTGAGCCACCGCACCCGGCCTCTTGCCTCTTTAGTATTGATTTCACCAGTAGTTTTTCTGCTCGACCTACATATAAGCTCCAGTTTCTTCTACTTCAATGAGAGAAAAAAAAAATCAAGCAAACAATCAGACCTCTCTTTGAACAATTACTCTAGATTCACCTTTTTAAAGATGAATTCCAAAAGGGGATTGCCTTGCTCAGAAACCTCAATTCTTTGTCAGTCACTTTCTGAATTAAGTATAAGTCTTAGTCCAATATTCAGGACCTCCAAAATTGGACCCCAATTTACCTTCTGGGTATTATCTTCCACAATTCCCCTGTACTTCCCTACCCTAAACTTCAACCACAAAGGACTACTCATGGGTCCTCATAAAACTTCCTGCCTGCTCATCTTTGCCGTTGGTGTTACCTCCACTTGGATTTACCTTTATTAGAGGCCTGTACTGATATTTTCTGATACTAATATTTTCTAGTCATTTGTGGCTATCCCATACACCATGAGTGCCTGAAGGAAGGAACTGAATGTTACCAGTTCAGAAAGCAAGAATTATTTTGGACTGAGAAAACAAAAATCCAGCCATTCATCAGGCTGGAATAACACACAGATAAAACCAGATGCAAATTTAACAGAGAACAATATTTCTTTGGCGGACATATTGCAGCTGTAAAGTGGTAAAGATGTTTTTATTTCAGTGACCACCACTTTTTTATTCACTGAGAGACTTTGTTCCCTAAAATCGTAGATTATCAGAAACTCTTCTGCTTGAAATCATATCAGTAAGAATGAAACATCCCACATGCATCTGGAGGACATAAGTTTCTTTGACACAGAGAAGCAGCCTCAATTTCCAACCCAGGTGCGGAGCTTCAGATAAGGGATATCTGGACACAACATTCCACATCTATCTTTATTTTGTGGTTCCCAAGGAAACACAACTCTGGGTTCACTTTGCACTTCAGACCTGATGGTGACCCCAAATGACAGTACTGCTTTGCTTTGAGCTTACCAAAAACACTGCTTTGTTTAAAATTCACCTAAACTCCACTCTTCTCTCCAATCCTATAAATGACTCTATGTTTTTCTGTTTGATGAAATGCCCATGGTTTCTCTGGTGTGCAGTCTCTCATATTGCAATGGGTCAAAGCCTGACTATGTTGGATTACAGATTTGTCCCTGGTAGCCTTATGCTGATTGGGCTAGGATAGGGGTTTTTAAATCCCTGACCACTTAGCTTGTCCAAAGTAGGCATTCCAAATTGTTCACTGCAGTAGAGTACCTGGGTTCTAGTTAGATTACTTGGATTGATTATATGGATTCCAGTCTCAGGTCTGCCAAGAACTAATTAGCTGGATCATCTTAAGTGAGTCAGTGCACCCCATTTGGCCTAAGTTTTCTCTTCTGCAAAACGGGGTGCTATTTCTTTCAAACCTAGGGTAAGGGCTTTGGAGTCAGTTAGACCTAGGTTGGATTCCCAGTTCTACCACTTACTAGTCCTGTGACTTTTTCTTTTCTGAGCCTCTTAGATAATGCAGTACTAACAACTGCAGTATAGTTTTTGCAGCGTTGCTGAGAGCATCAAGTTGGCTATTAAAAGTATCACTACATTCCATCACTGTTCCTATTCCTACTATTATATGAGCTTAGGCAAGTTACTTAACCTTTCTGTACCTGTGTATTTTTATGAGTAAAAATGGAGAAATACCCCTCGGGGTTATTGTGAACACCAAATGAGACGAAAAAAGTAAAGGGCTTAGGAGCGTGCCTGACACATAAGAAGCAGCTTAAATTATGTGATCTAATGTTATTAGTATTAGATTTGTACTACTAATTACTCTGTGGGCCGAAAGCGCAGGATAGACAGTTTTATTCTAAGGACAACCCTTCTCCCCAACAAAAAAAGGCGCTGAAAACTGGAAATAGTGAAACACAATGGGGCATTGCGTTTTCAAAGGCAACTGACACGCCCAGCACTGGGATAGGACCCGCCCACCCAGTACTCATTAAATATGGCAGCGAGCGGGGGCGACGTACTGCGGCTGCGCAAGTTGAAACTCCTCCTGTCAGCTCCTCCCCGGTGGGCCTCCCCTCACCTCCGCTGGGCAGAGGTGCCGGGTGTGAGCCCGCCGTGGCGCGCACGCGCAGACGCTGGCTGGGCTGAGCCGATACTCGCGAGGCGCCCTGTCACATGAGCCGCGCGCCCGCTTCGCTCCCCCTCCTCCCCGGCTGGGCTGTGTGAATGAAGCTCTGCCGGCTACGTGGGGCGCTCACTCAACTTGGTGTCCTGGACGCCAGAGCCGACCGAGCGCGCTGCCCACCGGCGGCGGACACGGACTCCGCCGCTCCTGACCTCGGCGATAGGTAAAGGCAAACGGGCTGTCCCTTCCCCAACAGGTCCTTGGTGGGCCGCTGGCCCCCGGCCCACCGCCGGAGCACCCACTAAGCGCAGCGACACAGGGGAAGCGCAACCCCGCTGGCTTGGACCCCCGGAGATGGGGCTTTCTCGCGCCCGGCGGCGGCAGCCCGGCGCTTGGAAGAGCTAGACAGGCTAGTTCCAGCCAGTGCGGAGCGGCGTCTTCCCGGGAGCCCAGCCCTATTCTCCGAGTAAGGTCCCTGGGCTGCCCGAGTGAAGTTTCCTTGCGGAGCGGCGCCAAGCCCGCCCCGCTTTTGAATCGGAGTGTTTAGCCGCCTGCGTCCCCTTTCCCGCACTGGGGTAGGGTAACTGAGGTTGGCAAAGCTCAGCCGAGGCCCGGCTCTTCTCCCTCCGGCTCTGGACTTGCCGCTGGTTTTGTATGGGTCTTAGCGAAGTGGAGAAACTCTCGGAAAAGTAGTCGCTGCGCTGTTTTCCTTTTGCCACTTAACGAGCGTAGCTGGTTCTCTCCAGACTTTCGAGCCTTGCTCTTGAGCCCCTTGACCCATACGGGAAAAACTTTACCTTTACATTGACGCACATTTCCTTTGATTAACATTTCAGAGCAAATCAGTTGCCCGGAGTTCCCAGCGAAGTTGTACCTGTGCCCGTGCGATAACGTCAGTGGAAGCTGCCCCGAGTAAGTGCGGGAAATCTAGAAGTTTGGAGCATAAAAAACCAGCACGAATCCACTTTACTTAAACTTCATACGTTTATTAGCAACTGCTCGGGTTTAATTTCAGAGATGTTGAATTTCGCCTAGTTCCACGGGACGACGATCATTACTTCTTAACTGCACGCGAAACAGGAGAAGAAAAAAAGGCAAATCAAAACAGACTGTCTCAGGTCTCAGATAAGTCATCGGAGCGCTTTTTCCTGGTGAATTCACCCTAGGAGTTTGTGAGTTCCTAGTTTTCTTGGACTTCGCGAACTTCTCCTTGTCCAAAGCACTGTCTTTTCTCTGTTGGTGTTTTGGGACTGGTGTACACATTAACCCTTTTGTCATTAAAGAAGGCCAACACGATTCTCACGTTAGTATTAGCCTTCAGTGTTTGTGCTTTAGCGCTTTCACTTAGGAGGCGGAGGCGTTGGTTGTATAAAAGATATGGAAATAGCAATCTACTTTAATGTTCACCAGGTCAAAAAGGTGAAGACTTTTAGAAAAAACAGATTGGCTTGTATGCTAAGTAGGGAAGACCAATTTATTAACTGAGATCTTGTTTAAATGGACAAGCAGAGTGTTAAGCCTCTAAGTCAAACTAAGTCGTCAGACCTCTCATTTTTTCTCCCATTCCTAGCTCCTATTTTTTTTTTTTTTTTTTTTGAGACAGATATCGTTCTGTCTCCCAGGCTGGAGTGCAGTGGCACAATCTCGGCTCACTGCAACCTCCGCCTCCCTCCCGGGTTCAAGCGATTCTCCTGCCTCAGCCTCCCGAGTAGCTGGGATTACAGGCGACACCGGTAATTATAGTGCACCGCCATGCCCAGCTAATTTTTATATTTTTAGTAGAGACGGGGGTTTCACCATGTTGGCCAGGCTGGTCTCGAACTCCTGACCTCAGGTGATCTGCCTGCTTCGGCCTCCCAAAGTGCTGGGATTACACCACACGCGGCCCCTAACTCCTTTAATATCTTTGTAAATAGTATTGTCCTTTGACTGGATTTGAAGTTTTAATAACCGGAATTAGCTGAATTAATTTGGTTTTCTTTGAACTGGTATTCCATTTTTACATTTTTCTTCTTCTTTGGTTCATTTTCCCCCGATTATAAAAGCAATATATGCTCACTCTAGGAAATTTGCAAAGGGTGGGAAAGTATAATGACACAAAGAGAAAGAACTACTACTCAAAGGGTATCATCACTCTTCACTTTTTATTCCGCTTCTTTTTTTCCCCCCATACAAGATCTGTTTCCAAACTTTAAGTATTCATAAACTTTCCTCTCCTTCTACTGATTTTTAAATGTAAAGTTGGGTATTTTGGGTATTTTGGGGGTTGGTTAGGGCACTGGATATTAATGTTGCTCTTCAGTCTCCAAAGCATGAAACTTCAAGGTAGGAAAGGTGCTTAACGGTGATTTCATGCAGCATCTCACCAACTGAGACTCAGAACTTATTTACTGAGGCTCCAGTGATTCATGCAGCATTGTATAGCACTGAGTGGCAGCATTAACTCGCTCCAGATCTCTGGTGTTCTCTCTCTTCAGAGATACCTTGCTGCTTAGAGGGAAACTTGACACTACCCATGCCTGCATATCTTAGAGAGGTTCGGAGAGGGGCAGGAGATAATTTTCAAGCATTTGAAGTGTATAGTTTCTTTTAGGTATTCATTTTTCTGTTTACATTTTCAGGTTTGGGGCTTTAGCACCTTGCAGAAAACAGAGCCACAGAGCTGCCTTTCTTATCAAGTCTCCCTATAAAACTGAGTGGCTCTGGGAAACTCAGCCTGCGACCCCAGAGTGGGTGAAGATAGGATCAAGATGGCCATGTGGCAGGGTAAGAAATTAGCACTTATTCTTCTAACTGGTTTTTCCTCCTACTCTATTCTCTACCCTCACCCAGCCATTCCCCACCCAGCCAATGGCAGGCAGCCAGCTGTTCTTTAATTTAACCCTTTGTCTTTGCAAGGACAAAACACATTAGTTTAAAAAGAAGCTGCTGCTAGCTATAAGTTTAAATTATTTAAAAGTGGGGTTGGAGGAGAAGTAGGAAAATGGCATGCCAGCAACATTTAAAAGAACTCCCTTCATTTAAACAAGTGATCGTTGGGGGGTTATATGCCAGGAGACAGGATATTTTTTCCCATTTGTGTTTTTCATTTGTTTCTGGCAAATTTCTATCATAAGATTCCCCACCATAAGATTGGGGAGACAGATGTCAGTGCCTCTCCAGCTTCATCTTCCCAATAAAAACTTTGTGATGTATGCAGTTTGAAAGAGCATATTTAATGTTACAGTGTTTATATTTGATACAATATAAACATTGAGAAGGAAAATGCCTATTTTAATAATATGAACTACCTGAGAGCAAAGCTCAGTAGTATCTTAGCTGATGTATTACATCTCTCATGAACTTGTGAATTCCTACCACATACAAAATTATGTTTTATTTTTAGTGGGGTTGAGGCTTGTGCCCTTTGGAGGGTTTAGGAATCTCCAGGGTTATGTGGGATTTTTATGGTTATCAAAAGTGAGTGTGGGTTTAAGAAATGATGACAAACACTACCAAAATTGGCCTGTGACCCATAAAAAGTTAAAGACCACTTAAATGGAGTAGAATGAAATAGCTTGAATATCTAGAAATATTCAGCAGGTTGGTTAGTTGGTGGTCTGATGTATCTTTTAAAAATGTTTCATTGTGTTGGTTGTGACTTTATGTAGGCACACAAATGTAACAAGTAGTTTCCATGTATAAAGATTATCAATTTGAAGACATTTATGGAAACGGGATTTGGCCTGTATGCTTGCTTTGACTCACACAATGGGCATTTATCAAGAGCAGTTTGGATATTCTTGCTTAAATCCTGAGACATTCTTTCATTCAACAAGCGAAATACAGAGATGAATAAGTTGCAGGATGCTAGAAGATTCCTTGTCATCTAAAGACAGACACATAAACAAATAATTTCACCACGTTGAATAAGTTAGAATAGAGAGGTACAAAAAGCAAGGGAAGCCCCGAGAAAAGCTTGATGAAGTCTGAGTTTTGAACTGGTCTAAAAAAATGAGTAGGAGTTTGCCAGATGGGCAAATGAGAGAATTGCATTCTGGGCAGACAGAGCAGCACTGTTTGGGAAGTTCCAAGTTGCTCTGTTCGCCTCATGTGAGATGTGTAGGGGCACGACCTCAGACGAAGCAGGGAAGGTAGTTGGAGGCCAGATAATAAAGAGCCTTGTATGTTCTAGGAAGGATTTTACACTTTATCCTGAAGACAAAGATTCTAAACAGGGAAGTAACATAATCAGATTTTGTTTTAGAAAGATTACTTTGGCAGCAGTGCTGAGCTGGAAATGGTGAAAACTAGGAGTCAGTCAGGAGGTTTCTGGAATAGTTTAGGGGAGAGATGGTAAGGGTCTGAACAGAAGCAGGGGCAGAAAGGTTAGAGAGAATGGGATTCTAGAATATTCTGTGAGTGGATGTGGCAAGAAATGGGCCTGGATTAACTACCAGCTTGGGTGCCTGGGGGCCACTGGTGCCATTCTCTGGCATGGGGAGCATGAGAGGCAGCTGATGGGCATGGGGATGGTACACTGAATTTGGATGACCTGTTTGGGTTGAGACACCTGTGGGCTGTCAGGTTGATGTTTCAAAGACAGTTTTGAAAGTACAGAACTGAGGTTGGCACAGATGGGGATCTAAAGTTTTGTCCCTAATGGTGCATAAAGAGCTTGTATTTTTTTTCTCTGTAGTTAATGGAAATGTCATTACTAGTTAATGATTTATTTTATAATAAACACATTTTAATGTTTAACAACTCTTAATCATAATGTCATATTTTCATAGTAAATAATGTATTTTGCAAGCCCAGGTCCTGAAATCAGATGTGCTTAAAATTACATTGAAGTGAAACCTCATTTTTCCAGCATTAGTGAAGAGGGGAGTGTTCCGTATAAGTAAGCTATTTGGGTAACTGCAGCTTATCCCTTGTTTTGGGTAACCTCTGAAGTAACCAGCAAAATACGATGATAGTTTGGAAGCAGTGTGGTATGATAGTTATATGTGTGGGTCTGAGTTCCACTCCATTGGTTCCGTCACTTGGTAGCTACGAGGCCTTGGGCAAGTCACTTAATCCCTCTGTGTGCAAGTTTTCTCCTTTACAAAATGGAGATAGCAATATAACTCATCCCATTGCTGAGTATATAGCCAAAAGAAAGGAAATCAGTATTGAAGGGACAGCTGCACTCCTATGTTTATTGCAGCACTACTCACAATAGCCAAGATAGGAAATCAACCTAAGTGTCCATCACTGGATGAATGGATAAAAAACATGTGTTACATATATTCAACAAAATATTATTCAGCCATAAAAAGAATGAAATCCTGTCATTTGCAGCAACATGGATGGAACTGGAAGTCATTATGTTAAGTGAAATAAGCCAGGCATGGAAAGATAAATACTGCATATTCTCACTCATATGTGGGAGCTAAAAAATGTGGATCTCATGAAGGTAGAAAGTCAAATGGTGGTTTCCAGAGGCTGGGAAGGGAAGGAGGTTGGGGAAGGAAGAGAAGTGGGTTAATGGATATAAACATACAGCTAGAGAGAAGGAAAAAGTTCTAGTGTTCAATAGTACAGTAGGGAGACTACAGTTAACAATAATTTATTATATATTTCAAAATGTCTTGAAGAAAAAAATTGGAATGTTTCTAACACAAAGAAAAGGTAAATGTTAGAGGTGATAGATATCCCAATTACTCTGATTTGATCATTACACATTGTATACATGTATCAAAATATCACATATACCCCCAAAATATGTACAGCTATTATATATCAATTTTTGAAAAGGGGGAAAAGCAGAACACCTGATAGACTTGGTGTGATGACAAATTAAGCTAATATATGCAGATCACATTTACTGGAACATAGTAAATGCCATATAAGTGTGTGCCATTATTAGTAAGACATTTAGAATATTATTTAGCATATAGTAAGTGCTCAGTAAAATTTAGCAATAGCTGTTATTACTACTGTCACTATTATTTTCCTATAACCTGGGGTGTGACAGGGACCTTGTTCTGTGGAGGTAATTTCAGGTTGTCCTCGGACGCCCTGTCCTGTGGTTGTCTGTTTGGGTCTTTAAATAGAAGTTTAGACTTGAAAAGATCCTTAGAAAACATCTAGCGCCTGGGCGCGGTGGCTCACACCTGTAATCCCAGCACTTTGCCGGGGCGGGGGGCTGGATCACGAGGTCAGCAGATCGAGACCATCCTGGCTAACACGGTGAAACCCTGTCTCTACTAAAAATACAAAAAATTAGCCGGGCGTGGTGGCGGGCGCCTGTAGTCCCAGCTGCTCGGGAGGCTGAGGCGGGAGAATGGCGTGAACCCAGGAGGCAGAGCTGGCACACGCCACTGCACTCTAGCCTGGGTGACAGAGCGAGACTCTGTCTCAAAAAAAAAAAAAAAGATCCAGGTCACCTAATTCCCTATTCCAGTATTCTTTCTGTGGGCTCATGGAAGAGGGAATGCGTGAGTCTGTTCTCAGCTCCAGGAAGCTTCTGAGTCAGTCTCTAGAGCTTGTTGAGGAACCTTAAGGACTACAGGAACCCAAATCTCAGGTTCTTGGCTCATTGCTGTCTGGTTCCTCCGTGGAGAATTTGATCTGAATTCCCATACCTCTTAAATGGGGCCAATGTTATTTTGACTTCACTTAATGGAGCCCTCTAATATATTTTTCTGGCCACTTTAAACAGTGTACTGAGCATAATTTAATATTTTTGATAACTCAGGGTTATCATTAATAACCTCCAGTCAGTTTGAAGTTGCAGACTTGTGTTGTCAGGTGTTATTTATTTATTCCATTAACATTTATTGAACACTAGTTGTACAGCAGGCACTCTGCTGGGCCCTAGAAACGCAATGGTCAGTGGAAACAGGTATGGTCTCTACTATCATGGAACTTATCAACCATGATAAAGGTAGCACTTCAAATTAATGAAATGATTTATTTAACACGTGTGCTGAAGTAATTTGGAAAAAATGACAGCATAAATTTAGAAGGGTTAATATAATGTTTCTTAATAGAGGAGCGGGCATCAGAATTACCTGTAGTGCTTTAAAAAATATTCCTACTCAGGTCCCCATTCCCCCAAATTGTGATTCAGTCTTAAGACCTGAGCATTGCAATCCTGTTTTAGAACTACGGCAATAGATAGTTTTTTCTTTTTTTTTGAGAGAGGGCAATGATAAAGGAACTAAAAAAATATGGAAGACTATGTATATAATCTTGGGGATAGGGAAGATATTTGTGTGCATAATATCAAAGGTAGAATAATGAAAAAGATTAATATAATCAATTATATGAAAATTTAAAATTTCTGCACAAACCATAAATAAAGTTAATGAGAAAACAAAAACAATTGCAGCAAGATTCATTATCTGTAACACAAAGACTTAACAGGGCAATAAGAAAAAACAAATATTCTACTAGAAAAATGTACAAAGGTCGAGGGAAAATGTGCAAAGGGAAATATATCAAAGAAGAAATGCAAATGGCCAGTAAACATGTATCTCAGCAGTAGTCAAATAAAGGGGAATTAGAATGGCATACCATTTTCTCCAGTATAATTTGCAGAGATTAAAAAGGAATGACAGAACTCACTGTTGGCAAAGACGCAAGGAAGCAGATGTTCTCATACACTCGTGGTGGGAATGTCAGTTTGGCAATATTTATTAAAAGCTTTAAAAAATATGTTTACCTTCTGACCCAGCAATTCATTTTCTTGGAATTTATCCTAAGGAAGTAATTAAGGGTGTGCACAAAGATATATCAATAAGGATATTAATTGTAGCATTTTCTATAATGGGAAAAATTGAAAACACTTGCATTTTGATGCATCTATACAACAGAATATGGTAATTTCCAAAAATAATAATGTAGAGTTCTATTTAGTAACATAGAAATAGGTTCATGACATAATGTTAAACCCAGGGGTCAGGGAGTGGGGGAGCAGGGTAAAGCAGATTCCAACTGTCGATACAGTCATCCCTCCATGTACTCGGGGGATTTGAAGACCCCAAATATACTAAAATCCTAGCATACTCAAGTCCTGCAGTTGGCCTTACAGAACCTGCATATAGGAAAATTTGGCCTTCCATATTCGTGGGTTTCATATTCTGAGATTACGGCATTTTTCATCTGTGCATTTGGTTGAAAAACATCTGCGTGTAAGTGAACCTGTGCAGTTCAAACCCGTATTGTTCAAGGGTCAACTGTCATTAAAAGTATGGACTCTGGGCTTAAATCTGAATTCAAATCCCAGCTACACCTTTATCAGCTGCGTACTATTGGGTGTATTACTTGTCTTAGTGTTCCTTGATTTCCCCATCAGTAAAATAGGGATAAAATAGTAGCTAACCTACCAGTTCCTATCTAATGTGCCCAAAGATCACCTGGTGATCTTTCCAAACTTCCCAAGCCCAGGCCTCACTCAGCCCAATTAAATCTGAATCTCTGGGGATGGGAAAGAGAACAGTATTGTTGAAGTTCCCCAGGTGATTCTAATGTGCAAACAAGTTTGAGAAAGCCGAGCAGTTGTTGAGGGGATTGTTGAAGGGATTAAATGAGAAAATCACAGTGCCTGTCATGTGGTAAGTACTCAATACATAGTAACTATTATTATTGTTGCTTTTTAAAAATTATTAATAGTGTGATCCTATTTTAATTTATGTGTTTGTGTCCATGTATGGATAATATAAAAAAAAGTCTGAGAGGATATATACAAAAGTATTTTAAAAAAGAAATTATAGTTGACTTTATTTTTGCTTACATGTATCTTTCCATTTTTCTGTAAATAACATGGATTGTTAATTTTAAAAAGTATAATTTCTGAAGGAAATATCAGATATATGTACCCAGCTTTATATACTAAGGTATTTATAGTGAAAAAACTGAAGACATAGTTTTCATACTAGGGGAATGTAAGTATATTATGATAGTTCTGAACATTATAATATCTGGCCATTAAAAATAAAGACTAGCTGAGTGTGGTGGCTTATACCTGTAATCCCAGGACTTTTGGAGGCCAAGGCAGGAGGATTGCTTGAGTTCAGGAGTTCAAGACTAGCCTGGGCAACATAGACTCTGTCTCTACTAAAATAAAACTTTTTTTTTTTTTTTTTTTTTGAGACAGAGTTTCGCTAACTAGCCAGGCATGGTGGTGCACGCCTGTCATCGCAGCTACTCGGACGGCCGACATGGGATCACTGGATCCCAGGAGATTGAGGCTATAGTGAGCTATGATCTTGCCACTGCACCCCAGCCTGGGCAACAGAGTGAGACCCTGTCTCAAAAAAAAAAAAAAGAAACAAAACAAAACAAAAAAATAAAAAACAAGACTGATGCTGTGGGGACTCCCTCTGTCACCCAACCTGGAGTGCAGTGGTAGGATCTTGGCTCACTGCAACCTCAAACTCCCAGGCTCAAGCAATCCTCCCACCTCAGCCTCCTGAGTAGCTGGGTCTACAGGCACACACCACTATACTTGGCTAATTTTTGTAGTGTTTGTAGAGACAGGGTTTTGCCTTGTTGCCCAGGCTGGTCTCGAACTCCTAAGCTCAAGCGATCCACCTGTCTTGGCCTCCCAAAGCGCAGGGATTACAGGCGTGAGCCATCATGCCTGGACCCATCTCTCTCTTTTTAACTCAAGTGTGGGTTTATGTATCTCTATGTGTTTACATGTTGCATATACACCTATTAAGTGAAGATAAATACAGAAAGAAAGGAAATGATCCAAAGTTGTTGCACTGGCTGTCTCCAGGTGATAGGATACAGTTACTTTTATCTTCCTTTTATTATACTTTTATTTACTTTCAAATTTTATACAATGAATGTCTATAACTTTTATAACCAGAAAACAAGTGATTTGAAAATGAGATATAAGAGTCAGTAGACTCTCAACAAGTACCTGGCAGCAAGGAGCACAGCATGTGTGGCCCCCTGGACAACTGCTTCAGTCACTCTGTGCCCTTGTGCCTTCCAACAGAAGAGCAAAAGAGAAGAAACCAGGCCCCTGAGGGTTTGGTTAGAACAGGAGTTTTGCTATTAATACTTCCTCAAGTACTCTTGTAATTTTTCACTGTCTCTCCCATTGACTACAAAAAACTCTTTTGGAAGATGTGCAAAAGATGGGAAATTACACTGCATCTAATGTAGAGGTTGCAGAATAAGGTGAGGTGGCAAAATATACATCAGGCTAAGTGTGAAAATAAGGCAGAGGAAAATCATAATAAAATAGTTGCAACGAGAAACTGTTCTTCAAATTGAAAGGAAGTATATGTTTTGACTGTGCAGATTTTTTTTGGCACATTGCAGTGTATTTGTAAACACTCTGGTGATTTAGCTAACACATGGGGGGTGGGGAGCAAGAGGGAGCCTCACAAAGCAGTCAGTGAATTGACGAAAGCTTCAGTGTGAAATCTGGGTGGCCATGTGGCTTGCTAATTGGACCACTATCACCTAAGAGAAGCCATCTGGTCCTGCCTGTTGACCGAAACAAAAGTAGGTAACTCTTGAAAGAAAGTCAGGTTGTTAGAGCAGGAATAAAGAAGCAGGCAGCCCACACCCCCATCCCCTTTTCCTCTATCTGACACAGTGCCTCACCTATAGCAGGTACTCAAGAAACAAGTTCTTTGTCAATTAAAATAATAAATAAATAAATAATTTTTAAAAAGAAATGAGTTCTTTGTCTCTCTTCGCCTTTTGCCTTTCCATAACTCTCCAAGGGGGAGAAATTGGTGGGGGATGGATTCTGATGGAAGGCATTGCATAGAGGGTAAACGAAAACAACCTTTCAAAAAATTATTCTCTAAGAGTCAGTTATTCTTTCCCAAGCACGCAGTTGTGGAGGGAGCACAGGTCTTGGAGTGCGATAACCTGAATCTGAACTCAGGTCTGCCATTTGGTAACCAAAGTTATTTAAACTCCAAAAGCCTCAATTGTCACATCCGGGGTCAAGTGTCATGTCTGGAGACAGACTCGCTGGATTTGTATCCTGACTGTCACTACTAGCCATGTGACTTTGGGCAGGTTATTTAATCTCTGTGTCTTACCCTCTTCATCTGTAAAATGGGGTTAATACTAATACCTACTCAGGATTATTGGGAGGATATAGTGAGTGAATACAAATGCAGCAAAGCACTTGCAAATGCTGGCCTTTACTATTATAATATGTGAAAGGTTATGATAATATTTACTGCACATGCTTCTAGATGAGAGTCAGTCATCAAAATGCCTGGTCCATTATAGCTGTTCTGATAAGTTTTGGCATGAAAAATAAAATTAGGTATATTATGAAAGAGATGTTTTTAAACTGGAAGGAGTCTTCAGAGGTGATCTGTTTCAGATGTATAATCTTGCAAAGGAAGAAACTGAGGCCCAGTGAGACTTATTTTAGGCCACATAGCTGTCACATCGTACCCAAAGCCAGGATTAGACCCTGGGGCTCCTGATAATCAATGCTGCCCAGCCCGCTCTTTCTCTGTCAGTCTGTCTACCTATTTGGTCTTACTGCATTGCACTGCCTTCCCCAGGCTTGGGTATCTTACAGTTTTCTGTTGAATCTTAGTCTTTTCCTACTATGCTTTATTGCTACCATGAAAAGTGTAGTTTTTTTTTCTCCCCTCAAAAATAGGTTTTTCATTGAGGCTTCCAGGATGTTTTTTTTCCCCTTTTCACTATGTTAGCTTATGAAATAAACTGTAAGTTCTTATTATTTAACCAGAATTATGATTCAGCTTCCTGTTTCATGTAATGCTGTTCTGTGTGTCAAGGGTTGGGGGAGGCGGGACTAGAAAGTTTCACTATTGGTGGCTACAAATGCCAGATTCTTCTTCTTCTCCTTCCTACCTTCTGTTAACTACCCAGTATTTATAGACCCATGGTCAGGTCAAAGAAGCTGTTGAGGAGTTAATAGTATGAAGTATCTCCCTTAATAATGTTATATTTTGATGATTTTCAACCCAATACCATTCTGGCATTAGGTGGCATTTTATTATATTTATTTAGGATTTCTGCCCTGACTACATCCAGGAGGAACATAGAACAACCCAGAAATTAAAACATAGAGCAATTAGAAATAAATGCAGGACAGGGACCATCCAGTGGAAATGAAATCGATATTACTAGGCATGTGAGATATTAGACACTGAAGTTTTCTCTTTCTTTTCTTCTGTGTCCCTCCCTCCAAAAGATAAACACAATAAGTTACATTGTTGACATCTTCTGGCCAAAAACGTGTTCAGATGCAGAAGAAAACCCTGGCTCTGTCTATGCTAAATCTTCTGGTCCTTCCACTGCCCTCCCTTTGGTCTGGCCTTACTTGTGGCCACCTGTGACTCAGCACTGAATATTCCCAGGTTGAAATAATGATCTTTCCTATTTAGCTTTGAGAATGGTGAGAGACAGGTAGGCAAGAGAGTTCTTGCCATCCAAATTCTCAACTCTGTCAAGCTGTTCTTTTCCTTGGGTCCTGTACCCCAGTAATACGTAATAATAATAGAGTTTCCTTATCTTACATTTCTCTGTATTGAATAATTATACCACTGTGGACCCAGATGTCAAAGCCCAAATTCTAAGAGACACCATACATTTCTTGCTCCCCCTTAGCTGCAGTCCGACCCTGCTGGCCTAGATCATTTCAGTAGGTAGCATTCCTAGCAAGCACCTGCTTACCTTTCAGCCATGAGCTTTCCTGAAGCCTCCCCCATCCTCTGGTAAAATTAGCCTCTGGCTCTATTGTATGGTCCTTGAGGGCAGTGACTGCACTTGTTCAATATTTTTGTTCTCACGTCTGCTTTGTGCCAGGCAGGCATTGTGTTGGGTAGATGCTGGGGTTATAGCAGTGAACACAAAAGTCATGATCCCTGCCCTCTTAAGCCTTGCAGTCTCATGGGGGAGTTGGAGTGCAAATAAATACACAGCTATTTTCTTATAAAGTGTTGTGAGTGCTAGAAAAGTCAAGTCCTATGAAAAAGAATAGTAGAGACTGAATTTATAGAGAGAAGAAGGGAATGGGAGGAAGTGACAAGTTCATCTGAGACCTGAAAGATGAGGAGGAGTTATCCAGGTAAAAAGTTGGGGGAACAGCATCCCAGGCAGAGGAGACAAGGTGGAAATCCCTGAGGTGGGAAGAATCCCTGGGTCCTTTCCCAGCATGGTCCATTGCAGCTGGACCATAGTGAATGAGGCATAAAGGGACATGTGATAAAATTGGAAAGATGGGCAGGGGACAGGTCATACAGGGTTTTGTAGGCCATGTTACCAAGTACCCTAACTTGGTAACATGAAGGCCTTGGAGATAGATTGGATATGGCAGAGTGACCAGTGAATGAGTGAGGAGTATCTCATTCATCTTATACCGAATACCTGGCAGAGAGTGCCCAGCATATAGTGCTCATTGAATCTTTGTTTAATGAGTAATAACTGCCTTGTGTTCCTATCAGGATTGCCATGGGGATGAAATGAGATAAGGTATGCTAAGATGCTTTGCAAAATAATTCACTAGATTCTATGTAGTGATGCTTACAGATATTCACTGTCGCTAGGAACCACATCCCCCCAACTCCATATTCTGTTAAACTAGCAAAATCTTTCAATTAGTTCATCCCATGCCATGAATATGCTGATGTACTGTGTTCTTACATATTCAATGTGTCTCTTTTATCAATGCCTTTAACTAATTATGGGTGAGTGGAAACTACCTTATATCACACCATTATGTGACACTCCTGGTGTTAGAGATAATTATGGGTAGTGGTGCCAGGAGCAGTATAGCTTTCTCTTCTGTGCTAAATCTACTTCTAAATCTCTCAACCTATATAATTCATTATTTAGGAGCTAGATTAATACTGAGGAATAGCACCCTCTGAATTTGCATTTGGATAAGGGCAAGGCTAATCATATCAGGATGTGGTTGCTACCAATTATGGCACTTGGTTTTCTAGACTGTTAAAAGACGTAACAAAATGATCAGTGTTTTGCTATTTTTGTGTTAAATATCTGTTCCCTATTTAAACTGCAGGAACTTCAGAGGACTGACTGAAAAGCCTAGCTCTGTGTACTGTTGGTAGGATATAGGTTGATAGAATCCATTAGAGGGCACTTTGAAAGACTTTCTCAAAATGTAACTTGTACACCTTTTGTCCCAATAAATCTATTCTCGAACTGCACAAAGGTTAGTTGTTACAAGGATGTTGGTTGCCTTCTTGTTGCCATCTTTTTTACTATCAACAGTCTTATTAATGTACAGCATGAGAGACCGGTTATGCTAATTATGGTATTTACATACTATGGTATGCTGTTCATTTCATTTAAAAGAGTAAAGTAGCTTGGATGTGGTGGTTCACGCCTGTAATCCCAGCAATTTAGGAGGCTCAGGTGGAAAGATCACTTGGGATCAGGAGTTTGAGGCTGCAGGGAATGTGCCGCTGCACTCCAGCCAGGGTGATAAAGTGAGACCCTGTCTCAAATAAGAAAATGAAACAGTAAAGTAGGTATACATATAGTGACAGGGAATGGTGTCCAAGATAAATTTTTAAGTGAAAAAAGGGGTGCAGAATGGTATATATTATAGGATCCCACTTGTTCAACACAAAGAAGGGAGGTATTGTATAAGAATTCGTGTATATGTGTTCTTGCATATGCTTAGAAAATTTCTAGGATGACGCACAAGAAATAGTTGTCAGTTACCTTGGAGATTAGAGGTGGCGAGGCTAGGGATTTTAGTTTTCACTTGACACCTTTCTGTACTGCTTGACTTGTTTACAACAACCTGTAAAACCTTTAAATACTAAAATTTAAATAAAAACTGTACCTCACTAGATTCTTTCCTCAACAATTTATACTAAGAAATAAAAGGAATATTAGTGGTTGAGGTGAGAGATCAGGTCTGAAGCAAAGGAGGCTGACTCTGATAAAACCAAGGGCCTCTAAAAGCTACCTCTGTGGCCAGAGGACTTAGGAGAGATGTTGCTTTGTTAAAGCATAATGCTAAGAAAACAAGTAAGATTAAATTGGGTAAAAATTACTTTATTAGTTTTTTGATGAAACAGTTGTAATCATGTCATTAGTTTTGATCTCTGGATATATTAATACCTAAACAGCATAGTAATTGTATTCCAGACTACAATTTAAACATTAAATGTTTCAACGTGTAGAATGATAGCTGTTTTTCTTGTTCAATTTGTTTAAATATTGCAAGTGAATGCTAAGCTACAGTTTCTTGAGCTTTTTACTTAAGGACCTGAGGAAAAATGCAAGTATAATCTTATGCTTGAAGTAGAGAAGATATAAATTACCTGATATTTACCTTATAATGTTTGGATTAAGTTAAATCTTCAAATTCTTAAGGCCCCTTCTAGCTCAGTCTCCCCCCAAAAAGGGCTTTTGTCTGAGACACAAGAAGTCAAAGGGTTGTCTGTCAGAGTGTCCTCTTGGTTTGGCATAATGAAGAGTTCCTTCACCCAGTTGTGGATGTTCAGAGACAAGAGTCACTATCCTGTGTTAAGTGACCCTCCTTCTCTAACATTTGGGGTTTTAGCCAGGAGATAGGTGGTAGAACACAAGACAGGTTTTACTCTAGGATGTTGATTGAGAAAGATATATAATCGGGCAGGTGGTAGAGACTGGAGTAATGGGAACAATTGTGAGAAAAGAAAAGGCTATGTAATTTCAGGCTGTAGAAAGACTGGAATCAGGGGTAGAAAGACTGGAATCATAAAGAATGCAACTTTTGCAATATTTTTTCTGGTTGTGGGAACCAGAATATGAGGAGCTGCCTGGAATTTGGTTTGCAGTTGAACCTGGACCTGGAGGTTATGCCTAGAGAACGAGGCATAAAGATTCTTATCTTTGTTGGTGATCACAGAAGCTGTTAGAACTGGCCCCAGCTTGGACCAGGCATGAAGGAGGGAGGAATTGGGAGAAGAAACCAGACATCCTAGAAAGACAGAGAAGATGCTGAGCTCTGAGTGGGCTGGACTTTGTATGTGCTCAAAGCCTGTACTTGACTGCCCTGCATGGAGGATGTTGCTTACATTTCTTACTCCATAATAAAGTATTCTGAGTTGACTGAGGTCAAGAAAGAGAAAAGAACCAATAATAATAGCTACCATTTATGAGTACTTACCATGTGCTTTTTTTTTTTTTGAAACAGAGTCTTGTTCTGTCACCTAGCCTGGAATGCAGTGGCATGATCTGGGCTCACTGCAACTTCTGCCTCCTGGGTTCAAGTAATTCTCATGCGTCAGCTTCCCAAGTAGCTGGGACTACAGGCATGCACCACCATGCCTGGCTAGTTTTTGTATTTTTAGTAGAGACAGAGTTTCACCATGTTGGCCAGGCTGGTCTCAAACTGGCCTCAAGTGATCGCCCACCTTGGCCTCCCAAAGTGCTGGGATTGCAGGCATGAGCCACCATGCCCAGCCTATTGTGCTTTTAAAAGTGCTTTACATGGATTATCTCATTTAATCTTTCCAGTAACGGTGTAGCAGATAGGAACTGAGGCATAAAGTGGTTGGGTCGTATTCTGAAATTGTAACTGGTAGAGCCTGAGTCTGAGGCAGTCTGCCTCTAGAACCTGTGCTTTTAGTTATTCTGTATTTCTAGGACCGTAGCTCCCAGAATCCCTTCTTCACTGCCACCCCCAATCAATCAAGGTAATGGCCAGCTGTGAAAGAAGGAAATTTCCTATTAGAGTACTATTGCTGTGGCCCTAATGAGCAAGTGAAATGATTTCAAGGGAGTAAGAAAGCAGAGGCTTGAATAAAGCCTGTGGGTAAGTGAAGTACAATTCTGTAGCCAAAATTCTGTTTTCTTTCTAAATTTAAATAAGTGATTTTGTATCTTCTGTGTGGAAGACACTATTAGGTATTATGTGTGGGACTAAGAAGATTCAGAAGCAGATACTGTCCTTCCAAAAGCTAGTCTCTGAGGAAGTTAAAACATGTGCACTAATAACCATAACCCAAGCTTATGTTAGAGACATGGTTAGAGAGTCATGGACTACCACAGAAGTTAGACAAAGGTGAGGAGGTGGCATGTGGGGAAGACCATGCAGTATGGGTAGGTTCTTCTATAGCTGGAGATGTCAGAGATATGATTTCAGCCAGCAAAGTACCAGGTACATTTGAGGGAACTTGAAAGTGTCATGCCAGACCTGTTATATTTATATACATTGTCTCATTAACTCTTTGTAACAATGCTTTATTGACCAAATGATTTAATTGTCAAAACGAGGACACTTTTGAGAGTGGAGTACTAATCAGATGGAATAGGAATAAACAGGGGCTCAGGAAAACCAGGACCTATGAGGCAGTTGTTGTTATTCCCATTTAACACGTTAGAAAATGAGGCCACAGATCACATAGCTAGGAATTGGTGGAGCTAGGATTTGAATCCAATCCTGGCTTCAAAACTAAAAGATTCATACTTCATTCCATATACAGTGGGGTGCAATTGAAGGGCTTTGAGCAGAGAACTGTCATAGTCACAACTATGCAGGACGGATGGAAAGGAAGGACTGGAATTGGGGTGATGAGTTAAGAGATTGCTGAATAAGATTCGTGTAGAACATTCTAAGGACCTGTATATAAGATGTTAACTTTGGAATTTAAAGGAAGTGATAAATGTAAGAGATATCACAAAGCACAAAGGAATAAATGACAAAGTTAGACTACTGGGCAACTTTGAATGGAGAAGAAGAGTAAAAGGTAATGTAGGATTTCAAATTATTTTAATGAAAACATTTTGTTAACCAAAAGTAGCCACTAAGGTAACTTAGAAAGATAACGTGTGTTTTCACTAGTGTACTAAACTAAGAGAAAATCTGCTTCTCAGTATAGTTGACTTACTGACTTGTAATCATGAGCAAATTATTTAACCCTTTCTTGCCCAGATTTACTCATCTTTAAAACATAATGTTGTCTCCCACTACAAAAGCCCCATGAACTAGCACAGATTGAATGCTTCTTTATCTCCACATTTTCAAAGTTTGAGTGCTTATGCTCAATAATGTGAAATTGCATCCTAGTGTTAAATACAACCACTTTTATATCATATTGCAAAACAGTAATAATATTTATCATGTGATATGTTATCACCCCCTTCTGAACTCCTGCTTCTGTTACTACCTTTAACTAGTTGCCAGATAAATTGTAATGCCAGCTTTATAACATCTTTTCTGCCATCGTCTTCAGCTGTTATTTAACTTCTTTATTATGGTTTAACTTTCTTATATGTTTATCTTAGCTCCCCAATAGGGTGGATGATACTTTAGGGATGGGAACATAGTTTATACATCCCTCCATTCCTCCTAATTCCTTAGGTAGAGTCACCCAGGAAGTATTTATTGATCTGATTCAACCAGTTCATGTGGCACAATAAGACTTTTTGTTTTGTACATTATACCCTGTTAATATGGTCTCAAATAGTATTGGATTTTGGATAATTATTTCTTACTCTGAACTCATAATGATCCCAGAACCCGCTTTTCCCTCCAAGTTTCTGTCTGTCCCTTTCTCTTCTAATTTTTTCAAAAATGTGCATGTCATCCCTGTGCAGGGACCACGCTAATCTTCTCTGTATCATTCTAATTTTAGTATATGTGCTGCTGAAATAAGCGCCCTTTCAATTTTTTTTTTTTTTAAGATGGAGTCTCACTCTGTTGCCAGGCTGGAGTGCAGTGGCGTGATCTAAGTTCACTGCAACCTCCGACTCCCTGGTTCAAGCGATTCTCCTGCCTCAGCGATTCTCCTGCCTCAGCCTCCCGAGTAGCTGCATTTATAGGCGTGAGCCACCATGCCCAGCTAATTTTTTCTTTTGTATTTTTAATAGAGACAGAGTTTTACCATGTTGGCCAGGATGGTCTCGATCTCCTGACCTCATGATCCACCTGCGTTGGCCTCCCAAAGTGCTGGGATTACAGGCTTGAGCCACCGTGCCTGGCTACTCTTTCGATTTTTTTTGTTTGGAGACAGAATCTTGCTCTGTCTCCCAGGCTGGAGTGCGGTGGCACGATCTCCACTTACTGCAACCTCCGCTCCCTGGGTTCAGGCAATTCTCCTGCCTCAGCCTCCTGAATAGCTGGGACTACGTGCACATGCTGCCACACCCAGCTAATTTTTTGTATTTTAGTAGAGAGGGGTTTCACTGTGTTGCCCAGACTGGTCTTGAACTCCTGAGCTCAGGCAATCCACCCACTCTGGCCTCCCAAAGTGCTAGGATTAAAGGCATGAGCCACCACGCCCGTCCTAATTTTTTAAACAAGAACCTTTCTATGCCTTTACTTAAATATTAATGTAATTAAATTTTTATTTATTGTTCTTCTTGTTAGTTTTAGCTTTATTATCACATATATTTCATAAATACCTTTATTCAAGGAGTTAATAAAACATCATTTGCTATATTTGTTTTCTGTTGCTGCATAATGGATTACCACAAACTTAATTGCTCAGAACAACAAACATGTATTATCTTGCAGTTTCCATGGGTCAGGAGATGGTCATGGCTCAACTTGGTCCTCTGCTCAGGGTCTCACAGGCTGCAATCAACGTGTTGGCAGAACCGGTGGTCTCATCTCAGGCTCAGGGTTCTCTTCCAAGCTCATGTGATTGTTGGCAGAATTTAGTTCTTTGTGGTTGTGGGATTGAGGCCCTCAGATCCTAGGGGCTGCCTGTAATTCCCTGTCACATGGTCTTTCCATAGGCAGTTCATATAACAGCACCTTGTTTTTCAAGGCTTGCGAGGGATAAAGTCTCAGTTTGTCTCTCACAATGGCAAGAAGGAATCAATAATATACACATATATATCTAGTCATGGGAGTGACTTCCAATTACCCTTGCCATATTCCATTGGTTAGAACCTACTCACATGTCCCACCCATACTCAGGGAAAGGGGATTAAACAAGGACATGAATATCAGGAGGTGGGCATCATTGGGGGTCACCTTATGGTCTGTCTGCTATATTTGGCATAGCTCTGAATCAGGCTAATTGAATTCTTTCTTTTTCTTTTTTTTTATTTTTATTTTTTGAGATGGAGTTTCCCTGTTGTTGCCCAGGCTAGAGTACAGTGGCATGATCTCGGCTCACCACAACCTCCACCTCCTGGGTTCAGGCGATTCTCCTGCCTCAGTCTCCCGAGTAGCTGGGATTACAGGCATGTGCCACCACGCCCGGCTAATTTTGTATTTTTAGTAGAGATGGGGTTTCTCCATGTTGGTCAGGCTGGTTTTGAACTCCCGACCTCAGGTGATCTGCCCGCCTCAGCCTCCCAAAGTACTGGGATTAGAGGCATGAGCCACCGCGCCCAGCCAAGACTTTTAAACTTACTGTTATCCATCAACAAACACTCACTGGGTAAGGCTTTTCTAACAGCTGTGACTCTAACTTTACTGTCATCCACCAAATTTTTTTTCATCTACTTACAAAGATAAAATGAGAGATGATGTCAGTAATTTGCCTGAAGTCATTCATTGTGTGAGGCCTTCCACTGAGACAGAGTGCTGGAGTGGGAGCAAAGTTGAGATGATTTGAATTTGGATGCCTATCAGATATCCACATATATCCCGTGGCCTGGGGTATAGAGAGGGTCTGGTCTCTAGTAGAGATTTGGGGACTCTTCATGTATAGATGATATATGAAGCCTAGGATTTGAGTATACTTTGAGAGGGAAAAGGTGCCAAAGGTAGAATTCTGGGGGAAATCCAGGTACTCAGTTTGAGGGACTTCTCTCACCTCCTTACATAACAACCCAAACAAAAAGGAAACAAGTTATCCAGTCTCAGAGGAAAAGTTGTATTATTTTGTCTACTTCTGCTTCAGTCCCTTCTCTGTCTGTTTATTATAGATACTATTTACTTAATTATACCTCTTTTCTTCTGGTTTCTTCTGCTCTTCCTTTCCACTGGACCCATTCGCTATCGTCCATAAACATGTTCTGGTCTCCCTTTGCTGTATCTTCTGGCTACCAATACCTATCTAGTCAGCCACTTAATGTTTCTGGGCCTCAATTTCCTCAGAGATTGAGGGACGTGATGTAGGGAGGAGGTTATGATTTTTAAGAGGCCTCTTTCCGACCTAAATTTTGTTCTGCCATCTTATTTCTCTACCTTTTCCCATTTTGGGTTGTGTTGACTGTTCAGTTCCTTTTTGAAACTTCCCTCCCTGGGCCACAGAGTTGTACTCCTCTAGTTCCCTTTCTGCCTGCCTCTGTCACTGCTTCTCCATTACTTTTGTTTCCTCCTGCCTCCTAATTATGTCCATATTCAGGGGTGTCAAGTTCTTTGCCTTTTCTCTCTTTATACTCACTGCGTCAGAGATTTCATCTACACTCCTGGCTTTACCTTTTTTTTTTTTTTTTAAATTATAGAAGTAACACACAATTACATGTTCCTATTAAAAAATAATATAGATGCATCTAGAGTAAAAAGTGAAAATGCCCCTTCAACTTCATCCTTAGACGTAACCACCATTATCTGATTGGTGTTCTTTCTCCAGGTGTTGAGTCCCAAATCTATAAAGGTAGCTCTAAACTCTAGTTTTCATCAATAGCTGTAATCAGGATACTTTTATTTGGATGCTCCACTATCAGCATATAAAATCAGCTAGCTGAATGACTTTGGGCATGTGGTTGATATGGTGTTTTTTTTTTTTTTTTTTAATTCTGTGGTTCTTTCATGTCTTGTATTTATTTCTTTTTGTGTCTCCATAGCATTAAACAGTAGACATTCCTTACATGTTTGGTTGATTCTGTTATTTTGCGGCTCATTAGTACTCCTTCCCGATTTGCTTATATGCATAGACCCAAGGAAATAGAATAACCCTCTGTTAGTACTTTAGGTGAAAAGGTGGGTGGCTGAGTATAGGGCTTAATCACTGGGAACCAGAACACATGAGCAGTTCAATGGTAACAGTAAGTATGGGGGCTTGACGGAGGAGAATGGGGTGGTAGATGGGTAGTATATTGAAAACTTTGGACAGTAAATTAAAGCCAGGGTGCTAACATTAAATAAATATATCATGGGTTGTAAAATATAAATATCTTAATCTAAAATATTAGCTACCAAAATCACTGTTCATATGAAAACATTATTTTGGCTCTGAAAAAGATACATGGATAATCTCTGCAGTGTAATGGGTCATTTTGCAAAAGTATGTTCTACTGTATGTGTATTAAATGCAAATTAATTGGAAAGATTGCCAATGAGAGTGTATCATTGCATGTTGTATTAATGAGGCTGTATCGCATAAGCAGTTACACACTGAAAATTGCCAGTCTCTGTAAAAGCTTAATTCCAAAGAAATTTAGGGTAATCATGGACAGGATCCATAGTAGTGGTTCTCAACTGGGGGCAATTTTACCCCCTGGGGAAATTTAGCAATGTCTGGAGACATTTTTGTCACAATTGTGGGGAGGCGTTACTGGCATCTAGTGGGAACAAGCCAGGTAAGCTGATAAACATCCTACAATGCACAGGTCAACTCCCTACCACGAAGAATTATCTGACCCAAGATGTCAGTAATGCTGAAGTTGAGGAATCTTCATGAAGGGAATTTTGGGTAGGGCAGGAGACCCATGGAGGTGACCATTGATGCCCCTTTGTATTAATGCTGATGTCCTGTAATTCTTAACCTTGCTACCTAGTTGAAAGCTAGAGGTTATGACAATTGTTTGGCTTTTAGTAACAGCATGCATATCAGATAGATGGACCCATTTATTTTCTTTTCTAGGTGTTTTGGTTATTTGACTATTAAAGTAACTTATCCCCAGACTTTGTCAATGCTGATTTTTTTTCAAGGAGAACTTACCGCCAGAACGTTTAAAGAGCAACAGACAAAAATGCTGAGACTTGATAAAATTTTATGTTGAGTTATTGCATATTAATACTTAGTCCTAAATACTGTATGCAAATGTATCTTAAACTGAGATATAGCTCAGGAGTGTAAATGGGTTGGCTAAGGTAATGTAGTGATTTATTCATAGACCCAAGGCCAGAAATCAGATTCCTTGATTCCCAGGCCATTATTCCTTTGATTTGGCTATTGCTTCTGTATAACATCTTTTCTGCTTTGAGTTTCCTGAAGAGCACAATCAAGTATGTCGAAGATTGAATCATCTTAGGTGCTGGACGTTTTGCACATTTATACAAGAATATTCAATATTACCAGTCATCTTAAAAAAGCAACAAAATAACCCAAAATAATGCTGAGTAAAACACAAGAAGTTATGTTACTTTTTCACTTAGTAACATGGATGAAATATTACAGCAAATGGGGACAGAGCTTAAAGGAAGTGGTAGGGTGAAAGGACCATTAGTGTAACACAGCTGGATGGCATTTCTCTAAGCTACCATTTTGAAGAATGTTGCTCTTTGGACTGACTCCCAAACTCCATCTGGCTAGCACTTTGGAATTTTAAATGGGTAAAAAATATGATTTTCCATTGCTCCCAGCTGCCCTGCATGGTTTAATAGACAACTATGTAAAAGACAGGGAGTAAAACCAGCATTTGCTTTGCTTTATGAAATTGGGAAATATACTTGGTTTTTTAGCTCAAGTTTTTTCATAAGTAGATGATATGGTAGAGGATTATGGTAGTTAATATTTATTGAATCCTTACAATTTATCAGGTACTAAGCCCTTCCACATATTATATTATTAAACCTCAATATAGTTCTATAAGGTAAATACCATTATTACCCCTCTTTTAAAGTTGAGGAACTGAGGCAAAGAGAAATTAAGTAGCTTTCACAGCTAATAAGTAGTTCTTGGTATGAATTGAGATATACTGTAAGTGTAAAATACACACTAGATTTCAAAGACAGTGTGATAAAAAAATGTAAAATATCTCAACAATGTTCTGTATTGATTACATGTTAAAATGATAATATTTTGCTTTTTAAAAAATTCTTAGTTTTTGTGGATACATAGTAAGTGTATATATTTATGGGGTACATGAAATGTTTTGATACAGGCATGTAATACATAGTAATCACATCATGGAGAATGGGGTATCTATCCCTTCAAGCATTGTTTGTGTTACAAAAACAATCCAATTATACTCTTTTAGTTCTTTAAAAATGTATAGTTAAATTATTATTGACTATAGTCACCCTGTTGTGCTATCCAATAGTAGGTCTTATTCATTCTAGCTATTTTTGGTACCCATTAACCATCCCTACCTTCCCCATAGTCTCCCACTACCCTTCCCATTCTCTGGTAACCACCCTTTTACTCTCTATGTCCATTGAAGTAATATTTTGGATATATTGGGTCAAATAAATTAGAGTGTTAAAGTTAATTTCACCCGTTTCTTTGTGCTTTTCTTAAGGTGGCATCCAGAAAATTTCAGATTACGTATGTGGCTCACATTTTCATATTTCTGTTAGACAGCACTGCTCTAGAGAGTTTCATCTAGCTCCTGGAGGTGGGTGATAATCTCATCCTTATATCATGTACATGAGACTAAAAGCTGAAGAAGCCAAAAAATTAGATACATTGGATTAAAGTTTGCTGTTGTAGCCATTAAGTCTCTAAGGTGACATTAGGCCTATTCTCTAATGTTTGCATTATTAAGGGGTAAGGAACAAGGAAGCTGTTAAACTTAGGTACATTGTAGGGTTTTAGTCCCATAAACATCTATTGAATAACTGTGTAAGACATTGTGTTGATACTGTGGCTCATATAAAAATCAGTGACTTAGACTTTGCCATCAGTATACACGCGACTGTTCATAAAATCATATATAATGGAGTGGTAGAAACAAAGGGCTTAGAATCTTAAGAGAACAAGAGGTTATTTGCAGCTAGCATGAGGGTGGAAGGTTTAGGAAGGAGGTGACATTTGAGCTGGTTGGAGAAAGATGGATAGGATTTCAGTAGAGGTCCCCTCTATACTCAAAGGAACATGCAGAACTGGGTGACAGGTCACTGAACTGACATGCTTTTCTCTTCACAAAACGGAAGCTCTGTACAGCACAACATGGAGAGAGGTCAGAGACCTTGACATGTAGGTTTTTAAAGGGCCCATTTGTGTTGATATGCCGTTCTCATCAGACCTCTGTCTTGCATATACATAGAAACTTCCAATCATAGAATACACTGCTTATCTAAGTCTTTTGGTTTCTGACATCCTGGATCAGCCAGGCAGCAAGTGATGAAACACATGGCTCATGCCTGTGCATATGTTTCTAGTTATGCATAGTTGAATGGGCAGGCAGATAAATTGTTTTTAAACTGTAGTGGAAATGGCCCCATCTTGAAATTTAGATATAACTTGAATTTCTGTTGTCGAATCTCTTGGGCAAATAATTGTAGCTCCTACCATGGGGAAGAATAAAGAAAGGGGCAGAAAGAGGCTGGGAATGTTACTCTAACAGAAGTATCTCTACCTTAAAGTGGGAAAAGTGGGAAAAAAAATACTCTCCTCACTCCACCAATACCACTATGTTCAAGTCTGGCCTTCCCTTCCAGCTACCGATTGTAGCTGGATTGGTTTGGTTTTGTTTGGAGGTCATTTGGCATTACAAAAAAATTGGGAAATAAAAGACTATTTTTTCAAGATAAAACCTGGAAAGAAAAGAACCTATACCCTTAAGTAGGAAGAACTCTCCAGTCTATATTTGCAGATGGGCTGACTTTGTCTTCTAGGTGGGTTTTTTTTTTCAGTTGTTTGTTTTATGCTAATAGAGTTTTGCCCCATTAACATAGAATATGCTTCAGTGACTCCTTCCTGCTCTCCAGAGGACACCCGCACAGTTAATTGGCTTTTCCTTTTATAGAATTCTAAAATGTTAAAGCTACAAATGGATACTCTTATAGAATGTTGCAGTAGCTGAGTCCCTTAGTTAAAAAATGGTAATGTAGTTCTTCTCTTTAAAAAATTAAAAATAAATGTAATATGTTATTGTAATATGTATTTAACCAGTTTTAAAAATTAGAAAATATAAATAAGAAACAAAAAATTTTAACATCCCAGATTTAAAAAGAGAACCATTGTTAACACCCATGCATATAGACTTCTAGATGTGTGTGTGCAACTTTTTTTTTTTTTTTTTTTTTTGAGACGGAGTTTCGCTCTTGCCCAGGCTGGAGTACAATGGCACGATCTCGGCTCACCACAACCTCCACCTCCTGGGTTCAAGTGATTCTCCTGCCTCAGCCTCCCGAGTAGCTGGGATTTCAGGCATGCACCACCACGCCCAGCTAATTTTGCATTTTTAGTAGAGACAGGGTTTCTCCATGTTGGTCAGGCTGGTCTTGAACTCCCAGATCACCTCAGGTGATCAGCCTGCCTCGGCCTCCCAAAGTGCTGGGATTGCAGGCGTGAACCACCGTGCTCGGCCGTGTGTGTGTCACTTTAATAAAAAATGGATCACATCATTTTGTAAAGTATCTTTTTCATCTTTGCATTGTAGATATGTTTCTATATTGTCACCTCTTCATCTACAATAACTTTTTTGTGTTTTTGTTTTGTTTTGTTTTGTTTGAGACAAGGTCTCACTCTGTCGCCCAGGCTGGAGTGTAGTGGTGCGATCACAGCTCATTGCAGTCTTGACCACCTGGGCTTAGGCCATCCTCCTACCTCAGACTCCCAAGTAGCTGAGACCATAGGTGCAGGTCACCGGTGGTCAGCTAATTTTTAAATTATTTGTAGATATGGTTTCTCACTATGTTGCCCAGGTTGGTCTTGAACTCCTGAACTTAAGCCATCTTCCCGCCTCGGCCTCTCAAAGCATCAGCGTTATAGGTGTGAGCCACCGCGCCCAGCCTACAATAACACTTGACTACTCCATTTTATTGATGTACCACGAGTTATTTAATCCACTGTTATTGGATATTTAAGTTGTTTCCATAGTTCCCTATCATTACCTGTGCTACAGTGAATGTCCTCATACTTAAATCTTTCTGTATATACTTAATGTTCCTTTAGTATAAATTCTAAAAATGTAGAATTGGATAGGTAGGAGGGTAAAGATTGATCAATGTATACTATCCCCAGTAGTCAACTGAACTCTTGCCAATCCTGTGTATTCTCGTTTGGAAAATGCTTGTCAATTTGGTAAGTCAAAAAGGGCTTTTTGTTGTAGTGTATTCCTTTATGACGATGTTGGACTTTCTTCATATACTTATATTATTGACAGTTCTTTATTGGCAGTCACTTTTTAATTTATTTATAAGTTATTTTTAAGGATAGTGATTCTCATAATGTTGCACAGGTTTCTTCTCAGTTTTGATATTTGTTTTTTAATTGATTTATTTTTAATGTCCATGAGTGTTCCACTTTTATGTAGTGAAATGTATCAGCCTTTTCCTCTGTGGTTTGTACTTTACACATATCTCAACACAGAGCAAGGAATTCTAAGGGCCAAGGAGATGCGCCTACCCAGAACTCCTGCCTGTTTCTTCTAGACCAAGCTTGTGCAACCCGCAGCCTGTGGGCCACATGCAGCCCAGTACAGCTTTGAATGTGGCCCAACACAAATTCATTAACTTTCTTGAAACATTATGAGATTTTAACTTTTTTTTTTTTTTTTTTTTTGCTCATCAGCTATCACTAGTGTATTTTATGTCTGGCCCAAGGCAATTCTTGTGGCTGAGGGAAGCCAAAAGATTGGACACCCCTCTTCTAGACCATATTCTAGGTACTTGGAAGCTGAGGAATCTCTGTTCAATGTGCTTCCAGGGCTTGTGAGGGCCTCTGCCCTGGATCTGTCCTCTCAAGGAGAGACTGTGCCATATGTGTGAGCTCTTCTAGGTCTAAGGGGGTGCTTGTGTGGTGGGAGAAATGTATGGATGGAGCTTGGCTATGTGGACTGAGTGGTCTACACGCAGGCGGCCAAGGCTCCTAGCTGTGTAGGAAGGAGTGGGGTAGTGGAGAGAAGGAAGGAGAATTAAGAGCCTATATTTGTATTTTTGCCCCGGCCTTGTAAATATTAGGGATGGACCTATTTCTCATAGCAACAGTTATAATTTTAGTTACAGTTAAAGATTGGATCTTTGTGGCATTTCCTTTGGGATAAGATGAGATCAAAAAACTAACTTTTCCCCCAAATGCCACCCCTCTTCTTTTGTAGATGGGGAAACTGAGCCTTAGGCTGTAATTGGTCCAGAGTTACTGGGCTGGTTAGTGGCAGAGCTGTTTCTTATGACTGATAGACTAGTGCTCTTTTTTTTTTAAAGGAAAATAGACCTGGGTTTAACTCTGGGATCTGTTACTAACTTGCCTTTCATGTGTTACGCAGGACAGGTCACTTAACCTCTCAGAGTCTCTAATTAAGTAAATAAGAGAATCCTACCCACCACCCCTCCCTGTGCTACCACCATTCCACCCAACTAGCTGCATTTTCCAGGTTATGCCCCTTGTAGGCAGTGTCGACCTCAGCCTTGTGTCTCATCTTGTGGACTGACTGTTGCCTCTGTTTCTAAAACAGTCAAAGCTCTATGGCCCTTAGTTGAAACCTGTACCCCTTAAGCTCCAACCAGAACCCTGAGGATGGGAATACACATATTTGTAGACACCCAACAAAGTATTTGTGTTTTACAGAGTTGGCATTTTTTTTTTTTTACAGCTTCCGATTAGCTGTTTAGATAGTCACCCCTCAGCCCTTGACTCCCCCATGAGGTACCATAAGCATAGCCACTGTTAAAAGTCTGAGATAATTTGACTGCTTTTGAATACTCATTGTTTATTATAATGACTTTAATGTGTTTTCCACTGTTCAATTTATTGTTCAAACATTCATCTAGATTTGACTCAGTATCTTACATTCTGTCTTTACTTTTAATGATGTACTTACTGTATACTCCAAAGACAGTTCAACCTAACAACTATTAAATTGACTTTCAACATGGCAGGTTTCTTTCTTTTTTCAATATTTAATGAAGGAAAACCCTACTGCTCTATTTCCCCAGAGGTAGAAATCTCAATTTATGTTGTTTGAACTGGGAGAACTTGTTAATTAAAACTGTCAAACTGTAGTGAATTTTGCTATTTTAATATATGTTGCATCAGTTGATGGGGGCAGGGGTTGGAATAGTAAATAGTACACAGATACTTTTGTGATTTGGTTATGATGAGACTGATCTTGTAATGGATCTTCAAATTGACAAATTCTGGGAAAGCCAAAAACCAATCCCAATGTGTATAGAACTGTACCACTATTCCAAAGGTCTGTCTTAATTCTTTGAGCCTGATGCTCTTGCCTTCACTCTGCTTTAGGACCAATCTGCTTTAGGACATTAGAGCTAATATCAGCCTTAGACTGGAGCCATGCCACTTCCAGAAGGGTTCAACACTGGGTTTTGAATCCATACAGGCCGAATCTTCCAAGATTCCTAAAATCCTATTGTCTTACCTTTGATCTAGTGCAGCCTCTGACTAAGGCTGGCATGCCACTCACCCTGCAGTGGCCTTGGCAGGTGATTGTTCCAGCTACCCCACAAGTAGTGACTCTGGAGTGGGTCTGCTTGGATTTGAATTCTAGCTCTGACACTTGACCAGCTGTGGTTATAGCCACATTTTACTCCTCTGTGCTTTAGTTTTCTCATCTGTAAAATGGGGACAATAGTATCTGCCTCACAGGACTGTTGGGATGATTAAATCAGCTAATAAATGTATAGTACTAATGTCTACTAGCCTATTGTTGGTTTTGCTGTTGTTATTCCGTTGTCATGGAGATCAAAATGCTTGAAAATCCTTCCTTATATTGAGCTGAAACCTGTCTCTTATCTCTAACCACTGTGACTGCACAGAAGAAGGTATAACCCTTTCCCCACTTGCTAGCCTTTCAGATACGGGACAGGTAAGGACATATGTATGAAAGCACATTGTAAGCGGTAAAGTGATATGTTACGTACAACAAGGTATTTAATATTATCATTATATTGTAGCCTACATTATAATTATTATCTAAATTGTCCTTTCTATCTGCCACGTCTTATCTTTTTTAAACTGCATACCTTCCATTCCTTCTAGTGTTCTTTATATGACACGATTTCCAGATATTTAACCATCTTAGTTGCCTTATTTGGGATACACTCAAGTTCATTCATGTCTTCATTAAAATGTGGCCCTCAGGAATTGACTTGGTCCTGTATAGGCAATTGAGCTAGTACAGAGCACAACAATAGTATAATGTTTACCTCTCCTCTCTCTTAAAAAATACATACCTTGTGGCCAGGCGCAGTGGCTCATGCCTGTAATCCCAGCACTTTGGGAGGCCGAGACGGGTGAATCACTTGAGGTCAGGAGTTCGAGACTAGCCTGGCTAACATGGCAAAACCCTGTCTCTACTAAAAATACAAAAAATTAGCTGGGCATGGTGGCATGCGCCTGTAATCCCAGCTACTCAGGAGGCTGAGGTATGAGAATTACTTGAACCCTGGAGGTGGAGGCTGCAGTGAGCCAAGATCACACCACTGCACTCCAGCCTGGGTGACAAAGTGAGACTCTATCTCTATAAAAGAAAAAAAATACATACCTTGTTAATAAAGTGGAATATTCCGCCAGTTTGAGGGAATATTATCATTCTGTTGACTGAAGAGCTTTTTAGATGAAGTCCCATTAAACCCTTTTAACCATTTTAAAACTTGCATCCACTGATTTTTTCACTACATAATTTTTGAGTTTTCTTTGTGCCAGGCACTGTGTTGCATGCTGCGGGTATGATGGTGAGTTCTACCTTTATCTCCATTACCTTTCAGTTCCTAGCCTTGCCTGTTGGTATTTTTGGATTCTAGTTCTATTTGAAACAGATTAGCTGTGTCTCCATGTTTTATATCATTCATGAATTTTATGATCATGCTTCCACTGTCTTTTCTAACTTGGCGGTATTTCAGTAATGCCAAGTATAGAGCCCTGAAGCATGCAAGTTGATCTTTTGTGAGGTTGACATTGATCCATTAATTGGTATTCTTTAAAAACGCTTTTTATTTAAACACAGTAATTGATTCAGATAATTAGGGTTACTGCAAACAAATGTACAGGGAAGTCTCATGTACCCTTCCTCCAGATTCCTCCACTGATAGCATGTTACAAACTATAGTACGATATTGAAACCAAGAAACTGACATTGATACAATCCACGGGACTGGGCTTATTGATAGAGAGGTGGAGAGAGAAAGCGAATAGGGGGAGGGAGGGAGAGAGAAAGAAATGAGAGAGGCTCCATGCAACTTTATCACATGTAGCTATGTGTAACCATCCCCACTATGATCAAGAGACTTTACTATCACTACAAGATTTCCTTTTGCTATCCCTTTATATAGCCACATGCCTTCCTCCTCCTCATCCCTAATCCCTGGCAAACACTAATCTGTTTTCCATCTCTACAATTATGTTATTTCACAAATGTCACATAAATGGAATTGTGCAGTATATATCCTTTTGAGATTAGTTTTTTTCTCTCAGCATAATTTATTTGAGATTTATCCCAGTTGTTGCATTTAGCAATAGTTTGTTCTGGTGGCATTCTTGTTGAGTAAGGTTATTTGATCAATCATAAATCATCCTCCTTGTTCAGGACAGGACATACCTGTCTCATATGAACATATTCTATAGGGAAAAAATGTCTTCAGTGACTTACTGAAACTCAAAAACACTTCGTTCCATTACCTCAATCTATGATTCTCATGACCTGATCATTGTTCATAACCATCTGTTTACTAGTTCATTATAAACTGATTTTTTCCCATCAAGATGAGCAGTCTTTGTTTTCTGAGCCATTTCAGAAATGCCCCAGCTTTAGCCCAATTTTTCTAGTCTGCTATGATTTTTTTCAGAGATTACCAGCAGTGGCCTCTCAATCAGGAAAGTAGGTTGTCTCAGTACTATAAGATATACTTTATCTGGGCCCACAGGTCCAAGTTCATTTGAAACTGCTTGCTACTCTCATTATCTCTTCATCAGGTGGGCTGTGATGAACTCTTATTCACATTCGTGCTATTGTTTCCAGTTTGAAAAATTATTCTTATCATTTAAGATGAAATAGAAATAGGAACTGAGTCATTCTACTTGCTTGCTCACTTGCTCTCTCTGTCGTCACCTGTTCACATATATCTTCTACTTAGGGTAGATGATCTTAGTTTGAAAAATCTGCACCTGCTATAGCTACATTAGTTCCTGTAGTGTAAAAGCATGTTTTCTGGGTAGCTTATGTTGTGTTCTTTAGTCACTTCTCCTTTTTTTTCCTTCAAGATCATGGGGAATTGATACTATTATGAGACCTATCCTCCCAAATATTTTATTCCTCTTACACATTAGTCCACTTAAGGGTCACTGCGGTCTCTTGTAGAAATTCTCATTCTCAGTATCTGGGGAATACCTTCATTCCCTATTGTTTTTGTTTGTTTGTTTGTGGTCATTACCCAACAATACTTAAAATGACATGGCCATATTTCCTAAAGTTTCTTTCACTTCTACTTTTACCAATCAGTTCTTCTTTCTTGGTCAAACTTAGTTACAAAGTTTGTAGTTCCTCTCATTGCTTCCTCAGCATCCGAAAGGATGGAATTTTCCTTTTATAAATGCAACACAGACCTTCCCCTTTCATAAGCATGGTATTTCCTGGCTGACATTCCCTTCTCAGATCTCCTGCACCCTCCCAGAACTCTTGTTCCTTGGTCAAGCATGTCTGTATATTTGCAGCCATTTTTTTTTCCAGAACTCTTTCCCTTGATGACACTGTTTTCTCCACAACCATCTTAAGTGGAGCCTGTTCATTTGCTGATAATTCCTCAATCTTAAGCTAGCTTCTGTGCCAGAATGTTGTTCAACGACTTTCCTTTTCCCTTATTCTTTGACATGCATGCTATCAGTTATTATGCCTATTCTTTTCATTGGCACAGACCTATCTTTAGGTTACTTGCTCTCATTCTATGAGGCCTCTGGAACCTAGCTTAGTCTTCTATGCTCCTCTGACTCCTTGTATCATCCCAGACCATGCCAGTGGCCTCCTTGATGCATCATCAGATGTCCCAGCATGATATTTCCTTGACCTATGATAATATGACCTCCATTTTCACTCTGCTTCAGCAACCTCTTCATATGGGCACACTTATTAATCATGTCACCATCTGGAACTGTTCTACTTCTGATACTTAAACTCTGAAATTCAGGTTTTTGACTAAAACCTCTAGCCTTTCACATCTCCTATTCCCTGACTCTCACAGAACCTCTTTGACATCATCAGTGCTTCTAGTTCCTTCCCCTTTCTCCCAGGAAGTCTTCCAGCCTTCTCCTGCTTGTATGTTCTTTCCCACCCAGCAAGCATTTCCCACCCCCACTTGACCCTGCCAACCATTTGATATTAATTCCCACAGTATCCTCAATTCCCTCATGTCCTTCTTGTTCCACTGCACCTGCCCTGCCAATCTCCAAACCTAGATAGACTTCAGCATCTGTTTTTTTCTGTTCTGTTCCCAGGCCGCTGAGTAAGTACTAGGGAAAATTGCCTCACCATGCTGATTATATCCATGACCAAACTGTGATTTCTAACCACAGCTGGATCCTCAACGGCTGTTCACTAATCCTTTTTTACACATTCCTGGTTGTTTTATTTTCCAATTTCCCACAGCAACTGTTCCATTTTCTTACCACACCCCTCAGGCCTCCTAACTTAGTCCTCTCTATCCCCAGCTTCCTCTCAGCAGGTAATCTAGTTATATAGAGTACCTGCTGAGGGAAACTGGAGAAAAGAGAGAGTCCATTGGTCATAAACTTTCTCTTTCTCATCCAAACATTTATTTCCATGGGTACTTTCACCTTTATTCTTTTAATATCATCTTTTCCAAAGCTAACCTCATTTTCCTTTTTACCTATCCCTTGATGCATCTTTTAAGATATTCTGTTCCGTTAATCATCTCCGTTCTCTGTCTCGTATCTTTGGTGTTTTTCTCAAAGAGCTTTTACTTCTGCCTGCAGACATGTCCAAGAATCCCTCTTTCATTTCCTCCCCCAAAATCTTCTTTTTAATCCTACAGTCCCCATAGGCTAATGGGGTATCTTTTTCTCATACTTTATTTCAAAGTATGTTAGAAGAGCCATCTATACTTCCTTATCTTTCAGTCTTCAGCTCATGAAATCTGGCTTCTGTACCCTTCCCTCTACTAAAACCTGACCTCTCACAGGTCAGCATGACTTCCAAATTCAGATTAGGTGGGATTATGTGTCCCAAGACACACAAAACAGAGGAGGGAAAACATGTGTGTCCACGCACACCAGGTTGCCCATGCCTGTTTAGATGAGAAAAGAAGTATGAAGCAGGAGGAACAGAATTCGATACTACATCTTTCTTCTATTCCAGGGTAGTTCGTAGTGTGATCCAGTAACACATTACTTCTTTCTCTTCGCTTTTATTATTGACAAATGTTTTTACCTTCTGGTTTGTTAAATTCCATAAGGAAGTGCTACCTTTTTATTACAGATGATGACGATGATGATGATGATAATGGCCACCTACTGTGTGACATACGCTATGATAGATATTTAAATGCATTCTAAACTTCAATCTTCATTAACAGCTTAGTGAAGTAAGTATTCTAATACCCAATTGATCCATGGGTCACTTAAGGTTCAGAGAGGGCAAATATCTTGACCAAGATCACATGACAAGAGGCAACACAGAGAGTTGAACCCTGGTCGGCCTGGCTTGAAAGCACCTCCCTTAACCATTACACTATTGCCTTCTATAATCGAGTGCCAGATGCCATCTCACCAGCTCTTGATGATCATAACTGCGAGATTATTTTTGCTTTTTGCTGTTTCAAGCATCCTAATAACTTTGTTACCAGTCCTATTAAATCAGTATGTAGACTTCTCTAGCCCTAGGTATGATTTCTGGCTTTTTTGCCTTGTTTTCTCTTGAGAAGCAGTGAATATCCTTTCCAGTATGGTTTTTCTTTGTCACAGTTGGTGGTATTTTTTCCTTCTCTTAACATTTCCCTTTCAGTCCATATTTATCATGTTAGTGAATCTACAGCGAAATCATTTCTTCCTGCTCTTTGTGAAATTTCCTCCATTTAGTCTGGCCAGAATAATGGCCAGAAGTCCATTATTCTAAGATCTTAAGTGATTCTCCAGAAAAACTACATCCTATTCTTTGACATCATCTAAGTAGCAAGATATTCATTTCCCATATCGTCTCTCCTAGTGAAAAGTCATGACCTTCAACAGGAAGAAGCAGTGAAAAGCTTCCGTGTGTCCTTTAAGTCTTCAGTTTTCTACCTAAACTTTCAAAGTCAGTAGAGATACAGTACAGGTCCTTCTTGGTTATATAATTTTTCCCAGATCTAAACATTTGCATGAATAAAAATAAAGTAAAAGATGCATAACATCCATGTCTATTTTATTGAAAGAGTCAAAAAGGTACATGACATAAGGATCCAACTGGGACTGAAAAATAAAAAGGCAGCTTCTGCTGTTAATGGGGCTGAGACAATTGCAAGGTTAACAGGAAACACCATTTCTCCCAATGTCACGCAGCAGCTGGAAAATGCCATGAAGACACCCTCTTTCAATGGCTACTGCTTTCTTATCAATGATGCTTCAAGACCCACTTGGCTCTTCCCATGTATTACTGGAGATTCCCAATTACTGAGCTGCAATTGCCCATAACAGCAGCGAATCCCTACTTTATTCCTGCTTCTCCTGTTCCTGCCTCATAAATCATAACCAGTCCAGAACTGATCCCTGCTTTTCTTAGGCCTTCCTCAGAATCTTTCACCAGGAACCTATAAGAAGCTTTTTCCTCCCTCTTGTTGAGCACATTCCATGATTCCTCTGGAGTATTGTCCTTATGAAAGAGTGAACAGATCAGACTCTGTCAGACTACGGGCTTGTCCTTGGTGGTCTTTAGTTGATTAGGCTTTAAATGTCATTCTCACCTTGAGCTTCCCCCAAATGAAAATTTGACCTATTTAATTTCAAGTCTGGCCCAGTCCCGTATTTTCTGCCATGACAATGAAAGCCCCCACCCTCTTCTTGGCCCAGTCCAGGTATAGTGCTAATAACAGACTGATCTGGTGCCATCTTAAGCCTGGGGGCTGTAGCATGAGCTAACAATCCAATATTAGAATGATAATAGGGAATTGACATACCTGGGTCAGTCCTATACATGGTGGTAAAAGGGGTACAGACTTAATGAGCAGCCAGTGACTCCAGAAGGAGCTGAGAGGTGAAGGAAGTGAGAGACATAAATTGACCTGAAACATATTTTTAAGGAAGTGTTTGAATTGAGGTAGGGTAGAGAGGTAAGAACAAGTGACTCTGGGCAGATTAGGATGACTTGTGTAAAAGGATAGGTGCAAGAACGAACAAGTCATGTTAAAACAGCCCTTCCTTTGAGACTGGAGAGGCGAAGAGCAAGACATTTTACATTTATTCATCTCTCTTTTTTGGGAAGTATGTGGTTTAAGGGCCAATGAGAAGCTGATTAGGATTTCAGAAGATACTGTTAAAACAGGTGGCTGTCATAGTAATGGAAAACTAGTCTAGAAAAGAGGAGGAACAGATATATCGAGCAGTATGTGGGACAGAGTGGTAACCATATGTAACTGATAGCATGCTCTGTGCTGAAAAGCCCCAATCCATATATGTGTACATATGTGTACATAAACCAGACAGCTTCTTTTGAAGGTACTTTACTTGTTATCTGGAGAGAAGATGTTTTTAACTTCTCACCTTGACCACTCAGAGCAAGAAGATATTTCCTGTTTCTTAATTCTGGCCTTATATTTGAAAAAAGGGAATTTGATTTCCATCCTTAGAAGGCCATCTCAGGACAAATATTACAAATCAGTATTCCCTGCAAAAGAGGGACGACCAGTGAATTCCATGTCAGAGTTATTCCGAAGACCTGTGCTGTTTTCTACTGAGGCCGTTTAGGATATAGTAAGTATATGTTCTTCCTGTTTGTGGACCAGGTTTAAGTCTGTCTTTTTTTTCTTGTTATCACTAAGAAGAGCTAAGGAATGCCTGCATTGCATCATCATTTCGACAGAAACCAAAACTTTAATTCTGCTGCTTTTGAAGTAAACTAGCACCTTTCTTATCTTGGGCAAATTCACTGAAACTTGTTAACCAGTTAGGTGGTAACTGTCCTCTTTATTCCCTATTTGGAGGTAATGCATGTTGCATTTTTAACTCTGACTATATAAATAACAATATAAAGTATGGTACAGTTGCTTTGGCCTGGAAGGATGTTTGTCCAGCAACCATTTGTTGAGCACCAGCAATGTGCCAGAAAATGTCAAACAATGTTGAGAAAAATAGAGCTGCTTTCGTTCAAATCGAAGCAGTAAACTACTTCTAAGATATGTTCTTCAGAAATAGTTATCACAGGAGGAGTAGGTAAGAGATTACTTTTTGTAAAGAAACTTCATGAATTCTATCCAATTGTAAGTAAAGTCACTGCATGTTAGTGAAAAGTGTGGCTTGAAATAGATTTTTTCAGTTACAGCTGTAATGAACAAGTAGCAATTTAATTATTTATATTTTACTTAAATAGGATGAACTGTGTGCCAGGCTTTATTCTAAGCAGCTTACAAATATTAACTCATAAATCCTCACAACCACCTTATGAGGCGGATACTGTTTTCACTCCATTGTATAGATGAAGAAACTGAGTCACACAGAGATTTAGTGTCTTGCCCAGGGTTATGTGGCTATTAACTTGTGATGTTAGGATTTGAATGCAGTCTATTTCCACAGTCTGTGTGATCTATACTAAGCTGCAAATAGGTTCTTACTGAGTGGCCCATAAGGTTAATTAAGTGGATTTATCATGTCCCCTGAAGTCTTGTTTATGCTATTAATCTGTTTATCAAACTCATCCCGATATAAAGATCTTTTTCTGCCCAGATCTAATCAAGATTATGGCAAGTTCTGAATTGTATTTATTTTTAACTTTTAAACAAAATATTATTTTAAGCTAAGTTTTCAGAGCACTTACTGTGTACCAGGCACTTGTCTCCGAGGCTCATTCTTTCTGCCATCACACTGTTCAGTTCCACAAGCCCTCTCTTTTCCATTCCTCCTTCAGCAGCAGACTCCCACAGACCGCACATAGGATACCTTTATTCTGCCTCAATTTGTTAGTGACCAAGTCTCCAAAGTTCAGGGGAAAACCTTTCTTGAACTATATCAATATGTACAATGACTCAAAATTGTGTCATGTACAACAAAATATATGTACTCTCTAGGGCACTCAGCAGGATTGAAATAAGTCAGTCAGCAGTTTTGTGTAGCTCATTCCATTTGGAAGGTGAACAGATGGGGTCACTTCAGCTTACTCCTCTTCAGCTTAAAATCAGGAGCATCAGAGTAACAAAGGGGCCAAAGGTGGGTCTGATGATTTGTGAGATTCTGTTCCACCTTGAGAACATGTGATTTTTATCAATTTTTATCAGCTTTATTGAGATATAATGATATACAGTATACCAAGATATCTTTATGTAGGTTGTACTCCATTTATCTCAGCAATATTTTGTAGTTTTCAATGTACATACAGGTCTTGCATATCTTCTGAGATTTATTCCTAAGTATTTCATGGTTCTGATGCTATTTAAAATGGTGTTCTTTATTTCAATTTTTGATTGTTGCTAGTAGATAGAAATAGAATTTATTTTTTACATTAACGTTATATTTTGCAGCATGCTAAACTCACTTATCAATTTTAGTAATGGTTTTTGTAGGTTCAATACATGGATGATCATGTCTCCTCTTAATATGGGTTTTAGGTGCTCCTTTCCAATCTGGATGCTTTTATTTCTTTGTCTTGCCTAATTGCACTGGCTAGAACCTCTGATACAATGTTGAAAAGAAGTGGTGAGAACCTTGCCTTGTTCCTGATTTAGAGGGAAAGCATCCAGTCTTTCATCTTCATGAATGATATTTGCTGAAGGTGTTCTTTTTGTAGTTGCCCTTTATCCGCTGGAGGAAGTTCCCTTCAATTCCTAGTTTACTGAGAGGTATTTTAAAATTAGAAACAAATGTTAGATTTTCTCAAATGTTTTTTCTGTATCTGTTATGGTGATCATATGGTTTAATAGTCTTTTAATATGGCAAATTACATTGGTTTTCAAATGTTAAATCAATCTTGCCTTCCTGAGATGAACCCCATTGGGTCTTGATTATTGGCTTTATATATTGTTGGATTTGCTAAAACTCTGTTAGGAATGTTTACATGTATGTTTATTAGTGATATTGGACTTCAGTTATCTTTTCTCAAGACATCTTTGCTTGGTTTTGGTATCCAAGTAATATTGGTCTCATAGAATGGGTGGAGAACAACTCTATCCCTAGAACTAGTATTATTTCTTCCTTCAATGTTTGGTAGAATTCTAGTGAAGCCATCTGGACTTGGAGTTTTATTTAGGGGAATGTTTTTAACTACAAATTCAATTTTTTAATAGGTGTTGTATATTCAAGATATCTACTTCTTTTCTTCAGTCTACTTTGGTAGTTGTGTGTTTCACATAATTTGTCCATTTTGTCTACGTTTTAAAATTTGTGATAAAATTCTTCACAGTATTTTCTTACGTGTTTAAAATTTGTAGAATCTGTAGAGATGTCCCCTCTCATTCCTGATAGTGATAACTTGTGTTGTCTCTCTTTTTAGTCTGTTCTGTCTGGTTAGGGGTTGATAAATTTTATGGATCTTCTCAAAGAACTAGCTAAGTATTTCCTTGATTTTTCTCTTATTTTTATGTTTCCTTTTTAAATATTTTCTCTCTCACTGATTTTAATATCTCTGATCTTTAATATTTTATATCTTTTCTTACTTTGGGTTTCTTTTGCTTTTCGTCTCTTAAGTTTCTTCAGGTGCAAGCTGAGGCATTGATTTGAAACCTTTATTTCTTTTTTCATTCTTTCTTTGTTTTTTTGAGACAGAGTCTTGCTCTGTTGCCCAGGTTGGAGTGCAGTGGCATGATCTCAGCTTACTGCAACCTCCGCCTCCTGGGTTCAAGCAATTCTCGTGCTTCAGCCTCCCGAGTGGCTGGGATTACAGGCGCATGCCACCATGTCCAACTAATTTTTGTACTTTTAGTAGAGACAGGGTTTTGCCATGTTGGCCAGGCTGGCTCAAACTCCTGACCTCAGGTGATCTGCCTGCCTCAGCCTCCCGAAGTGCTAGGATTACAGGCATGAGCTCCTGCACCTGGCCTGAGACCTTTCTTCTTTTCTTTTCTTTTCTTTTTTTTTTTTTTGACTGTGGTAAAATTTATTTCTTTCTCCCAAAATAATCCTCATTCACCATTAGGTAATATTTTTAATAGTTGTTTTGTTAGTAGCTAGTTTGTTCAAATATAGACTCCCTTTTTTAGATACAGGAACTTCAATTTTTTCTGTTTGCGAGATTTTTTTTTTTTATTATACTTTAAGTTCTAGGGTACATGTGCATAATGTGCAGGTTTGTTACATATGTATACTTGTGCCATGTTGGTGTGCTGCACCCATCAACTCGTCAGCACCCATCAGCTCATCATTTACATCAGGTATAACTCCCAATGCAATCCCTCCCCCCTCCCCCCTCCCCATAATAGGCCCCGATGTGTGATGTTCCCCTTCCTGAGTCCAAGTGATCTCATTGTTCAGTTCCCACCTATGAGTGAGAACATGCGGTGTTTGGTTTTCTGTTCTTGCGATAGTTTGCTGAGAATGATGGTTTCCAGCTGCATCCATGTCCCTACAAAGGACACAAACTCATCCTTTTTGATGGCTGCATAGTATTCCATGGTGTATATGTGCCACATTTTCTTAATCCAGTCTGTCACTGATGGACATTTGGGTTGATTCCAAGTCTTTGCTATTGTGAATAGTGCCGCAATGAACATCCGTGTGCATGTGTCTTTATAGCAGCATGATTTATAATCCTTTGGGTATATCCCCAGTAATGGGATGGCTGGGTCATATGGTACATCTAGTTCTAGATCCTTGAGGAATCGCCATACTGTTTTCCATAATGGTTGAACTAGTTTACAATCCCACCAACAGTGTAAAAGTGTTCCTATTTCTCCACATCCTCTCTAGCACCTGTTGTTTCCTGACTTTTTAATGATCGCCATTCTAACTGGTGTGAGATGGTATCTCATTGTGGTTTTGATTTGCATTTCTCTGATGGCCAGTGATGATGAGCATTTTTTCATGTGTCTGTTGGCTGTATGAATGTCTTCTTTTGAGAAATGTCTGTTCATATCCTTTGCCCACTTTTTGATGGGGTTGTTTGTTTTTTTCTTGTAAATTTGTTTGAGTTCTTTGTAGGTTCTGGATATTAGCCCTTTGTCAGATGAGTAGATTGCAAAAATTTTCTCCCATTCTGTAGGTTGCCTGTTCACTTTGATGGTAGTTTCTTTTGCTGTGCAGAAGCTCTTTAGTTTAATGAGATCCCATTTGTCAATTTTGGCTTTTGTTGCCGTTGCTTTTGGTGTTTTAGACATGAAGTCCTTGCCCATGCCTATGTTCTGAATGGTATTACCTAGGTTTTCTTCTAGGGTTTTTATGGTATTAGGTCTAACATTTAAGTCTCTAATCCATCTTGAATTAATTTCCGTATAAGGAGTAAGAAAAGGATCCAGTTTCAGCTTTCTACTTATGGCTAGCCAATTTTCCCAGCACCATTTATTAAATAGGGAATCCTTTCCCCATTTCTTGTTTTTGTCAGGTTTGTCAAAGATCCGATGGCTGTAGATGTGTGGTATTATTTCTGAGGGCTCTGTTCTGTTCCATTGGTCTATATCTCTGTTTTGGTACCAGTACCATGCTGTTTTGGTTACTGTAGCCTTGTAGTATAGTTTGAAGTCCGGTAGCGTGATGCCTCCAGCGTTGTTCTTTTGACTTAGGATTGTCTTGGCAATGCGGGCTCTTTTTTGGTTCCATATGAACTTTAAAGCAGTTTTTTTCAATTCTGTGAAGAAACTCATTGGTAGCTTGATGAGGATGGCATTGAATCTATAAATTACCTTGGGCAGTATGGCCATTTTCATGATATTGATTCTTCCTATCCATGAGCATGGTATGTTCTTCCATTTGTTTGTGTCCTCTTTTATTTCACTGAGCAGTGGTTTGTAGTTCTCCCTGAAGAGGTCCTTTACATCCCTTGTAAGTTGGATTCCTAGGTATTTGATTCTCTTTGAAGCAATTGTGAATGGAAGTTCATTCATGATTTGGCTCTCTCTTTGTCTGTTACTGGTGTATAAGAATGCTACTCGGGAGGCTGAGGCAGAAGAATGGCATAAACCCGGGAGGCGGAGCTTGCAGTGAGCCGAGATAGCGCCACTGCACTCCAGCCTGGGCGACAGAGCGAGACTCCGTCTCAAAAAAAAAAAAAAAAAAAAAGAATGCTTGTGATTTTTGCACATTAATTTTGTATCCTGAGACTTTGCTGAAGTTGCTTATCAGCTTAAGGAGATTTTGGGCTGAGATGATGGGGTTTTCTAAATATACAATCATGTCATCTGCAAAGAGGGACAATTTGACTTCTTTTCCTAACTGAATACCCTTGATTTCTTTCTCTTTCCTGATTGCCCTAGCCAGAACTTCCAACACTATGTTGAATAGGAGTGGTGAGAGATGGCATCCCTATCTTGTGCCAGTTTTCAAAGGGAATGCTTCCTGCTTAAGCAGCATCCCTATTTTTGATATGGTATGTTTTCATTTTCTTTCAGTGCAAAATAGTTTCTAATTTTCATTTTGATTACTTCTTTGATTCATGGGTTATTAAGAAGCACGTTAATGGTTTCCAAACATTTAGTGGCTTTTGCAGCTATCTTTCTGTTATTGGTTTATTTAATTTCATTGTCACCTGAGAACAGACTATGTATAGTTTGGGTTCTTTTAAATTCGTTCATACTTGTTTTATGGCCCAGAATATGGTATATCTTAGTAAATTGTTCCATGTGCACTTGAAAGTGATGTGGCTTCTGCTGTTGTTGGGTGGTGTGTTCTAGAAATGTCAGTAGGGTCAAATTGTTTGCCAGTATTTTTTTAAGTCTTCTATATCCTGATTTTCTTCTATCAATTATTGAGAGAGTGGTGTTGAAATCTGTCTGTGATTATGGATTTATCTATTTCTGCTTGAGTTCTGTTTTTGCTTTATATATTTGAAGCTTGGTTGTTAGGTGCATGCATGTTTAGGATTACTGTGTACTCTTGATGAATTGCTCCTTCTTGTATCATGAAATGACCTTTTTTATTCATGGTAACAGTCTTTGGTCTAAAATCTTCTTTCTCTGATGTTATAAAGACATTTCAGCTTTCTTTTGATTAGTGTTAGTGTGATGTATCCTTTCCTAGCTTTTTACTTTTAACCTATTTATGTCATTATATTTAAATCAGGTGTTTTGTAGGCAACATGTAGTTAGTAGGTTCTTGCTTTCTAAATCTAGTTTACAGATTTCTGCCATTAATTGGTTCATTTACACCATTTATACTTCAAAACAGCTTTATTTAGATATAATTTGCATACCATCTAATTCACCCATTTAAAGTGTACAACGTAATGGTTTTTATTATATTTAAAGTTGTGCAGCTATCACCATAATCTAATTTTGAAACATTTCTATCACCTTGAAACACTATACCCATTAGTAGTCAATCCCTACTCCCCCTACCCGCACCTGAGCACACTCTATCGCCTCTAATTTACTTCTTATCTCTGTGGATTTGCCTGTTCTGGAAATTTCTTATAAATGAAATCATACAGTGTGTGATCTCCACATAATTTTTTTCTAAGTTCATCTATGTTGCAGCAGGTAGCAAACAGTACTTCATTACTTCATTTGTTTTATAGCGGAATAATATTCCTCTATGTGGATATATGCTACATTTAAAAGAATCCATTCATCAGTTGATGGATATCTGGGTTGTTTCCACTTTTTGGCTATTACAAATAATGCTACTATGAACATTCACACATATGTTTTTGGGTGGACATATATTTTCATTTCTCTTGGCTATATACCTCGGACTGGAATTTTTGGGTCTTATGATAACTCTGTGTTTAATATTTTGAGGAACTGCCAAACTGCTTTCTAAAGCAGCTGCAGCATTTTACATTTCCACCAGCAATGCATGAGGGTTCCGGTTCCAGTTTCTCTGTGTCCTTGCCAACACTTGTTATTGTCTGTCATGAGATATCTTTCCATTTATTTAGGTCTTTAATTTATTTTAACAGTGTTCTGGAGTTTTTGCAGTACAAATTTTATACTTCTGTTAAATTTATTCCTACATATGACATTATTTTAGTGCCATTATTTATAAATGCAATTGTTTTCTTAACATCATTTTAGATTATTCATTGCTAGTATATAAAAATGCATGGAATTTTTGGTATACTGACCTTGTATCCTCCAACCTTGCTGAACTTATTTATTAGTTCTAGTGGTTCTTTGGGGAATACCTTAGGAATATGTGTGTGTGTGTGTGTGTGTGTGTATGTATATATATATATATATATATATATATATATATATATATATATAATCATGTTATATGTATTTAGAAATAGTTTTACTTACTTTCCAATCTGGATGCCTTTTCTTTCTTTTTCCTGCCTAATTGCCCTGGCTAGAACAATATTGAATAGAAGGTGTGAGATTGTACATTTTGTCTTGTTCCTGATTTTAGGTGGAAAGCATTCAGTTTTTCACCAATAATTATTATGTTAGCTCTGGGTTTTTCAGAAATGGTTGTTAATCAGTTTGAAGAAGTTCTCTTCTATTCCTACTTTATTGAATGATTTTTATCATGAAAGGATATTGCAGCCTCTGCCCTGGGAGTGAACTGGGATGAGGGTGATCAGGACCCAGTGTCCTTGGCCTGCTGTGCCTGGAGTGGAGATTGGGGGGAGGAGCTGCCATTTTCTTGGCTAGCCAGGGAGAAGCCTCTGTAACCCAGAGCTGGGGGAAGTGGTAAGGAAGTAGTTCAATGCTCAGATACCCCCTGCTCTACTGTTCGTGCTAAGATTTAGTAGATTTTGTTGAATGTATGTTTGCTGTATGTCCTTAGGATAATTTCCAGAAACTTTAAATGATTGCTTTAACAAGTATTTTTTGCCAGTTAAATTGTTGCTTTACCAGGGAGAGAATCTGCCAAGTTCCTTACTCTTCCATTCTGGAACTCTCAGTCAATTATTAGGACTAAATTTTAAAAATATATTTGGAAATAATTTCAAACTTATAAAAAATTTGTCCAAAAAAGTACAAAAAACACCCTTACACCCTTTACTCAGATTTCAGATTTACCTGTTGTTAGCATTTTACCCTCTTTGCTTTATCATATGCATTCTCTGATATGTGTGTGTGTGTGTGTGTGTGTGTGTGTGTGTGTGTGTGTGTGTACATATTTCTGAGACACTTGGGGATAAAGGTTCATACCTCATGGCCCTTTATCCCCAAATAATTTGAGTATGTATTTATTAGGAATAGAGACATTCTCTTACACAACTATAGTACAGTTGTCAATTTCAGTAAATTTAACATGGATTATTTCTCTCCTCTACCATAGAAATTCTAATCTTCAAATTATTTTTATCATCCTTCCTCCCTCTGTTTTTGTATAAGTTTTATGTTGTACATAATATTAGTACAATGGTACATACATGGGAGTAAATGTTGAAATGTTTTTCTACTGACAGACATGTACGATAAAAAAATTATGAAGCAACCAATCCAGAGGTTGACAAAATGCTTTCACTGTATCAGCTCAGTTGATCCTACTATCACCTCATGACACAGGCAAAATTTATTTTCCCTACTCATATCACATATGAAGAAACACTAAGGAATTTACTAAAGATATAAAGCTTTTATTAACAAGTGTTAGATATGGGCCTCAACCCCACGATTTTTGACCCCAGAGTCTGTACTCTTTCCCTACCAAATTACCTTGCTGAGTAAGCTCTCAGCTGTCTACATGTGACTTTTCTACTTTAAGAGTTTTAAGGCAATTTAAGATCATATAATTCTAAAAATTGTGCCGGATGCTTCCAACATACAGAATTGAAGACATCGTAGTTCAGTGAGATTAAGTGGTCATCATTCTTAAACCCTCCCTTAAGCAATGTAGGAAAAAGGAAACCTTACTGTCATTCCTCTTCCTTCACTCAAAATCATACCCCCCATACATCCTCAGAAATGTTTGACTTGTCTGCTTAGCAACCTTTATATGGTGCTTTACTGATTACAGTGCATTGTAATTCATTCTTTCATTTTAGAGCCACAATAACCTGTTGAAAACAAGATCACAAGGTAATGAATATGCACTAAAGTTGGAGAAGCACTCCTCTAGAGCACTTACGCTTCACTTCTGCACAAACCTGGCTCTCATTGTCCCCTCACCCATCTCTCTGGCAATGCTCATGAATTCTTGTCATGGCTAGTGTCAGAGAGACTTTATAGCCAGATGATTTCTCTGTGGTTGAAATCAGCAGTCTTCAGGGTGGAATATACAAGATAATGGAATATAGGAAGAAAATAATTAGTATTTTTTTGCCATTTCTCTGTTTTTTATTCTCTGTATCTTTCTTAACAGCTTTATTGAGATACAATTAACGTATTATACACCTCACCTATTTAAAGTGTACAATTCAATGATCTTAAGTATACAGATGGTCCCTGACCTATGATGGCTCAACTTACTGTTTTTTTGACTTTATGATGGCGTGAAAGCAATAGCAATCAGTAGAAACAGTACTCTTCTTGCAGTGCTGGCTGGTGGCAGCCAGGCGCAGCTCCTAGTCAGCCATGCATTTTTAACTTACGATATTGTCAGCTTACTATGGGTTTGTTGGGACGTAACCCCATCGTAAGTTAAGGAGCATCTGATTCGCACTAATTTCAGAACATTTGTGTCTTACCAAAAATAAACTCCTTTCCCATCAGTAGTCACCCTCCAGCCCTGCCAACCATCAGTTTACTTTCTGTTTCTATGGATTTGACTATTTTGGATATTTCATATAAATGGAATCATAAACTATGTGTTCTTTTGTGTCTCACTTCTTTCACTGAGCATAGCATCTTCAAGGTTCATTTATGTCATAGCATGTATCAGTACTTCATTCCTTTTTATTGCCTAATAATATTCCATTGTATGGATAGACAGCATTTTGTTTATCCATTCATCAGTTGATGGACATTTGTGTTGTTTCCACTTTTTTGCTATTATTTGGTATGAACATTTGTGTATGAGTCTTTTGGTGGACATATGCTTTCATTTCTCTTGGGTAGAACTATGTTCCTAGATTAGTATAAATGCCATGTGTTAAATTTTGAGAGAAAAACAATAGAAAAGTAAGTGTGGCTCTTGGAGGAGATGAAATTCTTCACCTTACATGTTATTCCTCTCACTCTGCTCCATTTTACTGACCTTTCTATTTAACTCTTTACTGGTCTTTTTTGCCTGTTTTCCTGTCCACTTCTTACTCCTGCCAGGGATGCTCTGGGGAAAAGAAACATTTATTGACTAACACTGAAGCGCACATTTAGCTCTGTAACAACCTTATGAGGTTGGTGCTGTGAAACCCATTTAAAGATGAGGAAAATAAGGCTCTGAGAGTGTAATTAACTTATTCAAAGTCACCCAGCCCTTAAGAGGCAGAAGTGAGATAAGCCCATCTCTACCTGATTCCAAAGCTCTTTCCATAGGCTGTCTCCCAGATGAAGTGCTTATTGAAGTTCAGAGGACATATCTTGCCTTTCATTTGAGACATCAAAGATGGATGTGTGAAGGGAGAAAACGAAGTGAAAGATGATAAGATTTTGATGAGCCTGTGGGAATGGGTTGTGCAAGAGGTGGAAGGATGGTAGGTACCATAACTGAGATATTAAATACAAAGGTAGAACCTGGTTTGGGGAAGGAAGGAGTTGGTGAGTGTTCAGTTTTGGACAAATGGAATTTGAGGACATAACTCATTCAGCTGGTATTTCATTGGCTTCTTTATGCAAGGCACAGTACAGGATGCTGGAGATACACTGAAGAACAAGATAGCCATGGTCACTGCCCTAATGAAACTTGTGGTCTTATTAAGGCAGAGAGACAAAAACAGTGGTAATCAAGTGTAATGGGTGCCATGATAGGAGAGGAGGAGGATTTAACCCATTACCAGAGTTTGCAATTTTTTGAATTTTTGCATGGGTGAAAAATCAGACCTTGGCAATGACCTTGAGCAGTAGGATATAAATAACTCCTATATCCTTAGTGTTCCAATAATGGAACACTAGGCATAAGTGGGTTAATTGAAGCATCTGATGAAAGTGTTTCTTAAGGGTCTGAGGCTACTAGAAAGAAAATCAAAGTAGCCATAGCTTACAGTATAAATGGGGACATAGAATTACCAGAGATGGATAGAGGAGATAAAAAGATTTAAAAGTCATTCATAGGAAAGAAAGTAAAGAGTTGATAATATTATTTTCCTCCATTTACCCTCTTCCTATAAGGGAAGAAAATAGGATTGCCTGCAGCCACATGGAACAGCTGGCGGTTTTCTGACTCTCATCCTCTGCTCATCATCTTTGCATATGCCCTGCCCTCTTTCTGGAGTTCTCATCTCCCATCCCTTTTGTCTAGCCAACTCCTTCCTATCTTTATTATCATGTTTCAGAAAGCTTACCATGACCCCCTGTTCCATGTCCCCACAGTCTCTTGGGCCTACTTGATCACACTGTCTCATCTATTAATTGTGAGTATTCTAAGAGTTGGGACATGTTCATCAATCCAAGTATCCCCACAGTGCCTGACACATAGTGAGATGGATGCATGAATGATTAAACAAAAAGGACCAAATAATGAGAAAGACCTGCGTGCTTTGAACAGGTAGAAGAGGCTTCGTCGCTTCATGGAAAGAGAACTTGGTTATTAGTCTAACTTGGTGGTTCTTAACTAGGGGTGATTTTGCTTTTCCAGAGAACACTTGAGAATGTCTGGAGATGTTTTTCAGTGTCAAAATTGGCTGGGGGTATTTACTGGCATCTAGTGGGTGGAGGCCCAAGGATGACAGTAACCATCCTACAGTGCACAGGACAGCCCCCCGCAACAAAGTTAGTAGTGTCAAGGTCCTAGAAATCCTGGCCTAATCTTGTTTAGCTCTCTCTTACCTAAAGCAGTTATTCTCACAGTGTGGCTCCCAGCCGTGGTAGCATTACCTGGGAATTGTTAGGAAAATTCTAGGGTCCTACCCCCAAATCCCTGAAGGAGAAATTCTGGGAATGGGGCCCAACACTTTATTTTAACAAACCTTCCAGGGGATTGTGATGCAGGCTGAAGTTTGAGAACCGCTCCTAAAGTGAAAAATCTGGTTGGTAACAAGGCCAGCACCAGAACTCTGAGAGGAGCCAGCACAGAGTGGTTGAGGGATAATGTCAGAAAAACCCACGGGAGGTGATGGTTTCCAGGGTGAAGTGATCATTGGTATCAAATATTGCTAGGTATGAGAACAGGCAAAGAGAGGGGAGACTGCCACTAATAGTTAAGACTCCTGAAATGGAAGGAGGTAAGGATGATATTGTTACAAAGTCATGGGTTTGTGCAAGGAGAGGGTGCTGAAAACTTTTAATTTGTAGTCATCTATGTAAAAGAACTGCTTTTAAAATTTCTGTTTAATGTCAGGCATGTGGGAATAGCATGCCAGGACTATCATCCCTTTAAAACAGCAGCTCTCATTATTTTTGTGTTTTCTTCCAGGCTTTGTCTATATACATAACTATTTTTACAGTGGAGTGTTCTGCTGTCACAATAAATACCAAGGCATTTTCAAAGGTTAGGACAGCAGGAGACAGCATTTTGATATGGCAGCAAAGATAAACTTGATCCCATTGTCAGTTTGTTCTGCTTGAGGGGAGGGTTGTTTGGTGGAATTTCTAGGAAAAGCAAGGCAGATGCACTTAGGCTAATTTTGGTTACTTGAGAAGGAAACAATAAAACCCCCTATGGTACAGAAATGTTTCTTAAGCCTCATTAAGGAAGCAAGGACACAGATAAGACAAAGTGGAAGAAAAGGTCTCTTTTAGCGGAATAAGCTTGCATCATAAATAGCAGATATCCAAAATGGTGTCTCAGAGCCACCCTGTGGTTTCCTAGATTTTATCTGGATTGTTCCTTTGGATTGGATTATTTGCTAAAGAAACTGTTTATTGAGTGGAGTTGAAGAGCAGGGAGAGATTTTAGAGTATAGCTATTTTGAGGGAGGGGGAATTGAAACAAGGCGCTGAGGTTAGGGATTTGTTTCCCTTATAAAATGAATATATTAGGGCAATGCTCCCTAACGTTGAATATACCCTTTAAAAAAGTTATTGTGCATAGGGGACTTTTTCTCAGTCTTTTAAAAACTTTATGAATATATACGTGTCAAGCACAGTGCAGTGAATGTAGTGCACACTTCACAACCCAGGGAAATCAATGGTGTATATGCAATTTATAAATGAGAGAATCGAGGCTCAAAGAAGTGAAACAATGTGGCCAAAGTGTGACATCAAATAAGTGTCTGGGTGGGAATTCTAAACCCTGGTATGTTTCCCTCCAAATCTAGTGTAATTTCCACAGTGACACAGTTGCCATATGTTGTCACATTCTTAGAGGTATCTGAGACTCCTTCATTTCTCTCATCAGACTAATATGTAGTCATTACCCAAGGTTGTATATGAGGACCATAAGGGGACTTTTTCGAATTATCTGTGTCCAGACTCCCGCCATAGAGGACCTCTGGAGTGAGAAAAAAAAAAATTAAAAGAACACTCGCCCTCTCATCTCCTAGTGTCTTTTCTTTCCCCCCCTAGAAGCCCAGGCTGTACACAGGCTGATTTTAGAGTTGTAGAGCAGGTGGTGGGCAGGGCTGGGCCAGCCAGCAGCAGCAAGCCGATTCAGCTGTGACGGTGACAGCTGCTCCTCCCCAGCTGCCCGTAACTAGCTGATCTCAATCACCTGGGAGAGAGACAGGGCGCAAAAGGGTCTTTTGTGGCCACAGGCAAACTGGAGTCAAGCTGCCTGAGTTCAGATTTTATCTCTGTTGCAAACTAACGGTATGACCTTGGGTAAGAGGATCCCTTAAATTCCCCAGGAGGCAGAATAGTGAGTACAGGTAAGGACTCTGAGATCTGAGGGAAGTAGGTTTCAGCCCCAGCTCTACCACGTTTACTAATGATATACCCAGGGTGGACTTCATGGGCATGCAACCTGTGCAGTCTCACAGGGCTGGGCACTTGGAAGGGCATGTGTGTGCAGGGTTTAATCCTCTGCTGTCACCGTCTTGAAATTCTTAATAGTTTTTGAGTAAGGGACCTTACAGTTTCATTTTGCACTGGGCCCCACAGACTATGTAGCTTGTCCCATACTACCTTTGGGAAATTACTTAACTGCTCTGAGTCAGTTTCCTCAACCATTGAATGGCAATTGTCCTGAGACTTATATGAGAGGATGCATGTAAAGCACTTGCTTGGCACAGAGCACGGGCTCAGTAGCCAGCATTAACACAGCCCTGGGCATCAGTGTCTTCATCTATAAAATAAAAGTGTTATATTAGAGCATGTCTAAGATTTCTTCTACAAATACAGTGTACCTACAAGATTTCCTTCACTCTAACCAGTAGGAAAACACTTTGAAAAACATAATGTAAGGCTTCATTTCCTTTCTTTACAGTTTCGATTTTTTAAAAAAACATGTCCATGTTAATTGTTTCTCCTTGTAGCTGCTGCCTACTAGTCTTAAAATCTCTTTTTGAAAATTCTTACAGAATGATTTTAACCTCTATTTAACCTATTTTAAGTGTGCCTTTTATTTAGTGAATGTAATGTTGAGAGAGGGGTGGGCTTGGCCTATAGACTTTCCCAAGAGGGTGGACTTTTTAAAAACCAATGTGTAAGATAAAGGTAGGAACAAAGTATGTGTGGAAGGGTGGGGGATTGCCAGAGGGGATAGCATGATTAAAGGGGTGTTGTGGTCTTGCTTTAAATACATTACTGGAGATGTAGAGGTCTGGTGGGGACAGTTGAAGCACAACCTCCACAAAGGTGAGGAAGAAGATAATCAAAACACAGGACAGGGGGCCAACTTTGGAGAGGATAAGGGGAATGTCATCCTCTGAAATAAGCAAAAATAGCTTGAAGATACCATGATTTTTTAATTGTATGCTGAAATACCTTAAAAGAAAGAAGGCAATACCTTCCCTACAAAGTACCTACTATTTATACAACTCTGGAATCTCTTTGTATCCTTGTTGTTTTTACCAAAAAAGATGTTTCTTTTCTCCCTTTATTTTAGTAAAGTCTTGCTTGCAGCCCACCTCTCCCACATTCCCCACCATACGCCACACATTGATCATTTTTCACTTTTGATGGCTAGAGTTTAGTCCTTCACAAATATACCAGAGGTTATTTAATCACTGATCAATTAGAAAACATTTGAAAAGAAGATGATTTGTTTGAAATAATGAACTTGTCTATAAGTCTGATATATTGCTCATTTCTGTGTATCACAGGGTAGTTCTGAAGCTTTTTACCTGCTTTGAATAATTTCTGTTCATTCTTCCTACTTAACAAAATATAATTCATTTTCTGACAGCCAACTCAATTTGTCAATATCTCCCTGGAATTTAAATTTTCCTCCAATATTAGGTAAACTTTCAGGTGATTCATTTTAATTGAGAAATAAAAATTGTATATATTTATCATGTACTACGTGATGCTTTTAAACGTGTACATTATGGAATGGCTAAATCAAGCTAACATATGTATGACTTCACTTACACTTTTTTTGTGATGAGAACATTTAAAATGTAGTCTCTTAGCTATTTTCAAGAATACAGACTACATTGTTATTAACTGTAGTCACCACTGTTGTACGATAGATTTTTGAACCTATTTCCCCTATCTAAATGAAATTTTGTATCCTTTGACCAACAGGATTTTAAAAAAAAATTCTGCTGCCTTGCTAGCTTTACCTCTTTAAGCTCTGCTTTCTCTACTTTATTTTTTCTATAATTCTTGCATATTGAAGCAACTTTACTTTTATAAATACTAACTAGTCATATTAAAAGCCTAGTACTGTCTAATGTATTTAGGGTTAAAGATATAAATATATCTATGATTACTGGAATGCTGAATTAATTATATGTCTATATATGTCTCCCTTAATTTTACACTACAGTGTTAAAATTAGTATCTAAAATCTAATGCTACTTTTAGGAATACCTAACAAAAAATTCAGCCATTCCCTCAACTCTGTTGAAAGCTCGTTTCTCTTTAGAATATAGGCTTTAGTGAAGCAAAATAATTTAAAACAGCCCAAAATGCTTTTTTTAAAGTATGTTTTAAATACTGTAAAATAACAAGAAAGTATACAAAAACTATTTATGGATAAATGGACTTGTGATTGGAAACATTAATGTCAGCCAAATTTCCAAAAGCAGTTTCACTTAATGGCTGAAATAAAATGGAGAAAAATGTATGAAAGATTGCCTAACAAATAGATTAGGCATAAATGACTAAAAATGAATCTGAAATTTTAAAAAAATCTGAAAGAAACTGAGCTGCTGAAAATATGCATTGAAAGTTATAAAGCTGCCAGTATATAAAATGCCAGTGACTGAAAATACGAAGTTTTCTCCAGTATTTGTTTCTTTCACCAATTCATCTAGAGCCAGTAGAGTACTGTATACTTAATAACTGGTATTGCTTTTCAGGAAAATAAAATATGATATACCATTTAGTTGTATTAGGAAGCTAATAGGTATACCGGGCTTTCATTGCTGATAAGGCTGAACATTTTCTAGTGTTCCTTTCTTGTTGGTGTAATGTTTTTATATCTTTAACACTTATCTAGGGGAAAGTAGTATTAACCATAAGGGTGTATCAGAACTTTATTATTTTCTATATTAAGTTATTTCTCCATCAAAATCATGGCTACTTCCTATCTATATTGCTTTCCTTTTAAACTTTTTAATTTTTAAATGTACTTTTCTTTACTGCCTCTATAATTGCAAAATGTACTTTATGTAGTCATATGCATCACGCATAGGTGACCGTTTCATTTTTTGCTTTGGTATTAATGAAATTCTCTCACACATCGAATGTAAATGCACCATTGCATTTTCTTATAGTTTTTCATAATTTAAAAAAGCTTGAATCCTTGACTCATCTGGAATGAATTTTAATTGTTTCCCCAATAACATTTATTAAAAGTTTTTTTCCCCAATGAGCCATCATTTCTCTACACTGTAATCCAAAAATGTTCTGTGAATTCTTTTTCCAGAGTCCATTCTCCTACACAGCTGAAGTTGCTTGAATCTTATTCTAATTTCTGATTTCATGGTTAATGCATTCCCCTGTCTCTGAGCCTTACACATGTCTTTCTTTACTTTTTAATCTGGAAACCCAACTCTTATACTACACCCCAACCACAAAATGGTGATCAAACAAACAAACAAAACTACATGTTGAAATTGCATCAGAAAATACTATGGATATTTTCTTTCATTTTTCCATGCCTCAGCTTCAGCGTCTCAGTCTTAGCAGTTTAATTATATTTATTTACTTATTTTTAAGTGAAGTTTTAAAGTACAAAAGTCAAGTCTTTCAAGATTCAGCCTTTAAATCTAAATATTACTAAATTTATTCCTTTTTATTACCAGCAGCCAGAGAGCAGCAGCCATTGAACTTTTTTTTTTTTTTTTTTTTTTTTTTGAGAGAGAGAAAAGGAAAAGAACTCAGAAAATAACGTATTTGGACTACAATTAATTGTGTATAAGCTAAATATGAAGCTGAAACCAATACAATAAAGGTACTCAAGATTCAATTCATCAAACACTTAGTGACATCATTAAGGAAATCAGTTTAAGTCTTCGCACCCAGTGTACTTTTGCCTCTGAGTCTTAGGACTTTGTAATGCTTCTAACTAGAGCCAGTCAGCCTGTGTTGGAGGGGATCTGGGGGCGATTATCCTGGCTTTAGTGGCAGTTACTCTTTTCCCTTTTACTGCCATTATCAACCCTGCTCATTTCGTTCTCTGTTTTGCCCTGCTAATTTTGTGCTGTTTTGCAAAGCAGCAGCAGGGACAAAACATTGCTTTTAATGCAGGTGACATTTAGGGAAAAAACAAAACAAAACAGTTGGAAATTTTAAGAATAAACATTATAAAATCCCTTTGAATGACTTGAAGGGCCCAGGGTAGCATAAATGTAGAGGAGCCTTCTGCCCCTGATGGGAGACTTGTAATGTCTGCTTTCAGGATTTCTTTTTATATTCCAGCAAATAGCATCATATAAAACCAGACTGAAGAACTTTCTTAAAAAATTCAATCAAGGGCCACTGACCCACTGAAAAAATTCAATTAAGGGTGGTGAGGGGGAAAAAAGCAACTGTTACAAAGTAAAGAAATAGAATTTGTTCAATTCATCTGGTTTTAAAATTAGGAAAAGAGAACATAAACCCCCTTTTTCAGTAAATGCAACAAGTAATTTACAAGAAGTACTTCAGTTTTATGTTATTGGCAATTAAAAGAGAAACACAGGAGAGAGAAAAAGAGGAGTATACTGAGTTACATACACATAAAGACTGGCCCCCTCTAAGAGGTACAGCTCTAGAATAGAAGCTGCTAAATAATGCCAAACGTTGCTATTGAAAGCATTCTAAAAGATGCAGTGCAAGCTTGTGTGCATGTATAGAAAACTATTTTACACTTTTAAAATGGCAACTATATATATTATTGTCCATCTCTTACAAATTCTTGTCTTTCTCCTTTGTTTCTGTTTGTGTGTGTAGAGAGAGAAAATCTTTTCACATTGCTTTTATCACTGGGTATACAGTTTTTTTGTTATTGTTATAGACTTTTCCAACTAATGTTATTTTGTACATTCATTTCCATATATTAGTGTGCTACAAATATTTAATAGCTAAATTAAGTAATATCACATAGATTTCTTGAGATCAGAGACTGTATGTTTTTCCCCCAGCTTTATTGTGGTATAACTGGTATACAAAAAAAAACTGCACGTAATTAACATTACAATTTGGTGCAGAGACTGCATGCTTTGTTCACGTGCATATCACTCAAAATGAATGATTAATGAGCGAGGAGAATAAATGCTATATCAGAGTTGGTTCAATCACATCTCTGGGATTTTAAAAATAAATCATGAATACAGCTGTGAGGAACATATTTTGTACAAGATGGAAGATGAGAGGTCTATTTGGGGGGACAACTGCTGTCTGAACTGGGAGTATTGGCTCAGAACAATGCAGTTGGTATATGCTGTAGTATAAACAGTTTGAGTGTCTTCATTATCCACCTAGCCCCACAGTTATTTGTTTTCTCTTTATTTTTTTACTAACAATGGGTGAATATGGTACTTCATACTCATTTACTTGTGCTTCATTTTATTCATTCCTTTTATACAAACCATCTGCTTCTAACCTCTTATTCTGAGGAACTGGCATTAACTTTATATTTAGATGGGAAACTTTTTGTGTGTCATATTGTCATATTACAGAGGTAACATTGACAGGATTCGGCAAGTGTCCAGGTGGAAAGGAAGGCCTAACCTGTTGTCCTCTTTGCCATACTTAGTCCCCACAGTGTATATGTATGCAGGGTAAAATATATATGAGATATATTAAAATATATCAATATACATAATGTATTATAAACTAATATAAATATATTAATATGTATAATGTATATTATGTTAATATATGTTATATAATACATATTAAAAATGTAAAACTTGGTGGTTGTTGCTGTGGTGAAAGGGATTTCTGCCCTTCTAATTGTATTCAGTAGATATTTATTATTGGAGTGGGAATGCAATAGATTTTTGTGGTTTTATCTTATAATTTGCACCTTTGTTGAACTCATTATTTTTAACTTTGTTTATCAAACATCTTGGCCTTTTAGGTTATGTAATTAATTATATATTGTGCAAATGGTGTTGTTTTTATTTTATCTTCTTACATTACTCATTTATTTTTCCTACTTGATTACAATGGTCAACATTTTCTAACATAGTTAATTAGGAATGATGATTGGGTATCTTTGTGGGGGGGTTTTCTTCTTTATTTTAGATGACTGCTTCTAACATGTCTCCCTTAAGAATAACGTTGACTTCTTTCAGACATATCGTATTTGTGATAATAAAAGAAAATCCTTCTACTTTTAAAATTAGAAACAAATGTTGAATTTTTAGATTTTTTACCCTATTTATTCACTTAATTATATTTTTACTATTCTTCTTCTGAATTGTTGTCTTTATTTAAAATCAGCCATGCAACCTCAGACTAAAATCCAACTGATCATGACAAACAATTCTTTTAAAGTATTGATGTATAGCTTGCTAATATTGTATTTAGAATTTTGCATCAGTGTCCAGAAATAGGAAAAATCTATAATTTTCCTTGTGAGATTTTAGCCATAGATCAGGTTTAGTAATCAAGCTGACCTTAGTCTCATGAAAATAAGTTTGATAGAGCACTTTTAGGAACCATTTGTATTATAAGATTATTATTGATTTAATATTTGAACTGCTTGTGTCTTTTTTGTTTCTTTTGAAGTTTGTTGATAATATTGCTTATTTCTTTTTCTTTCTTTCTCTTCTCTTTCGTTTTTTTCTTTTATTTCTACAGGGTCTCACTCTGTTGCCCAGACTGGAGTGCAGTAGGCAGTGACATAATCATAACTCGATGTAGTCTCAAATGTTGGGGCTCAAGTGATCCTCCCACCTCAGCCTCCTGAGTAGCTAGGACAATAGGCATGCACCACCACACTCAACTATTAAAAAAAGTTTTTTTTTGTAGAGACAGGATCTCACTATGTTGCCCAGGCTGGTTTCGAACTCCTGGGCTCAAATATCCTCACACCTTGGCTTCCCAAAGTGCTGGGATTACAGGTGTGAGCCACTGTGCCTGGCAATATTGCTTATTTCTTTGGTATATTTAGATTCTTTCTCTCATTTTGGGTACTTGGGCTGTTTTTGTTTGTTTGAGAAACTTACTCCTTTTTGTGATTTGTAGCATATTTACATATGGAATTCCCTAATGATTTAAATAGTTTTTTATTAAGTATAACTAAAATATATCTTTAAAGTGAATCATTTATCTGCTTTTCTCCTTTGTTTAATTGTACTAGCAGTTTATCAATTTTATTAGTTTTTTCAAACTTCTTAAGATAGGCTTGTAGAGCTATGGATACATTTTGATTCCTTGTTTGTATTTTAATTAGTTCTTTATTCAGTTGCCATTTAAGAAAGATATTTTTATGATTTCTATGTGGTTGGATTGTGTTCTTATATCCCATTTCCTATCTTACTGCCTTGTGCTGTGTAGAAATCCTGCTGTTTCATATTGAGAATGTCTGTGTTTGAGTATATGACAAATTATTGTGAAAAATAACATTTTCCCAAATATTTTTACATGAAACAAATCATATAAACCTGATGATTATATTGTATTGTCTTGTTTAGATATACTGAATTCTTTCATTGTTGTTTTTGTTGCTAATTTGATTCCACATTCAGCTAATGGAATAATTCTGTAACTAGGAGTGTGTTTGTCTCTGTCGTATTGAATTGATCAGGGTTTTGTTTTATAAAAAAATCATTAGATTTTTAAAAAATTTACTGGGTATTTAAAAAATCATTTCCTGTTTCATTTGTTTATCATTTTATAGTGTCCTTGTGTTTTGGTTTAAGATGTACTTTTTTCCGATTCTGTGACTAATGTCTTGCTCTTTTTATTTGCATTAGCAAACTTAAAGGGAGTAACCATTTAATTAATTAATTTATTATTTACTTTTCAAATACCTAGAGCTCAAGGAGAGAGTAACCATTTTAAACATGTATTTTTATAACTAGAGTCAGATTTTATTAATCTTATTTCTAATTATTTTAACATTTAATGCATAAAATTTAGCATTATAATTATCTTACATTTTTAACTTAGCAGTGAACTTTTCTTTTTAAATTCATACTCTAGTAAATTTGAGGGATGATTTAATGATATGAAAAGATAGCCTTAATTTCTTAATTTATCTTGTGGCTTTGATTCCTTTTTTTGCTATGTACAACGCTTTCTTTTATTTGTAATAATGTATTGGTTATTTGCCATAGAACTGTAGTCTTTCTTAGGTACTTGTTAGGCCGTCCATCTTACTCTGTTTGTTTTTCTTGTGGTCTTTCCTATGTTATCTTAATTGATGCTCTCTTCACCCTATCATGGTGACTTTGCTTATCTACTTCTAGTATTGTAAAGCTTTTAAAATTGGACCTGGCTTACTTCTTAAACAATTATAGTAATTGAGTCCTATCTTGATTATTTTTTATTAATAATCCTTGTTTTTCTTCCAGATTTTAAAAAATGGTGTATTTAATTTCAAAGGCACTGTTGGTTTGCCATCTGCCCAGATGTCTGGCTTGTTTATTTAGTCATTTTCTTTATTAACAATTAACATGTTTTAAAAACACCTACATGAAATTTTCTTTCAGTGACATGAAAATAAATTGTTTTTCCTTAGCTAAACATATATAAAGATTTTTTGTCTAAGTTTCTAAAATCTTTTGGGTCTTTTAATCTTTATGTTAGCAGATATGATATTTAGCACATTCGTCTGTTGTAAAACTTTCAGATGGTTAAGAGTTTCCTTTGTATGTATGGTTTAATTTTCCATCCTTTCTCATTTTTAATTTACAAAAAAAGTCAGTTATTGAAGAAAATGCTTAGGAATCTACCTTCCTCTTTCCACTAGCAGATTATTTCCAAAATGATGAGTTAAATGAAAAATGTAATGTTTCTTTACTGTGGGATTTCTCATGGCTTTTAATCCATTTGTATGTTTCCCTAATTTTTTCGTGACCGTGGGACAATCATATTTCATTTTTTAATGATAGAACCAAGTGTTACGTAATTCACAGTTTAGAAAATGCTGGTGTAAGGTATATATACTTGCTTTTATTTAGAAGAGGCTGCTGAACTTGATAATCTTCAAAAACGGAAGATTATGTAATAAGGAAAAATGCATGGCATGTTCAGGAACAGTTAACACAGGTGTAGATTAAGCCAAAAGCCCAAAGCATCAGAATGCTGATGAGAGAATTAGCTTATATTGCCCAACGTATTTTTTGAAATGACATATTATTATTCTCATAGGTACTCCCATCCCACCTTATATTCCTAAAATATTTCATTGGCCAAAGTCCATTGATATCCCTTGTTTATTGAAATTTCTAGAAGTATGACCTCTCTGTAGGAGATTGCAGCCACATAGTTTTTTGCTATCTTCTAAACTTGTCCAAAGTTGTTGGTAGTCCCCCCACCTTTAGGTCAAGATAACCCCTTTGGAGAGTAAACAGTACATTTCTCATACAAGGTGGATGGTATCTTATCCAGTAAGACCATCTCTCAATCAGATTATCTGTATGTTCTTTTAGAAAATTACGAACAGCAACACACTTGTATAAAAAGTTTATTAAATACTGCTTATTAAATCCCTAAGAATCAACCTCTGACAGGTACAAGTATGGCAAGGAGGAAAAACCATATTCCTTCCTATAAGATACCCTTGGAAGTACTTATGTGCCACAAACTGAATGTTCACAGACCACTGGTGTTGTAATTGTAAACTTTATATGATGGTGTTTTCAAGGTATAATAAAACATTCTTCCTGGAAGTCTCCTAAACAGAGGGGGCGTCTTAATTAGGCTCTATTAAATCTTGGGTAATGTTTCTGTTGCCTGTGCCTGTGAAAGGGAAGTCCAGGGAAGCATTGCTATTTAGACCTTTACAGAATGGCCCTCCCTCAATCATGGTCGTGTGCAATCAGCCATTTTAATATACTCACTACTGTGCAAAGGAATCTCAGGGTAGAAATGTGATAGATTCATTTGCAGATTATATAGACTTGAGTTTCGCCATTTAAAGTGATACTTTTACACCCTTTCCTGCTTTCTATGGCTATACCCCTAGGCCCCCTGCCACTGCAGAAAAACTCCTCCATCCTCCAGGTACTTCAGTGTTTTGAGTCCCCTGCATTCCTCATTAGTCTGTCTTTACTTGTCATTCTCTGTCAAGGCTTAAGTTTTTCTTTTAGAGAAGCGAGGCCTTTTTATGTCTGGCCTCCAGCAAGAAACCTTGGAGTCCTGTTTTTTCTTTTTTATCCCCAGAAAGTCAGCGTATCTAAGCTTTGCCCCTTGTTCTCCAGTGCTATATTGTCCATCACCCAGGCCAGGGGTGATTCAGGTTCAGCCTCCTCACCGCTATTTCCAAGTTACTCTAATCCCTTTAGTTCCTGAGCTATTGTTCTTCCTTCCAATCAAACCCAAGAAACTGCTGCTAGACTCTGCCCTATAAAATAACTGCATTCTTTATGTCACTTCCTTATTTATGAACCTAGGGTGACTTTCCAGTGCTTATTGGCTCCAGTATAAATTCTTCTGTGTGCTTGGATTTCAAGTCCTTGGTAATCTTGCCTCACCTCGTTTATCCATCCTTACCTCCCCCGGCTCTCTATACACACCCTAGCCCCTCGAATGACAGATAGTACCACCACTGCTTCTCAAGGCAGCTGTGCTGAAAGACCTGCTCTTTTAATTTTTTTTAACTTGTAAACCATCATAGACAGATACTTTTGCAAAATACAATAAAAATCATTAGAAGAAGAAAATTATAAAGCCATATAAAATATAAGCTTCATTTTTATTAGATTAATGAACATAAAATTACTCTGTCAAATTGGTATAAAAGTCCCTAAATGCTTATTAATTTCTGTTCTTATCTCTATAAACACTGATAATAAGAGTGTGGGGGCTGGCACCTGTCCTTGTGCCATACTAGGATTAGCACTGCTTTGCCTCCTGTTCCTTCACACTGCCTTGCCTTTTGCTTGGACTCTCCCTGTCCTAGCTTGGAATGCCCTGTCTTTTTCAGCAACCTCACCTGCCCATGCTAGAGAGCCCCAGGTGGGTTCACCCTGCAACTATACAAAGCTATACTTAATAGACCCCTTCCTTGAACTCCTGCTGCTCTACTTATACTTAATATCATACCTCTTAGTGCCTGATTTTACACCATATTTTTGAGACAGGTCCTCGCTCTGTCACCCAGGCTGGAGTGTAGTGGCATGATCATGGCTCACTGCAGCCTAGAACTTCTGGGCTCAAGCAGTTCTCCTGCCTTGGCCTCCTGAGAAGGTGGGACCACAGGCGTGCACCACCACATCTGGCTAATTTTTTAAAAAATGTTCGTAGGGATAGGGCCTCCCTATGTTGCCCAGGCTCATATTTTTATTTTTCTGTAATTGTTCCATCTCTGTTAGTCCCACCCACTTAATGCCTTTGCAAGTAGCCGGAGATACTAAAGGGTATAAAGTGTGTGTCCTTCCCCAAAAAAACATATTATATCCTAGCACCTAGCCTTATAAGTCCCTTGATACATATTGGTTAAATGAATAAACAAATCTTCTATCCAAATAAAAATATTTTTCTCTCCTCCAAAAGATGTGTCTTCTATAATACATAGGAGGCACTTCATTAAAATATTTATTTAAAAAGTATATTAAGTTGGTTGGTTATTTTGGGAACATACAGAGCACCTACTTTCCAACATTGCCCTGTGACATAACCTTTTGGCTACTCTATAGTGCTGACTATGGCACAGGTTTTCGTTTAGTTGCCTTTCATAGTCATTTTTCTGCTGATTCAGACCAGTTATTGCCGGATCTGATTTTATGATTCCATGGAGTGTCACATGTTGAGAATGTTGTGAAACTTTAAACATTGTTTTCTGTTTACCCAATTTCTATTAACATTCATATCCACATGCGATGCAATGTTTTTTTTCTCTTTAGAGGTTAGAGGAACCTTTAAGAGAGTATTACAGTTGCCCAAAATTTGGAAATTGCTGAATTAACCTGTTTCAGGTTAAGTTGTCCAGTCTGCACACTCCTTGATCAATGAATCATTTCTCCATTATGTAGTTTCAGGGTTGGTAGTCAATAAGCAGTGGCATTTCCATCTCAACCAGTGAGTTTATTCCAAATTCCTGGAATAAGCATTTGTATGGCAAGGTGGGTATTTTCCTCTTTCACTTAGTTATTTATTTATAATTGTTTTTCAATAGTTTTGTGGGAACAGGTGGTGTTTGGTAACATGGGTAATTTTTTTTTTTTAATCGGAGTCTTGCTCTGTTGCCCAGGCTGGAGTGCAGTGGTGCAACCTGGGCTCACTGCAACCTCCGCCTCCCGGGTCCAAGCAATTCTCCTGGCTTAGCCTCCCAGGTAGCTGGGCTTGGTAAGTTCTTTAATGGTGATTTCTGAGAGTTTGGTATACCCATCACCTGGGCAGTGTACACTGTACCCAATGTGTAGTCTTTTATCCCTTACTCCCCTCCCACCCTTCCTCCCAAGTCACCAAAGTCCATTGTGTCATTCTTTTTATTATTATTATTTGAGATGGAGTCTTGGCTCTGTCGCGCAGGCCAGAGTGCAGTGATGCATTCTTGGCTCACTGCAACCACCGCCTCCTGGGTTCAAGCAATTCTCCTGGCTTAGCCTCCCAAGTAGCTGGGCTTACAGGCACCTGCCACCACACACAACTAATTTTTGTATTTTTAGTAGACATGAGGTTTCACCATTTTGGCCAGGCTGGTCTCCAACTCCTGAACCTCAAGTGATCTGCCTGCCTCGGCCTCCCAAAGTGCTGGAATTCCAGGCATGAGCCACCGCACCCAGCCGTTGTATCATTCTTATACCTTTGCATCCTCATTGCTTAGCTCCCATTTATAAGTCAGACTATATGATGTTTGGTTTCCATTCCTGAGTAACTTTACTTAGAATAATGGTCTCCAGCTCCATCCAGGTTGCTGCAAATGCCATTATTTCATTCCTTTTTATGGCTGAGTAGTATTACATGGTATATATATACCACATTTTCTTTATCCACTTGTTGATTGATGGGCATTTGGGCTGGTTCCATATTTTTGCAATTGCAGATTGTACTGCTACAAACATGCGTGTGCAAGTGTCTTTTTCATATAATGACTTCTTTTCCTCTGGGTAGATACTCAGTAGTGGGATTGCTGGATCAAATGGTAGATCTACTTTCAGTTCTTTAAGGAATCACCATACTGTTTTCCATAGTAGTTGTACTAGTCTACATTCCCACCAGCAGTGTAGAAGTGTTCCCTTGTCACCATATCCATGCCAACATCTGTTATTTTTTAATTTTTTAATTATGGCCATTCTTGGTGGAATAAGATGTATCATCACATTGTGGTTTTGATTTGCATTTTCCTGATAATGAGTGGTGAGCATTTTTCATATGTTTGTTAGCCATTTGTATATCTTCTTTTGAGAATTGTCTATTCATGTCCTTAGCCCACTTTTTGAGGGGATTATTATTTTTTCTTGATTTGTTTGAGTTCCATGCAGATTTTGTATATTAGTCCTTTGTCAGATGTATAGTTCGTGAAAATTTTCTCCCACTCTGTGGGTTGTCTGTTTACTCTACTGATTATTTCTTTTGCTGTGCAGAAGCTTTTTAGTTTAATTAAGTTCTGTCTATTTATCTTTGTTCTTGTTGCATTTGCTTTTGGGTTCTTGGTCATGAACTCTTTGCCTAAGCCAATGTCTAGAAGAGTTTTTCTGGCAAGGTGTTCAGTAATGCTACAAGTTTAGCCAAAGGATGTCAGGGGGTTTTAAAACTTTCTTATTAACATATAACACATCTACAAAACAGTGTGCAAATCCAGAGTTACAGCCCCATGATTTACCACAAAGTGAAGACACCCATGTAAACCAAGGGTGGTGAGAATTTCACTGGGAACTTTCTTTCCTTTCTTTCACAGCCCCAATGATGGCTTCTTAAACATATGGCGTTAGTGGGAGTGTATGTTATGAAGTGTAAATAGTAATCCATGTGCAGAGGTGCTGCTCAGTTGAATGAATTAAGCCTTTGACTTGTCTCATTGTCCTGAGAGCATTGACGCCATCTGTCTGGCAGCACAAATTCTGACAACTGCCCAAATCTATAGGGTCTTTCAGTTCATTTATTTTTTTTTTAAAGCTTTCCAGGTGTTTTGAATTATATTTAGTTGTGGTTAGTGGTAAATTTATGAGCTGGCTGGCTACGTCTTCTTGACTTGTGCCATAGAATCTGCAAAAGGGTCCCGGAGTCTCTCTCTTGGGGTCTCTCTCTCTCTCTTTTTTTCTTTTTTTTTTTTTTTGCCTTCCAAATTTCAGCTTGGAAAAATAACAAAAATGTTCCCAGCTCCCCATTTTCCCACCATTACTGCCTTCTTTGAGCTTTCAAGGGATGAATTCTGACATGCAGTTTCATGTCCTACCCTAGGATTATACGCTAGTCTCATAAAGTACCTGTGGGTAGAAAACCTGCCTGTTTTCTCCTTAAAAGCCCTACGTGGTTTGTAGGGTTGACATTTTAATCATTACCCCCCTTAAAATTCCCAGTGACTGTCCAGGTGCATCACTGGCAGAATCTCCAAACCAAAGTTTAGCAATAACAAAGGAAGAAGAGAAGAAACACTTAAATATTGTACTTACAGTTTGTGTCGAGGAGAAAAATGCTTACACTGCTAAAGTCTATTGCAGCTTAACTAACACTTCGCTAGGACAATATGCTGAGTGTTCTGCATGTTGTTTTCTTTATTTTTCCCCCTAGCAATAATTTCTTACCTCAATGTTCCATTAACCTTGAGGCAAGCCAAGAACTTTTTTAGGATGCTTTTAATGCAAGTAATTTACTTACCCATATGATTAATTAAGGGATATATTTCAATTATAAAGGTTTGCATATATGTAGAGCTGTAATTTTTCCTTGGTTTATAAAGTAGTTTATAAAGTTCTGCTGACCCACAAAAATCTAACTGTTGCAGTTACTGTTAGGCAGAGTACAGTAGGGTGTGTAACTGGTATGCTGTCGTTTCCTTGAGCTAACTAGGGAGAACTTGTTATTTGGTGGCTGGGTGATGGGTTAAGCAATACAATAGTTTAAACAGATTTAAGAATCTAGCCAGACAAGTTAGGAAGTGAGACTTCTGTGAACTTCTGGCATTAGAGAGAGATGTGCTGGCCCCAGTGGATTTGGGTCTCTTCCTTCCTTGGCTTGAGCTGTGGATTCTAGGCGTTTTAAGGTTTCCTCCCCACACCCACCTTCTCCACCACCAAGGTCAGCCTCAGAGCAGCATCTCCTAAGAGACCTGGAGAGGAAGGGTTTCCGGTTGTCCTTGCTTTTTAATTTAAGGGGTTTGTTTAAACCTGAATTCAAGGGGGAAAAAGCAGTTTTTCCACATATAAGGGAAGTATCTAGCTGGATTTTGTGGTCCTTTGTTACTAAAGTTCTAAAATTGTGGACTTTTAGTATCCTGTGATATGTGTTTTTCATGTGCTAAATTCCAAAGGCAGGACGGGAGTCGGGAGGGGGTCCAGAGTGTCCTCTCATCAGCTCTTCCAGATTCAATATGTAATCACTAGGGAGAGAAATAAGAGCAGAGGTTTTAAAATAAATAATATAGTTTGAATAGTAATCGTCATATAATCCAAAAGCATTTCTTGAGCAACTATTGTGTGTCTAGCACTGTGAAGGAGGGTCTGAGTAAATTTGCCTGAATCCTGGTTCCCTTGTGCTTATTATTCAATGAGAATACAATAAAGTAGTGAGTGGCATTGTCCTAGGGGAGTTTAGAAAAGGGAAAATATCATGAAAGAAGTGAGACTTGAGCTAGCCTTTAAAGACGGTTAATATTTGGGCCAGTCTGTCCCAGTAACACAAGTCTGGTTAGAGGTGGGTGCGGAGGCTGACCATGAGGAAATTGGCTTGACTTGAGAAGAGATCTGTGCTGCAGCTGGGAAGCAGGGCAGGGGAGTTAGAGATGGAATGTGGCCAACAACAGGGAATGACCTTGGAGAGTAATAACCTAAGGAAAAGGCCAGGACATCAGTGAGAAAAATAGGGATAGAAAGTAAAGGAATAAATACAAAATACTGCAAACAGGAAAGTTTGGACTTGGTACCAAATTAAATATAGGGGTTAAAAGAGGAGGGAGCAAAAGAGAATCAACATTCTAGATAGGTGATATCAAAATAGTAATTGTGATTGCAGAGAATTTGGGGAGAAAGAAATCTGCTTTGGGGAGCAGTAATGAGTTTAGCTTTAGGGATGTTTTTCAAGTGTCAAACTTTTTATTTGGTGGCAATTATTTAAAATATGCTGTGGCTTGAAAGGGAGAGCAGGAATAGATTTTTAGAATTTGGAAGTTATTTGAGAATAATGTCTGTAACCCATAATAGAATTCAGAGAAAGGTAATTGGATAGATGTATGGTGGGGCAAGGTGGAGTAGTGGTGGGGGGCTAGACACAGTAGGAACCTTGAGGAAGGAAGAAGTGGCAGCAAATATTGAAAAGAAGGAAGGATCAGAGAGGTAGTAGGAGAACCAGAATACTGTAACATATAATATAAGCTAAAATGAGGGTATTTCAGGAATTAGGGAGTCATCTTGTGTCAGATGCCAAAAGAAGAAATTGAGGAGAGTAGAAAGTTAAAAATCCTTTTAGCTGTGTTAGAGTCTAGTGTATATTAAGCCCCTTTGCCATGCAAAGTTAGAATCTCATTATAACACAACCTGCAACAGTACAGAATTTGATACACTACTATTTAGTTTTGTGCTCTATTCCAAGAGGATAGATATTCCTGGAAACATCTTATCCATGACTCTTCTGCTGCATAAACCCTTAGGGACTGCGTAAGATAGAAGTTTATACATATTCTCTTAAAAGATATACAGCAGGCCACAGCAGTTAAACATGATTGGGTGAATTCTTCCACCAAGTTTTAGCAGGCTTTTTACCCCTCCAAACAAATATTTGTTCATATCAACTTTGGTATGATGAAACTAAGATGCAGAAGCATTCGCCTCTCGCTCTTGAGGCTCAACTTAGGTCAGTCAAATGGGGTTGGAACTATAATCCAGTTCTCCAGATTGTCTAATTTGTTTTTTTCTTCTCTAACCCATTGAGAAAATAAAGATTAACCTTCAGCTCAATATATCTGGTCTCCTGGACCTAAATTCAGATCAAGACTTATTCCTAAGCTTACATTTTAGAATTACAGAGTAAGGTGTAGGCGGCATTTGTCATTCTAGTAGTCACCACGCCTTGGGTGGGTGGCTGGGCAGAACAGTGACTGAAGGATGGAGTGTGTGTCCCTAAACCCAACACGCCCTGAAATCTTCCTGAATTAGTAAGTCACTTTATCCATATATTCTTGCACAATAATGGTGAAGGGGAAGTAATTTGAATAGCTGCTGATAAGACATTTTTGGGCCCTGTGAAATGGCGATACTTCAAACAGAATGGGAGTAGCTGTACTAAACTAAGCAAACAGAATTCTTTCGAAAATAGTTACGGAGTTTCTACCTTGTAGCTGAAGCTTCCCAGCAAGGGTAAAGTCAGTCCCTTCCCTCAGGGAGAGATAAAGCACAGTGCAAGTAACTGGAATGCAAGGCAGGATGTGTCTAAGTACTATGTGAGCGAGTCATAGCAGAGACATTCTTAGAGTGGGCTCTTGGAGGAAATGTAGAGTGTAAAGGCTTGACAGCTCCTAAGAAAAGCATCAATGAAGAGATAATGAACCTATTCATTTTGCCAATCTACCAAATGGTAAGATGTAATAAGTTTATTTACCAAATGAATAGTGTAACTGTGTCTATTTTTACAGGGGACTTGAGCTCATGAGTAAAGTCCTTCCAAGTTGTCATTTTTGTTTAAATTTCCCTTGAGCAGTAAAGTAAAATTCACTCAACTGCCAGTTTTATCATGTGTTATGTACTGGCTTTAGAGCTGCAGGGGTTGGGAAATGAGGGAAATATGAGTGTTTCATATTAGGAGCACCAGCACAGGATAGGATGAAGAGTAGCAAAATAAATGCCTTGTTATCCACGTGGCATATGGCATTCTGTTGTTTAGTGCTTTGCAATACAGTGTGGCCATTTCAGTGAAGGGTGCTAAGACTCCAGATACTTAATTCTTGGCCTAAGCCATTATCTGTCTCTGTGTTAATGCTGGAATCCTTGGCATTTTCTGACATAATCATGCCCAAGCTTGATTACCCAAGTTCTGTAGATTGTTCAAAGTGTCCCTTGTGCTTATCTCATCTATCGGCTCAGCTGTCATACTCATTCAACCCTTGTGCTGAAGACTGTGTAAGATTCATCTTCATAAAACACCACATAGGATGAATTGCCAGTTTCCGCTCTTGAAATCTATTCAATCGCTCCCCATCCCTTCCTTTCTGTTCTCACCTCTGCTCAGCCTAGTTCAGGCCCTCCTGAACTCTCTCATCTGTTAGTTGTGAGAGCTGAGCTTTTAAATTGATTTCCCTGGTGCAAATCCATATTTCCACTTGCTGCTAGACTAAACTTCCTGAAGAAGCATTTTACTCTTCAACTTATAAAACTTTGGTAACTGCCCATTGCCTGTAGCTCTGTTTTGCAGCATCGAACCCCATGATTTGCATAGTGTCTTCACAGTCTTATGTCCATCTGGACTTGTTATCTTCTTTTAAATCAGCTCATTTTAAATATTAAAACATGTATATTAAAACATGTAGCCTCACTGCAAGCAGTAAACTCCATGTAAACATGAGTCAGGGTTAGTTTTAATTTATTCCTCTTCACAGTCAAATGGACGCATTAAGTAAGAGGAACAACATTGGTGAGCCACCTAAAATTCCCTCTCCTAAGAGGTTGCTCACCACACTGATAGTCCACCTCGTTATTATTATTGCAGCATTTAAGGACCACAGCATGGCCTTGACATTATTCACCCTCTTCTCTCTGTCAGAACTCTCCACTCCAGCCAAACTGGTTTCTTTGTGGCCTCCTTAGGTAGTAACTTTACATATTCTCCTCCTTAGCTTCTGAAATACCTTCCTCTACCTCCTCTTCCTCCTTCTCCTCCTGATCTGTGTTTGTCTTTCCCATCCCCTTTGGTCACTCTTCACTCCAACCCATCTTATCTATAGCAGTGCCTCCACCTCTCTAAATTCTGGCATTTTGCATCTACTGCCTTGTATCAGTAGTTCAGCATTTTCATTTTATCTGGCCTAGTTCTATCCTCATTGTATCATACAGTGTCAGAGTTAAGATGTATCTCAGAGAACTTTTCATAGGACTCTTACTGGATATAGACCCTTGAAGCTCCTTGAGGACAGCAATCACATTATTCCTATCAAGCCCCAAATGTGTGTCTCTCTTTTAGGGTTTTTCTGACTCCAGAAGTCATTGACTATACCATTATTTCAGGATTTTTCAGGAGTTATTTTATCTAGCTCATTCTGCTGATCAACAGTTTTTCCACCAGAAATGCCAAAGTCATACCTTTATTATCTTGCCCCCAGCTTGTCCCTGTTGTAAGTTTCCACCCTTCACACCTTCCCTCAGTACCTCCTCACCTCCTGACATACATTCAGCCTTCCCAGTTTTCAATCCATTTTGTTACCTTCTCCTTTACTTCCAAATAATAATAATAATAATAATAATAATAATAATAATAATAAACTCTTGTTTTTTTTTTTTTGAGACAGGATCTCACTCCGTTGCCCAGGCTGGAGTGCAGTGGTACAGTCATAGCTCACTGCAGTCTTGAACCCCTGGGCCCAAGCAATCCTCCTGCCTCAGCCTCCTGAGTAGCTGACACTACAGATGTGTGCTACCATGCTCAGCTATTTTTTTTTTTTTTTGTAGAGATGGGGTCTCACTGTCTTACCTAGACTGGGCTCAAACTCCTGGCTCAAGTGATCATCTTGCCTCAGCCTCCCAAAGTGTGATGCTGGGATCACAGGCACGAGCCACCATGCCTGGCCAATAATAAACTTTTTTTGTTGTTGAAGATCCCATCCGTGTCTGTCTCCCTAGTTCTGTCTTTCTTTTATCCTTAGCCCCAAGTTGTTGAACATAAAGTCTAGAACTCACTACTCTTTAGCAGTTCCTTTCTGGCCCCAGACAAGAGAGAAGCTAAACAGTTGGGGTCAGGGGCATTCATGGGGATCTTTGAGTGATATTTCCCTAGTGATATTTTGCTGTTGCTGATGCTAACAATGATAGTTAACATTTGGCACTCACAGTGTCCAGACACTGAGCTCAGCACTGGTCATAGTGTCCTTGTTAATCCTTGCAACAACCCTAAGAATCAGGGACTCCCACCCTCCCCATTTTACAGATGATGAAATGCAGGCATAGGGAGATTAGGCACAGCTGTTAATGGCAGAACCAGGCATTCCAAAGCTGAAACTACACTGTACTGCTCAAACGACACAGGTGTAGGAGGTGTATGGGAGCCTGAGCCCCATTTCCTGTTTGCACATTCCTGCTCATACATGCACAGGAATATATACTTATGGCGTATGGTCACTGGACCCTTCTCACTCTTTCACCACCCCCTCTGCTCCTGCCATTTCCTGGGCACCCACATAGACGTAGTGCTGCAGAGTGAACCTGCCTTTGAGCAGATCCACACAAAATGTGCAGATACACAAGCCTTCTACCTCAGGCCTATAGCACACCTGCTTTCTGACCTGCTTGGTACCTCTTGGGCCCAAAGTGTCAGAGTGTGGATTTTCACAATCCCCCTCCCACATTTTAAGTTTACAGGCAAATGAACCTTAATGTGCCTTCTCTACTTCCTTCCCTCCCTCCTTCCCTCTCACACTCTGCCAGAAAGAAGAACCTGCTGACACTACCCCCCATCTATGTTTTGACTGTAGGAGAGAGAGCTTTCTGGATCCCACTCCTACCTGTGGGGTCTGCAGGAGAGCAAGTCGTCTTGCCTTCTTGTTGTTTCTCTCCTTCACACGTGCATGACACTGCAAAGGGTTTGCTGGCTTGAGTCTTTTACACACACAAACACACAGAGTCTGAGACATTTGATTTGTTCACCCTCCCATTTGCCTTGAATGGTAGTGTGTGTTTTTTAATTCCACTCTCATATACACAGCTTACAGGAGAGTTAACTTTCTAGTGCCACCCGCCCGCCCCCCCCATAGGCTATGTGCCCCCTTGTTTTTTTTCACCTAGCATCCAGGGCCAAGATTGTTTAGTGCCTTTCTTACAGGCCTTGTTGGCAAGAGTGAGCTTTACTATGGTGACACCCTCCCCACCCCCGACACAGATGATGCACACAGGAGTACAAAAGGATGAGGCTCCTGATCACCCCACGCCTCCTTAGACCTACGTCTGTGTACATCCTCTGTCTGTGAGGGAGAGAAGAGGTGACTCCTTACCTGTTTGTCTCACATGCCTCTCACATTGGGGTGTGAGCTGTCTCAGTTCCCTCCCACACATGAGGTTTCCAGATGTGCGAGGTTTCCAGATGTGCAAGCTTTCTGAGCTGTGCCCTGCCTCTTAAACCCAGCATGCCTTCTTAGTGCTTTTCCCACAAGCATGCATTATTGGAGAGTGGACTTTGCTTTTTTTTTCTTTTTCTTTTTTTTTTTTTTTAACTTGCTGAGTTGAAGGATTTGAAGGATAGTGGGCCTAAAAATACTGGCTCTGACCACTGGCACATGTGCCTTCACATGTGTACACACACGTACACCACGAGGGAGATGAATCCTTCGGCCTGTTAGTGTTTGCTTTGTATGGTAGATGTGTTGAGGAATAAAAGAAGTAATGTGCCCCTTGTAGCTTAGGGGAAAAATAAGTTCAGAAATGGCAGTTGATCCATTAAGGATGGTGGGCAGTTTCTAAGCTACACTCTGTTGGCCAGCAAGTTTAAAGACTAAAGAAAAAGTGTCAAGGTGAACACATATTTGGCTCTTTTCACTATAGTTAGTGTTGTCAAGCAGCTGGTACATGAGGAATAGAATATGAAAATTGTGCTACAAGGAATACGTTTGCTTTCTTAGTCTGTACATTAAAAGCTGCTTGTTTTTTTAAGTTGTTTTAAAGGTTGTGGAGCATTGTTTGAATGATAATTATTTACATTGTAAAAATGGTATGAAATTTATGATATTTAAAAAATTTGCTAGGATTCATCAGTGAACATTCTTCCTATATCTGTCCTGTCTCTGCCTCTGCTCTCTACTCCCCCAGCTCTCCTGCCCCATGCAAGCCTCTCGAGCTATCCCATCCCACCTTGACCACACAGGAATACAGTGAGCTTTTTATTTTAAATATCCTGCTCCAAACCTGTTGGACTGTGGGTTTCCCCATCCCCCTCCTGCTGCAGCCTCCCTTTCTAATCCTGCTTTTCTCTTTCTTTCTCTCATGCACACACACTCATGTTATGCACGTAAGGGAGACACCTGAGTTGCTCCATTGCATCCAGCATTGCAGGACTGTGAGCTGTCTATTGCTGCCACTCTCCTACCCCACGCATGGCTTAACCTAAAATAAAACTGACCTCCCAAGTGGGAGGTTATTACAACCTCCCAATGCACACACTGGCTGGGCCACAGTGGAGTGTGAGCCACTGTGTCAGCCGCCTTATTACTGCTTTTCTGTGCATGCCCCCACACACATTTATGATAGGAGCTTGAGCCTCCTTATTCTCCATCCTTGCTCTTTCTGTCTTCCTTTTCCTCCCTCATCCCACATGCGTGTGCCCAGGATGTGCCAGAAAGTGGGTCCTTATCATTTTCAGTTCTCATACACATGTGAGTACACACAGCTGTAGACTTCAGTGGTTAGGCCCACTGTCTCGACAGTCAGATTGCCTGTGGTGGAATCCTGACTTGATCTGTAATAAGCTTTGTGATCCTAGACAAGTGACTTATCTTGTATCTCAATTTCCACAGTATGTAAATGGAATAACTAATTGTGCCAACCATATAGGTTTGTAATAGGCACTGAAGGAGGCAATGCATGTATTGAGATGAACATGTAATAAAATTCCTTAACCCACATGCTTTGCCTGGAGCAACTGATTCCTCGAAGAAAACTCACACCTAGGCTGCTTGGCCCCATTATTTGAAAATGTTTGGGAAGTACTGCCTTGGATGACTGTTTCATAATCCTTTCCTGTCCTCAAATCTGCAGTGTCATCTCCCTTCCTTCCTCCTCACTCTCAGCTGCTGACTTTGCTTTCTTCTTCCCTGAGAAAATGGAAGCCATCAGAAGGGACCCTCCGAAGTTCCCCTGACCTCTCCTCCATTACCTGTGCATGTCCCTAAGTGTGAGCTCCTCCCCATTATTGTAGATGAATTACTGGCACATGTAGCCAGGACCAGTTCCTCCACTTGTATACTAGATTTCAACCCCTGTGACCTATTCAGTGACACTGCTCCTGCAACTGATCCCCCTCTACTTACTGCATCATCAACCGTTCTCTGTATACTGGAGTGTTTGTACCAATATTTAAATGTGCTGTCACATATCCCGTCTAAAAATAATTTTAAAAATTAAAAAGCACTACCTTCTCTACCCAAAAAGCTCCTCCAGTTTCTACTAATTTCTCTGTTCCTCTTTACAAAAAAAAAAAAAATTTTTTTTTGAAGGAGCTGATTGTACTCCATCTCTACTTCTATTCTCCCATTTACTCTTTTTTTTTTTAAAACTTTAATTTCTAGGGTACATGTGCACAGCGTGCAGGTTTGTTACATATGTATACATGTGCCATGTTGGTGTCTGTACCCGTTAACTCGTCTTTCACATTACATCTATCTCCTAATGCTATCCTTCCTTCCTTCCCCCCACCCTATGATACGCCCCGGTGTGTGATGTTCCCCACCTTGTGTCCAAGTGTTCTCATTGTTCAATTCCCACCTGAGTGAGAACATGCGGTGTTTGGTTTTCTGTCTTTGGATCCCTTCCTTACACCTTATACAAAAATTAATTCAAGATGGATTAAAGACTTAAATGTTAGTCCCATTTACTCTTGAACACCCTCCATGTAAAACTGTAACCTGCACCACTTAAATGACCCTGGTCAAAGTCCCCAGTGTCCTTCACATCTCCCAGTTTACTGGGCAATGTTGTCATCTTACTTGACAGATCAACACACAGTTGATCACTCCCTCTGCCTTGAGACTCTACCTACTTTCCAGGATTCTACACTCATGAGGTTGTTTTCTTACCTCACAAACCTCTCTTTCTCAGTCGCTTGATGGTTTCTCCTCCTCTTCCTGAATTCTAAGTATTAAAGAGATATAGGGCTTAGTCTTCAGACTTTTTTTTTCTTCTCATTAGTCCTCAGCTATTCTCATCTTGTCTTGCAACTCTAAGTACCATTTTATGTGGATGATTTCTGTGTTTGTATTTCCAGCCTGGACTTCTCTCCTGAATTCCAGATGCCTATGTCCAACTATGTGCTGGACATCTGCCCCTGGATGTCTAATAAGTATCTCAAAACTTTAACACATCCGAAGCTGAGGTCCTGGTTTTCCTCCCCCTCTCTCAAAAAGCCCTACTCCTCCCTCCGTGTTCTCCAACTCAGCAAACAGCATTTCCCAATTGCATAGGCCAAGAATATGGAGAATTTTAATAGGCTAAAGGTTTTGGATTCATCTTTGACACTTTTTTCCCTCCATTCTCCAAATACAAACCGCTATCAAATCTTGTTGGCTCTACTTTCAAAATACATTTCTAATCTGACCACACGGCCACTTCTCATACTTCTCACGTCCTCTATCATTTCCACACTAATCCAGCTTTTCCCTGGGCTGACAAGTTAAGTTCTCTTGCGTCTGTCTGTCTGTCTGTCTGTCTGTCTCTCTCTGTGTGTGTGTGTGTGTGTGTGTGTGTGTGTGTGTGTGGTGTGTGGTGTGTGAACACAAAGTGGTTGGTGGCTGAGGGCTTGAGCTTTCTTTTTTGAGTCCTCTTTCTAATGACTTGCATGCCAGATTCTAAGCTTTCTTACCATCTGTTCTTGTATGTGTGGTCTGGTGTTATTTCTTCTGTAAAATAGGGATAATAATCACCTCATGGATATTTTATGAGAATAAATGAGCTATGTGTGAAAAACACTTAGAATAGTGCTCAGCAAATGTAAATACTATACTGGTGTTAGGAATAAAAAATAAAGGAAAAGAAGGAAGGAAAACAACTATGTTGTAGATAGTGAACATTTCTGAAGGTACATATGTAAATTTACACAAACACACCTTCTCATTACAGCATGTCTGGGGCATAGTCATAGAAGTCCAAGGCATCTGGGACACACATGCACACAGTATACAGGAGAGCAGACCTCCCGACTTGCTTTCTCTCCTCCATGCCTTGAGTGTAGGACCGTTGGCATCTTAATTACCCTCCCACACCCAAGGCTTGCAGAAGAGCAAGCCTTCTCTTCCCTCTCCAGTGCATAGGCATGAGCACATGGACAGGTACACCAAAGGGATGTAGACCTTCTCTTACGTGCTCTGTGTGTGGGGTACATTGTTACCAGCCATCCCATCTGGATGACTGTCCTGTTTCCATGGCCACCCCTCCTAGTTTACCCATCAGCACTCCTCCAGTGGCTATCTTGCTGCCCACTTGCACCCCCCAGGCCAGTGCCCCTTGCTTCCTAGAACATACCCATACGTCATGCCAAGAGAGCGAGCCCTTCCCTGCTCCCTCTCTCACATCCCTTGCATGGTGGAGGGTGAGCTTTATGAAAACCCCTCCCACATGCAGGGTTTGCAGGATGGTGAGCCTCAGCTTTCCTTGCTCTCTTGTGCATGTGCACATACACATATGCACCCCTTCACCAAAAGAGAAACACACACCCAGGTGGTGGGTAGGAGAATGACTCTCAGCCATGTCATTTCTCCCATCTCAGTCTTACACGGATCCTGCAGGAGAGGGAGACTTCTCTTAGCTTTCTCTTGTACATGGTGCAGCCCCTCATACTCAGGGGTAGGCACAGTCTAGAAGGAAGGGGGGTCTTTTGACCTGGTTCTGTCTTGACAGCACCCAGAGGAGGAGAGAGAACCTTCTCAGGACTCCTATACATGGGGCATGATGAAAAGGGAGCCTTCTAGCTAATTCTCACAAACCCAGTTTGTGAGGAAAATTGTGTCTATATCATAACCATATGCAGGGATGCAATATGCACACACATTTTTGGTTCAGGAAGTAGAATCCACTCACTATGCCTGCCTTTCCATATGCATACTTGTTTGCACAAGAGGGTGTGCGAAGATCTGTCTTCTTAAATACTCATGTAGATATGAGTCAGAGTGTGAGTTTTCTCTGTTATCTCCCCAGATCCAGGATTTGCAGCTGATTCATTTGGTGAGCCATTCATTCATTCAGCAAATATTTATTGAGCATCTACTGTGTGTTGGGTACTCCCCTATGCACCAGGGATACACCAGTGATCAAAAGACAAGAATCCTTGGCCTAGTGAGGGGAGGCAGGTAATGAACAAAATAAGTAAAATACATAGTGTGCCAATTGGTGATAAGTGCTCTGGAGAATAATAAGGCAGGAAAAGGGGACAAGGAGTGGGTGGGGGCAGTTACAGCAGAGATGGTGGTAGAGAAGTTTCGATATCAAATAGCGTAGCCAGGAAAGGCCTACTGTGTTCTAGGAGCAACAAAGAGCCACTGTGGCGGAAGCATACGGCTGGGAAGTAGTAAGATACAATGGAAAAAGGGGAAAGCTGATAATTACTATGTATCTCTAAAATGTAAGGCCTCTTTTTAAAAAAATCATACCATTATCACACTTAAAAATAATTACCAGCCAGGCCCAGGGACTCATGCCTGTAATTTCAGCACTTTGGGAGGCTAAGGTAGGCAGATCGCCTGAGGTTAGGAATTCAAGACTAGCCTGGCCAACATGGTGAAACTTCGTCTCTACTAAAACTACAAAAATTAGTCGGGCCTGGTGGCAGGTGCCTGTAATCCCAGCTACTCGGGAGGCTGAGGCAGGAGAATCGCTTCAACGTCGGAGGCGGAGGTTGCAGTGAGCCGAGATCGTGCCACTGCACTCCAGCCTGGGCGACAAGAGCGAGGCTTTGTCTCAAAAAGAAAAAAAAAATACCAACAATTTCTTAATACCATCACATATCTGCTGTTCTCATTTCCACTTGTCTCAGAAATATCATAAATTAGGATCAAGATAAGGTCCGTGCATTGCATTTGGTTGATACGTATCTTAAGTCGCTTTGAATTGTATCGTTCCCTTCCATCTATATTTTTTCTTTCCTTATAATTTATTTGTTGGAAGAAAGTGGGCCATTCATCCTATACAGTTCTCCATAGTCTGGATTTTTGTGATCACATCCCTATGATGTAGTTTACATGTTCCTTTTCCTTGTTTGTATTTCCTGTAAATTGATAGTTGCATCTGGAAGCCTGATCAAATTCAGGCTTAATTTTGAGGAAGGGGGAGCAGAACTACTTCCATTAAGAGGCACAAAATGACTGATGGTCATCTCTCTGTGATGTTAGTTGCCACAGATGCTCAATTCATAGAGCCATTATTTCATTAGGGGTTGCAAAATGATGATATTCTAATCCCATTATTCTCTCTTGATTTATTAGCTGGAATACTTCTGTAAAGAAAAACTTCCCTTCATCTGCTATTTGATCACCCAGTGTTACAGTCTTTATAGGAAAGATAGGATAAATGTTTGATTCTCTTTATTTATCAGTACTCAGAATAATGAGTTGGTTCACTAGCTTACTCTAAAGAGGATTTTTAAAAAATCTATTATAATAAACTCATAGATTTAAATATATTTGAACTTTTAATCCATTGCAGTTCTTTCCTTTAGTGAAACTCCAATGCCCCATCTTTAGCCAGTAGGAGCTTCTTCAAATTGGTTCTTCAGTCCTTTGACATGGCCTCCATAGTTATCTGGTAGCTTCTCTGCTTTCAGAGATGAAAAAATGTACAAAGCTCATCGCAGATACGTTCCCCAGGCCTGGAATCTGCCATGTCTTCAAGAAGCCCTGGTTTCTTTTAGTCAGACATGATATTTAAAGACCATATTTGCCTCTGGATTGGTCATTGTATTTAGGCTTCTCCAGTGATTAGAACAGAACAGTGTTTTGTTTTTGTGTTTTCTTGTTTCTAGATAAATATATCGTGATTCCATTATACTTCCAATTCAAAATCAGGATTACAGTTTTCTGTGTCTCTGCTTCACAAGTGTGGTTCTGACTGTTGTATGGCAAATAGGAGGAGAAACTGCAGAAACTGGGAGATCAATTAGGAGGCCATTGAAATAATTCAATTGAGAGAGGGATGGAGGCCTGCATCAGAGTGATCGTGCTGAAGGTAGTAAAAAGTAGTTAAATATGGATATATTTTAAAGTTACAGCCAGTTGAGTTTATTGATACATTGCATGTGAAGTGTGAGAGAAAGAGGAGTGGAAGACTGAGCCCTGTCTTCCCTCTTTGTCCCATATGAGTTGGGTACATATGCTGACACTGCCTCTTTAATCTGTAGCGTCTACATGCAAGTGCTGTCCCGGTGCAGTACACCTGGGCTAGGACTCACAGATAGTATGTTATGCACAGAGCAGAGAGTGCCTGTCACCTCTCCTAGTTCCTTTCAGAGAGCTTTTTGAATGCCTCTTGGATTTGGGGATCCGATAGTGGGAAGAGCATCAGGGATGCTGGGTTTACTGTGGGGTGAGCTTGTGCCAGAGAACACAGTTCATCATTCCCATTCAGCCTGCCTTCATGTGTTCAAGGGGCTGGAAAAGGGGAGCTTTTTCTTTCCTTCCTCCCATGTTATCCTTGGGGTGCAAGTACCTGAGCCTTCTCATTTGCTCCTTCTCTTTAATCCTTGATACTGGTGCTAGTGCTCTCCACATGTAATGCACCTTGGCAAGGATTCGGATGGGGTGAGCCTTAGCTGCAGATGGAAGGACAGAGCCCTTGTACATCACCTCCCTCTCCTGCTGCCTGCCAGTATTATTTACTTCCTGTAGGGAGCCAGAAGAGAACAGGACAGCCACAGTCCCCTGAGTGTACTGCCTGGCTGCACATATAGGAGGATAAAGCTCATTTGTACTCACTGTGCAGGTGTGCACACATGCTGGGGATACTGGAGAATGAATTTACTTTAGTTCCCACTCCCCAAGCGCCCCACCTTGTCCCCCAGGATGGTCAGGCATCTAGGGATGTAGACCCATGTACACGGAGTCCCACTGATCAGGTAAGCTGTGGGTGGATCCTTCCTACCCTAACTCTACTCTCTTTGTCCTCCCACAAAGGGCAGTGAGCTGTCTCGGCATTCTTCCCTTAGGTAGCTATTGAATGAAGATGCACTTGCTTGTTAATGTTCTTTCTCACAATTACAGATACACAAATATTCGTATGTGCACATGTGCACAAGCAAGGCAGACAGGAGAATTAGCATGCAAGGGAGGCCCACATGTGGCTGGATGCCCAGCATATGCAGACATGTGAGCATACAGGGACAGGAGAGACAGGAGCCTTTTTGATTTATACTCACAGGGCCAGATGCCCCCATCTTCCCATCTTTACTCATTCTCTCTCTCTCTCTCTCGCGCACACACACACACACACACACACGCACACACACACACACACACAGAATGAAACTTCTGATGTTTTCCTTCATATCCCTTATGTGAAGGGGTGTGAACTTTGTTGACCTAGGGAGATTGAAGGAGAACCTCATCAACTCACACATGAGGAATTTAAGAGGATGAATCTGTGTATCCCCCTTGTGCAGGCACTCACACTCACAGATATTCAGACCTCTTCTCTCCCACATGTCTCTTGCATGCAGGGGTTTCACCATCCCCCTTAAAAATGCACATTCTTTCAAACACATATATATATAAAAATGGAGAGTAAGAGGTAAAAATATTGATGGCTGTGTGCCAGGTACTATACTTTATTTCATTTTCTTGACCCCATTTAAGAGGTAGGCTTTAAATTGTCCTCATTCTTCAAAAGTGTTTAACTTGATCTTGGGAAAATCAGGTCGATTCTCTAAGCTAATATGTGGTAGAGTGTGCGTTTGAACCAAGGTTCGTAGATACCAAAGTGCATGGTTTTTCCACTATATTAGTGATTCACCCAGTGTAGTCCCTGGACCAGTAGCATCAGCATCACCTGAGAACTTGTTAGAAATGCAAATTCTTGGGTCTCACCCCAGACCCACCAAGTCAGAAACCTCTGCACCCTGTATATTACCCAGGTCTTCAGGTGATTCTGGTGCATGTTAGAGAACAACTGTGCTAAACTGTGCTGCCTTCTTGTTGCATAGCCACACAAAGCATTTGCGGGATCATGAGCTTTTGTGTTATATTCATTCTCTTTCCTCCCTTTCACACTCCTCTCTCCTCCCAGTCTTTATGTCTTTGTAGGTTTATATATTTTTGTTGTTGTTATCTGAGAGAACAGACAAAATATGTGTTCAACTAGACATCTTTAATGCAAAGCTCAAGAACTGTTCTCTTTACTTCTGTATCATCACAAGTAAGTACCTTGTGTGAAGAAGAATGAGCCCTCTTGCTGAACCCTCGCAGGGCTTTGTGCTCTGCTCCCCCTCTCTAATCCTTGCTACCTGGGTGAGAGTGCTGTCTGAATGCAATGCACCTGGGCAAGGATTCTGAGAGCGAGAGCTTCATCTTCATGTAGGACAGAGCGTCTTTCTATCCCCCTATCATCCATTCCACAAGTATTTATTGACCACCTTTTCTGTATATGATACTAAGTTGGGTAATGAGCATACAGTTGCTAACAAGACATGCCTGGCCCCTACCCTCATGGAGCTACAGTTGAGGAAGAAGAATGAAATTCCTCATCAACCATTACACCTACATGCCCTGAGAATGGGTGGGCCACAGAGTGGACTTCTCATTACCACTGTCACCCACAGACATACACAAAAGCATGAATCTTCTCTGATCTCACATGGAACTCTGCAGGAGAAAAGATTCTCTGCCTTTCTGTAAAGTCCCTAGTAAATGACACTCTGTATATATGAGAGTGAGACTTGGTTATAGCTACACATGCACACATACAAACACACAAAGGGCAGGTACCAGAGCCTTCTTGTCTGCTCCCCCTCTCGAATCCTTGGAACCTAGGTGTGAGTGCTATTTCAGTGCAACACACCTATTCAAGGATTCAAAGAGGCTGAGCCTTGTCTGCATGTAGAAGGACCAACAACCTGTCACCTTCTTTCACATGTTTGTGTTTCCTGTGCGGTGCCAGATCCTGCAGTGGGTGGTGGAGATACAATGGTAAATAAGACAGCTAAGGTCCCTGGGCTCTGTAGAGGGCACCTGTGGGAGAATGAATTTCATCATTGCCCTGGACAAGCTTACACCTCTTTGAGAGCATGAGCTTTCTGTTTACTCCAAGCTTACTATGTGTCAGATACTGTAATGGGGAAACACACATTGGGTGATGAGACTTGCACAGCCAGTCTTTGCTCTCAGTGAGCTTATAGTTTACCAGAGGAACAGAAGGGAATAAAGTATCCCAATTTTCTGTACCATCTTCCAACATGTGCGTGTACATGTGTGCCCACATACACGGTTTGTCCCAACCTCCTTGCTAGGCCCCAAATACATCCAGCACATGCAGACCCTCAAGTGTGAGCTGAAAAAGATGCCACTCACATCTTTTATTCTAGTCTGAGGTTTTGTCTGAGAGGGCATGTCCATGTGACCTTGTGCATGGGGATGAATACATATACTATCCCTGGGGAGAGGCATCTGTCTTAGCAAATGCACACAGAGATACTTTGCAGGGATGGGGCCGTGAAAGTCAAATATACATGGAGATATACATGCAGGGTGCAGGTGCCTGAGCCTTCTGCTCTGCTCTTCCTCTCTAATCCTTTGTCCCTGGGTGAGAGTGCTTTCTGAATGCAATGCACCCAGGCAAGGATTCTGAGAGGGTGAGCCTCCTCTGCGTGGAGAACAGAAGATCTGTATGCCACCTCTCAGCTGCTTGCTACTTGCATGCCTGCTCTCTGACCCTCATTCATTCTTTCCTTCCACAAATAATATGTATTGGGCACCGTGTTGGGCATTGGACACAGAAATGAACAAGGCAGACTTGGCCCCTGCCTTCCTGGATATTATAGCCTGAGAGGAGAATGGACTTTGTCACCACTCATTGCCCCTGCATGTACTGAGGGTGAGTGGACCACATAGGGAACTTCTTCTTTATTATTATTTTTTTATACTTTAAGTTCTAGGGTACATGTGCACAATGTGCAGGTTTGTTACACATGTATACGTGTGTCATGTTGGTGTGCTGCACCCATTAACTCGTCATTTACATTAGGTATATCTCCCAATGCTATCCCTCCCCCCTCCCCCCACCCCACAATAGGACCCAGTGTGTGATGTTCCCCTTCCTGTGTCCAAGTGATCTCATTGTTCAATTCCCACCTTTGAGTGCAAACATGTGGTGTTTGGTTTTCTGTTCTTGCAATAGTTTGCTGAGAATGATGGTTTCCAGCTGCATCCATGTCCCTACAAAGGACATGAACTCATCCTTTTTTATGGCTGCATAGTATTCCATGGTATATATGTGCCACGTTTTCTTAATCCAGTCTGTCACTGATGGACATTTGGGTTGATTCCAAGTCTTTGCTATTGTGAATAGTGCCGCAATAAACATATGTGTTCATGTGTATTTATAGCAGCATGATTTATAAACCTTTAGGTATATACCCGGTAATGGGATGGCTGGGTCAAATGGTATTTCTAGTTCTAGATCCTTGAGGAATCGCCACACTGTCTTCCACAATGGTTGAACTAGTTTGCAGTCCCACCAACAGTGTAAAAGTGTTCCTATTTCTCCACATCTTCTCCAGCACCTGTTGTTTCCTGACTTTTTAATGATCACCATTCTAACTGGTGTGAGATGGTATCTCATTGTGGTTTTGATTTGCATTTCTCTGATGGCCAGTGATGATGAGCATTTTTTCATGTGTCTGTTGGCTATATGAATGTCTTCGTTTGAGAAATGTCTGTTCATATCCTTTGCCCACTTTTTGATGGGGTTGTTTTTTTCTTGTAAATTTGTTTGAGTTCTTTGTAGGTTCTGGATATTAGCCCTTTGTCAGATGAGTAGATTGCAAAAATGTTCTCCCATTCTGTAGGTTACCTGTTCACTCTGATGGTAGTTTCTTTTGCTTTGCAGAAGCTCTTTAGTTTAATTAGATCTCATTTGTCAATTTTGGCTTTTGTTGCCATTACTTTTGGTGTTTTAGACATGAAGTCCTTGCCCATGCCTATGTCCTGAATGGTATTACCTAGGTTTTCTTCTAGGGTTTTTATGGTTTTAGGTCTAACATTTAAGTCTCTAATCCATTTTGGATTAATTTTCATATAAGGAGTAAGGAAAGGATCCAGTTTCAGCTTTCTACTTATGGCTAGCCAATTTTCCCAGCACCATTTATTAAATAGGAAATCCTTTCCCCATTTCTTGTTTTTGTCAGGTTTGTCAAAGATCAGATGGCTGTAGATGTGTGGTATTATTTCTGAGGGCTCTGTTCTGTTCCATTGGTCTATATCTCTGTTTTGGTACCAGTACCATGCTGTTTTGGTTACTGTAGCCTTGTAGTATAGTTTGAAGTCAGGAACTTCTTATCTACCTTCTTCCCACCTTAACCCACACATAAGTGTGAGCCTTCACATTCCTGCTCTCACATTGATACTCCTTCCTTCCTTCCTTTCTTTCCTTTCCTTCCTTTCTTTCCTTTCCTTTCTTTTCTCTTTCTTTCTCTTTCTGTCTCTTTTTCTTTCTCTCTTTCTTTCCCTCCCTCCCTCCCTCCCTTCCTTCGTTCCCTCCCTCCCTCCCTCCCTCCCTCCTTCCTTCCTTCCTTCCTTCCTTCCTTCCTTCCTTCCTTCCTTCCTTCACTCCTTCACTCCTTCCCTCCCTCCCTCCCTCCGTTGCTCAGGCTGGAGTGCAGTGGCACCATCACAGCTCACTGCAGCCTCAACCACCTGGGCTCAAGCGATCCTCCCACCTCAGCCTCTCAAGTAGCTGGGACCACAGGCTTGTGCCACCATGCCTGGCTAATTTTTGTTTGTTTTTTGTAGAGATGGGGTCTCACTATGTTGCCCAAACTGGTCTCAAACTCCTAGGCTCAAGCAATCCACCAGCCTCAGCCTCCCAAAGTGTTGGGATTATAGGTGTGAGCCACTGCACCCAGCCTGATACTTGTCAAAGCAACTTTTCTCTACTTTAGTTCAATTCAAGGCAAATGCACTAGGCAAGAAGAGCAAGCCTTCTTGTTAGATGCACATGTGAGGTGTATGGGTGCTGGAATCTTCTGTCCTGGCTCCCCCTGTCTAATCCTTGCTACCTGGGTGAGAGTGCTTTCTGAATGCAGTGCACCCAGGCAAGGATTCTGCAAGGGGGAGTGACATCTTCGCATAGGACAGAGCACTTCTACCTCCTCCTTCCATCCTTTCTATGACTATTTGTTGAGTACCTGCCTACCCTATTGCAGGTGCTGTCCTGGGCAGTTGGCCCACAAGAGAATGAGCCACATCTGATTCCCTACCTTCATGGAGTGTACAGTTCAGGGAGGAGAATGGACTCCTTCTCATTCATTATACCTGCATGTCCTGAGGGTGGGTGGGGTACAGACTGGGACTTGATGAGCACCCCCCAACACACACACACACACACACACACACACACACACACACACACACACACACTATCACTCTTCGTGGAGTCACACAGATATGTGCTGGAGAATCTACTAAACCTCAGTACAATCACACATAAATACGCTGTGTGCAAGAGAAAGGGCCGATATGGTTACGTACACAGAGACATGTCCTCACAGAGTGGTCCCTCTGACCTGGTGCATCACTCACATTCTTTCAGCCCGTGTGCCAGTACTGCCTTGACTCACTGTCCCTTTTCAAGAACTCCAAGGGAAGAAGCCTTGTCTATATTTAAAAGGACAGAGCTTTTGCACATCAACTCTCCCTCCTCTTCCTTCCACAGATATTCAAGTGTCTTTATTAGACAGCAGGTATTATGTTCATCACCAAGGATATAGCAGGGATCAAAATGGACAGGTGGCTACCCTACATTCTGGTTGGGACTCATAAACACACTATACATGAATGTTGTGGATGGATAGGCCACTGTTCAAAATAATGAAGTAGATCTATATGTTCCTTGCCACCCAGTCTGCATGCATGACCATTTGCAGGTTCTGCTCGAGTGAAATTCTCAAATGTCCCCCATCCTTGTACACCCAGACACACTCAGAGACATGGCCCTGCATGCAGAGAACCCCACCTACTGAAAGGGTAGGAGATGGAGCCTGTTGTGCTCTCCTCTCTCCCATTCTCAGCATGCAAACCAGTGAGCTTTCTTAACTCCCTTATAGATAGGGATTAAATGAGGGAAGTCTTACTGCTACTTTCCTTCTTGCTGCTCTGTATGGGAGAGATCCTTTTCATTACTTTTCTGTACAGTCACAGATGAGCACACTATATGCGGTGAGCCTTCCCTGTAAACCCATGTGAGCACATGCACACACATGCACACCTGCACACACACACACTCTGTGTGGCTGCTTGGGCCTTCAGTCCTGCCTCCCCCTCTTGAATCCTGGTACCTGGATGCAAGTGCTGTGTCAATGGGGTGCACCCAGGCAAGCATTCCAAGGCTGAGCCTTTTCTGCATAGAGCGAAGAGCACCTGTTTATAATCCCCATCCTTCATTCATTCATGCCTTTCACAAGCAGAGGTGGAGCTCCTGTCATGCACCAGACATGGAGAGACAGGGTGGTCAAGAAAGACACAGAACCCATACTCACATGCCTAGTGAGTATGTTTAAGAGAAGGAACTTCTGTTGCCCACATTGTTCATGTGTACGTATGTGGCAGAGAGTGAGTCTTCCCATCATCCCCTCCCCAACCCCCAAACAGTGCTCAGCTAGAGAACCACAAAAGGTGTATCCCCCCGTACACAGAGCTGCAGCCATGGTGTGCATAGGATAATGAGTGTCATTAGCAGCTTCTTCTCACTCATGTCTGGTGTGCAAGGCAGTAGGCTTTCTACTTGCTCCTTACGCCCCAGAGCTTGAAGGAAGGTGGTCCTACTTGTCACTCATCTCACACATGCATATGAAGAAAAGACACTTCACCTTTGTATGGTCATAGGAAAATCACCTGTGAGCCAGAGAGTGCTGTTTCTTTTGTACACACACACAAACACAACAGATTTGAAGATGTTTGAACCTTCTATTCAGCCTTCTATTCTATTGTCCCTCTCATTCTTGGTAGTTGGGTACAAATGCTATTCCAGTCCATTGCCTTGTACAAAAATTCAGAGAGGGAATCTCATCCATGTTTAAAAGTGTAGAGTCTTTATGTCACACCCCTATATCCCATTCTTTCATTTCTTTAAGTTATGTGTAGAGCAGTGGTTCTCAGTGTGGTCCCTGGACCAGCAGCATCTGTATCGCCTAGGAACTTGTTCAGAATGCCAATTCTTGGGCTCATGATAAACCATGGAAATCTGTACTTTACCAAGGCTCCCAGCTGATTCTGATTCTCACTTAAGTTTGAGAATCACTGATTTAGTGTAAGTGCTAGCTAGGGACAATGATAAGCTCGTCAGGTGAAGGGTGGAAGAGAATGAGCTCCTGCATTGCTCATGTACGTTCTCCATGCAGACTGTGGCAGGGAAGCCATCATTTCATTACTCTCTCCATCTCCTCCATAACCACACATTCGGTGAGCACATGAGGCTAAGTGAACCCACAATAAGTACTTTATTAGGGAATAGCACTGGCACTGCTTCTAATCTCTCTCTCTCTCTCTCTCTCTCTCTCTCTCTCATCTCTCTTCCCCCCCCTCCCCCCAGCCCCCTCCCATGTGCAGAAGAATGAACTGCTCCTTCTCCCATACCCATTGCATATCGGAGTTGTAAATTCTCAAAACACCTCCTGTGTGCATGGATTACAGGAGGGTGAGCCTTGTCATCGTGAATCTTCTGCTGAACAATTCAAGCAGCCTGTGTTTATTGAGCACTTCTGATGTGCCATGAGCTGTGCTGGGAGTACCCTGCTAAATAATAGACAGTGTTTCTCTCCGGGACTTCCTAACTAGTAGAGATGTTAGGTGCCTAAACTTCCCCAGGCCTAGACAACAGACACACAGGTGTGTCAGGAATTGAGCCGTCTCATTCTCTTATGAATATATATGCTCGCACTGTGCATGCATGTGCACATACATGTGTAAGTGTAGAAACATTTCTCTACAAAGCTGAATGGAAGGAGCCTTCTTATTATCTAAACTTGCCTGCAAGAATGTGAACTTCCTTGCCATACACACTCAGATGCATGCCTGGTGTGAAGGTACCTGGACTTTGACTTTTGCTTGCCCTCTCCTAGTCTTGCAGCCTAGGCACAAGTGCTGTCTTAGGAGTGCCATGGGCTTGTGCAAGGATACCAGCTCGTGAGCCTTGCCTATGTGTAGGACAGAGCCTGTCCCTCCCTTCTCTTTCCTTTGCTCATTCTTTCAGTCAGTCATTTGTGTGTGCATGTTTTTGGTCCATTCATTTATTCATTCCTTTAACAAATTTGCTGACTTCCTGCTGTTAGAGAATGCCACAGTAAACTAACCTGACAGAGATGCCGACCTTACTATTTAGCAGGCTCATGGAGAATAAACATTCTCATGTCATCCAGCTCCCTGTGGATACATGGGCTCAGGGTGCCAGAAATCAGGCTTCTCTTTATTCCCTCACACAAACATGGGTACCTGTGCAGATGCATGTGGTGTGCACATCCTGAGCCTGCTGCTCTGCTTCCCCTTGTATCATTGCCGCCTAAATGTGCATGCTGTCTCAGTGCAACACCTATCCCAGGACTCTCAGAGGGGCCCTTTTCTGCCCATAGACAAAGTGCCTGTGAGTCACACCTCCTCCTCTCCTTCCCCTCTACCTCCCTTTCACAAGTATTGAGTACTTAGTACATGCTAACACTGTGCTGCCAGGGCAATGGGCATATGGTACCACACAGGATGGACTTGGTTCTTGCCTCAAAGAATATGTGTAGAATTGACTTTTTGTTACCTAATATTCCTGCATGTGCTGAGTTTGTGTGGGCCACAAAATGGGACTTCTTATTGACACCCTCTCCCAACATATACACAATGCAAGACATTCCTGTTCTCACACAGACCTGTGCAACAGAGAACCTTCTCTGCTTCGAGCACAGCAGGTGCCCAAGCCTTCTGCCCTGTTCTCCCTCTCTAATCCTTGCTATCTGGGTGCTAGTGCTGTCTCAATGCAATGCACCTGGGCAAGGATTCAGAGAGGGGGAGCTCAACTGTACCAAGAAGGACAGAGAGCCTAGACATCATCCCTCCCACCCTCCCCGTCATAGTTTTTGAGTGATGGGTGTGTGTTGGGGAAGCACAGAACAGAACAGTTAGGGATTTCAGGTGCTCTGGTGGGCTTGTCTGTGTGTTAGAATAAATGGCCTTATTAAATAATGTCCACGTGTGCAGGTATCCAGAGTGAGAGTGAGCTTTCTCTGTGTTCCCCACCTGCTGTCCACACACAGAGTGGTGGGCAGGAACCAGAGCCTTCTGATTTGCTCGCTCACTTCCTTCCAACCTAGATGTGAGTGCTGTTTCAAGTATTAAGTCAAGGATTCAATGAGATGGAGCCTTGCCTACCTATATGTATATATATGGACTGAGTGCATATATGTCTCTTTTCTTGCCTTCCTGAGTATGTCTTGAGTTTCTAGAGTGTGACAAGTACTCTTTTTAGTGTTAAGGATGCAGTGAAAAACAAGAGTCAGAATCACTGGATGTACTCTCTGATGGGCAGCTTTAGAAGAATGAACTTCAGACAGGTGGGCACAAATGATGGGAGCCAAAGAGAGAGTCTTCCTATTCCCCCCACTCTGTCTCCTCTGAGGACAGGGAGATGCACACGTTCATGAAGCTTTGCACTTACAGAATGTATAGGAGTTTGAGTTTGTAAGCTGCCCTTTATCTTCCAGGGCATCCCGAGCAGAACTATGAGCTGCCTTTAGATGTCTGCTACAGACTCTTCTTGAATTAGAGCCGATGAAGAGCAAGGGGCCCTTCTTATTGCTGATCTTGTATGCACGCCACACAATATGGAAATGAGAACAGCTTATATCTTTATATTTATCTTACTTTAGTCAAATAGAGATGGACTATATATGTCTCTGTTTCAGTCTGTCCCTCTCTCTGTCAGTCTCTCTGTCTCTATCACCTAGGGAGTACAGGTGCCCATGATCTGATTCACTCCCCTCCTCCCATCCTTAGCGCCTGAGCCTGAGGGCTTTCTACTGTGACCTCGTCAGTGTTCTTCAGTTGTTACTGTTTACTTAGCTAAGCTGATCTATTCATTCCTACCCTTCTTATCATTTTTGCCCATTGCCCATTGCAAATTTGTGATGGTCAGGTCAGCGTAGCAATATTATAAATAGTGGTAACAGAGCCAGAAAGAGACAGACACTCCGTTTCAGTCCTTCTCAAGTTCTTAAACAGTTGGGACTTACAGATTCTGATCCTTGGTCCTTCTTCTCTCCCAGATTCTCCCAATCTAATCTGCAGTAAAGATTCAGGTTATTTAATACATGCTCCTTATCTTTCGTATATTCTAAAATCTCATTTTGGTTACTGCTCAGCCTTAGTCTTATTTTATCAGACTTTACATCTCTCTTGATGCCCAAGACTAACAACATCAGCATCCTCCAGGAACTTGTTAGAAATAAACTCTCATGCCTCACCTCAGACCTAGGTAATCAGAAAGTCAGGGGTGGGGCCCAGCAATCTGTGTTTTAACAAGCCCTCCAGGTGATTCTGATGCACACTAAAGTTTGAGAACTATTGGTTTAAATGACTTAAAATGTCTATTCTGTCATTACTAGGGAGATTTCTGCGTTACGCAGGATGATTTTTGCATCAAAATTTCCTTATGTGTAAACTGCTCTTTTAGTTTCTTTTCATATTTTAAAAATTAATAGACTTTTTTGAGCAGTTTTAGGTTTACATAAAGACTTAATGGGAAGTATAGAGTTGTCATATATTCTCGAGACACCCCAGTTTCCACTATTAACATCTTGCCTGAGTGTTGTACACTTGCTAAAATTGATGGGCCAATGTTGAGACATTATTATTAAATAAAGTCCATAGTTTACATTAGAGTTTCCTCTTTGTGTTATATACTCTATGGGTTTTGACAAGTATATAATGACATGCATGACCATTATAGTATCATACAGAATAGTTTCACTGCCCTAAAACTCCTCTGAGTTCTGCCTATTTATCCCTTCTCCCCCACCCTAAACCCCTGGCAACCGCTGATCATTTTACTGTCTCCATAGTGTTGCCTTTTCCAGAATGTCATATAGTTAGAATCATACATTATGCAGCCTTTTCAGAATGGCTTATTTTACTTAGCACTATGCATTTAAGGCTCCTCATATCTTTTCATGACTTGCTAGCTCATTTCTTTCATTTTTTTTCCCATTTATCCCATGTAGTAACCAGCTTATTTCTTTTTATTACTGCATAGTATTCCATTGTCTGGAGACACCAAAGTTTATTTATCCTTTCGCCCACTGAAGGTCAGCTTGGTTGCTTCTACATTTTGGCAATTATGAATAAAGCTGCTATAAACGTTTGTGTGTAGGATCTTGTATGGACATAAGTTCTCCACTCACTTGAGTAAAATACCAGGAAGTGTTGCTGGATCATATGGTAAGACTATGTTTAGTTTTGTAAGAAACCACTAAATTGTCCTCCAAAGTGGCTGTACCATTTTACATTTCCATCAGCAGTGAATGAGAGTTCCTGTTATTCCATATCCTCATCAGCATTTGGGTTTGTTAGTGTTTTGGATTTTCGGCATTCTAATAGGTATGTTTTCTTATTCTTGAGCTTAAAGAGTTTCTTACTTATTTTAGATACAATCTCTTTCTCAGATATGTCTTTTGCGAATATTTTTCCCATGTGTGATTTGCTTTTTCATTCAATTAACAGTGGCTTTTGCAGAGCAGAAGTTTTTAATTATAATGAAGTCCAGTCTATCGATTTTTTCTTTCATGGATCATGCTTTTGGTGTTGTATCTAAAAAGTCACCACCAAACCTAAGATCACTTAGATTTTAGCCTGCGTTATTTTCATTTTCTAGGAGTTTTATAGTTCTGTGTTTTACATTTATGTCTGTGATCTATTTTGAGTTAATTTTTGTGAAAGTTGAAGACCTACCTCTAGATTCGTTGTTTTTGCATGTGCATGTCCAGTTGTTTCAGTACCATTTATTGAAAAGAATATATTTGTGTCATTATATTGCCTTTGCTCATTTACCAAAGATCCATTGACTATATTTTTGTGGCCACATTTCTGTATTTGTTCTGTTCTATTGATCTATATTCTTATGCCATTATCATCCTGTCTTGATTATTGTAGCTTTATAGTAAGCCTTGAAGTTGGACAGTGTCAGTCTTCCAGCTTTGTTCTTCTCTTTCAAAATTGTGTTGGCTATTCTGGGTCATTTGTCTTTCCGGATAAACTTTAGTATCAGTTTGTTGATACCCACAAAATAACTTACTGCAATTTTGATTGGAACTGCACTGAACCTGTAGATCAAGTTGGGAAAAACTTCTTGACAATATTGAGTCTTCCTACCCATGTTCATGGAATATCTATTTATTTAGATTTGCTTCATCTGAGTTTTGTAGTTTTCCTCATGTAGGTCTTGTACGTATTTTGGTTAGTTTTATACTTAATTAATTTTTAGGACTAATGTAAATAGCATTGTGTTCTGATTTTTCAAATTCCAGTTTGTCATTGCCAGTGTATGAGAAAGCAGTTGATTTTTGTATATTAACCTTATATTCTGCAACCTTGCTATAGTTACTCATTTGTTTCAGGAGTTTTTTGTTGACTCTTTGGATTTTCTACATAGACGATCATGTCATCAACGAACAAAAAGTTTTATTTCTTTCTTCCCACTCTGTATATCTTTTACTTCCCTACCTTGTCTTTTTGCATTAGCTAGGTCTTTCAGTATGATGTTGAAATGAGTTGGTGAGAAGGGATATCCTTGCTTTTCTTTCCTAATGTTGCTGGAAAAGCCTTGAGTCTTGTACAATTAAATGTTAGCTGTAGGTTTTTGTAGATGTTCTTTATCAAGTTGAAGAGGTTCCCCTCTATTCCTAGTTTAATTAGAGTTTTTATCATGAGTGGGTGTTGGGTTTTGTCAAATATATTTTCTGTGTCGATTTATGTGATCATGTGATTTTTTTTCTTAAGTCTGTTAATATGCTAGATTACGCTAATTTATTTTTGAATGTTGAACTAGCCTTCCATAACTGGGATAAATCCCACTTGGTCATGATGTACATATAATTCTTTTTACATATTGTTGTGCTCAATTTGCTAATATGTTCAGGATTTTGCATCTATGTTCATGGGAGATATTGGTCTGTAGTTTAGCTTTCTTGCAATCTTTCCATTCAGTTTTGGTATTAGGGTAATGAATTAAGAAGTGTTCCCTTTGCTTCTGTCTTCTGAAAGAGATTGTAGAGAACTGGTACAATTTCTTCTTTAAATGTTTGGTAGAATACACTAGTGGATCCATCTGGGTCTAGGGCTTTCTGTCTTGGAAGTTTATTTTTTGGTAGTTTAGTTTCTTTAATAGATACACGCCTTTTCACATTATCTGTTTCTCCTTGCATGAGTTTTGGTAGATTGTGTATTTCAAGGAGAATTGATCCATTTCATCTGAATTATCAAATTTGTAGGCATCAAATTGTTAATATTCCTTTATTATATTTTTAATATCCATGTGATCGATAGTGATGGTTTCTATTTTTTTTTCCTTAATTATTTTTAAATTGGCATATCATTATACATATTTGTGGGATACACAGTGACATTTTAATACGTACAATGTATAGCAAAGAGATCAGGGTATTATTTTTTAATACCAAAATACAAAAAGTAATTTGTGCCTTCTCTCTTTCCTGCTTAGTTAACCTGGCTAGAGGTTTATCAATTTTATTGATCTTTTCAAAGAACCAGCTTTTGGTTTTGTTGACTTTCTCTATTGATGTCCTGTTTTCAGTTTCATTAAATTCTGCTCTCTGCTCTAAGTTTTACTACTTCTTCTCTTCTGCTTACTTTGGATTCAATTCTTTTAATTTTTTTAGTTACCTAAGGTGGAGGCTTAGATTATTGATTATAGATCTTTCTTCTTTATTAATATATGCATTCAATACCATAAATATCCCTCTAAGCACTGGTTTCACTGCATCCCACAAATTTTGATAAGTGGTTTCTTCATTTTCATTTAGTTCAAAATGTTTTTAAATTTTTCTTTAGACTTATTTAACCCATGTGATATTTAGAAGTGTGTTTAATCTCCAAGTATTTGACTTTTCCAGATTTGTCTTACTGATTTCTAGTCTAATTCCATTGTCCTCTGAGAGCATACTTTGCATGATTTCTGTTCTTTTAAATTTGTTAAAGTATGTTTTATAGCCCAAATGTTTTCTGTCTTAGTGAATGTTCTGTGTGAGCTTGAGAAGAATATGTATTCTGCTGTTGTTAAATGAAGCGTTTTATAGACATCAACTTGATCTGGTTGATTGATGGTGCTGTTCAGTTTAACTATGTCTTCACTGATCTTCTGTCTGCTGTATCTGTCAATTACTAATAGAGGGGTGGTGAAGTCTCCAACTATAATAGTACATTCATCTATTTCTCCTTGTATCCCTATCAGTTTTTGCCTCATATGTTGACACTGTTATTAGGTGCATATTTATTAGAGATTATTATGTGTTTTTAGAGTATTGACCCCTTTATCATTATGCAGTACCCCTCTTTATCGCTGATAATTTTCCTTGCTGTGAAGTCTGCTCTGTACGAAATTAATATACCTACTCCACATTTGTTTTGACTAGTAGTAGCATGTTATATCTTTCTCCGTATCCTTGAAGAGAAGATTTCTGAAGATGTCTGCTGTAATTGTGTCCTTGCTCCTCCATAGGTAAAAGGTAAGGTATTTGTTTTACCCCGGCAACTTTCAAGATTTTTTCCCTTTGATTTTCTGCAGTTTGGATATGATATGCCTAGGTATAGATTTTTTTTTGTATTCATCCTCCTTAGTGTTCTCTGAGCTTCCTGCCTGGACCTGTGGTTTGGTATGTATCATTAATTTGGAGAAATTCTTAGTCATTATTACTTTATGTATTTCTTCTATTTCTTTTTTTTTTTTTTTCTTTTGAGACGACGTCTCGGCCTGTTGCTCAGGCTGGAGTACAATGACTTAATCTCGACTCACTGCAACCTCTGCCTCCCGGGTTCAAGCGATTCTCCTGCCTCAGCCTCCTGAGTAGCTGGGAGTACAGGTGCGCACCACCAAGCCTGGCTAATTTTTTGTATCTTTAGTAGAGACGGGGTTTCACCATGTTGGCCAGGCTGGTCTCGAACCCCTGACCTTGTGATCCACCCACCTAGGCCTCCTAAAGTGCTGGGATTACAGAGGTGAGCCACCACGCCTGGCCTCTTGTATTTCTTTCTTAACCTTCTGGTATTCCCGTTATATGCCTTTTGTAATTGTTCCACAGACCTTGGACATTCTGTTCCTTTTTCTTTTTTTTTCTCTTTGAATCTCAGTTTTGGAAGTTTCTGTTGCTATTTCTTCCGGCTTCCTCATTCTTTCTCTGCTGTGTCCAATTTATTGATGAGTCTATCAAAGGCATTCTTTATTTCTGTTATGGTGTTTTTGATTGCTAGCATTTCCTTTTGATTCTTTCTTAGGATTTCCATCTCTCTGCTTACATTACTCAGCTGCTCTTGCATGTTGTCCACTTTTTCCATTAGGGCCTTTAGCATATTAAACATATTTTAAGTTGCTGTTATAATAATTCCAACATTCCTTCCATATCTGACTCTTTATCTTCATGCAGTGTTTTTTTTTTCTTTTTTGTCCTTTAGTATGCCTTGTATTTTTTTTGTTGAAAGCTAGACATGATATACCGGGTAAAAGTGATTGAGGTAAATAGACCTTTAGTATAAGGTTTTTGTTTATCTGGATAGGAGTTAAGCTGTGTTTACGTTTGCTGTAATTTCATGTGTCAAAGGCTAAGATTTCCAGTAGTGTCTGTTTTTGACTGTTGTGTATTTAGGTTTCCGTTTCCCTAGAGACTTCTTAACTAAGGTTTAAAATGTACAATTCTTTCAGTCATGTTCCTCTGTTATTCTACAGGATCTCTATAGAAGTAGTGATAAAATATTGAGAGATTGGAAGCATTCTGTAGTCATATGATTAGGTTTCAGTTTTTTGGTGAGCCTGTGCCCTCAGTTATGACTTTGACAAGTGCTTCTCCATTTTGTTTTGTTTTTTTCCCCACTTAGGTGAGATAGAAAGACTGGTGGGAGATAGAATTAGATATTGACTTTCTCCCAAGTTGGTTAGGCCCTGGTAAAATAGTTTTTCATGAAGATATGCCTTATAAGAAAAACCAAATGCTCTGGTTGTAATTGTAAAATGACTGTTTCCCCTCCCTCTGCTGGAAGCAGAAAGAGATTTTTCTCTGATCTTCACCGAAAGAACAAGAATGTTTTAGGACTCCTGGAGGTAAAACTCTTGAAAGTGTGAGGTCCCCCTAAGACTGGGCTCCCTGGAGTTTTTAAACTCTTGAACTTATCCACACGCAGCCTCCAACTGTTCTTCAGTTATAGTTTAGGTTTTCCTACCCCAGAGAACCTAAACTGTAAGTTTCTGTTCGTATTCCTATGAAGGTTTCTGTTCATGTAAGCTATGATTCTCTGTATCTGTCTGTCTGTTTCTCTAATTTTGGGGGCAGCAGTTTGCCCTGTGATCTCAGTTCTCTGATGGAGCCCAGAGAAGAGTTGTTGAGAAGAGTTGTTGATTTCCAGTTTGTATTGTGGGGATGGGAATGATGACTTCCAAGCTCCTTATATACTGAGCTAGAAACTGGAAGTCATCCTTTGATTTTTACTTGGATATTTGCATCCACCTTTTCTTTAGCCTTTATCAATGATGATGCAGATATGTCCTTTTTCTGTTCCTTTCACTTCATTTTATTGCATACATTCCCTGATGCAAGAAGTTATTTCTTTATTTTAGTATATATGAATTAATCAATTTTATATCTTTCTAGATCAGAACTAATTTTGTCTGTTCACATCTGGGACAAATATACTATTCTATGTTTTTTTAAAAATCAACTTTTAAAAAACCCATCTGGAACCTTTGCACTGTGGTACATGTTGTAATTCTATATTCTCCATTTTGATACCGAGCGGTTCCTCAACTATTTACTAAAAAGTGATTCTTTCCTTATATTTGTGTTGCTTCTGATTTATCAACTATTAAGTTCAAATAGTTTGGATCCATTGCTAAACTTTCTATTCTTAACCCTGTGCCATAAGGTTTTGATGATTGCTTCTTTGTAGAAGAACAAAATCTACAGATAAATTTGCCATATTTACATGTAAGGAAATACATATGCTAGTATCTGTGTCTACTTATTCTTCTAGATGAATATCACTACCAGTCTGTCAAGTTATATAAAGGATGCCATGGGGACTTTAGATTAATATATAGATGTAACATAATTCAAATTAGAGTCTATTTCATTCTTGCTATATTTAGACTTTCCAATCAAGAGCATAATACATCTCTGTTGATTTATATCTTCCTTTTTTCATTCCTATTTGGCTTTTTATAAATTTTAAAGTAATATTGTGTTTCAGGTTTATGTCTCTATTATGTCTCTATCATATATGAATTCTTTTATTATCATATTTTCTAGTTCTATGGTTATATGTAGGAATGCAGTTTTTTGTAGATTTACCTTCTAATTTCTGAGTTCATATATTACTTTTGGCTATTTTTAGTTAGTATTTTTGGAGTTGTATAGGTATGCATTCATGTAATCCAAACTGGAATACCATATATCTTCCTTTTCTATATGCATTCCTCATTTTTGTCCTTTTAAAACTTTTCTTGTACCGTGTTAAATATAATTGGCAACAAGAGGTATCATTGCCTTCCTGTATTAAGGGGAATAGTATTTTGCTTCTTGGTTTTTTAATTTGGATATTCTACATCATGTCAAGAAAGAAATCCTCTACATGGAACATTGTAAACTTTTAAATACAGAATGACTGTAAATTTAAAAATCAATTCTTGACATCTGTTGAGATAATTATGGATTTTAAATTTTTATCTGTTAATCTGATAACTTATGTTGGTAGTTTCCCATGTGATACCGGTCTTGCGTTCTTGGAATAATTCCTTCTTATATATAGCAGGCAAATCTTTCAAGGTGATGCTATATAAAGTTTTTTTTTTTAGGAGTTTGATGTGTATATTCCAAAGTGAAAGTGATCTTTACATTTCTTCTTCTTCTTATTATTATTATACTTTACGTTCTAGGGTACATGTGTACAACATGCAGGTTTGTTACATATGTATACATGTGCCATGTTGGTGTACTGCACCCATTAACTTGTCATTTATATTAGGTATATCTCCTAATGCTATCCCTCCCTCAGCCCCCCACCCCACAACAGGCCCCTGTGTGTGATGTTCCCCTTCCTGTGTCCAAGTGTTCTCATTGTTCAGTTCCCACCTTTGAGTGCAAACATGTGGTGTTTGATTTTCTGTTCTTGCAATAGTTTGCTGAGAATGATGGTTTCCAGCTGCATCCATGTCCCTACAAAGGACACAAACTCATCCTTTTTTATGGCTGCATAGTATTCCATGGTGTATATGTGCCACATTTTCTTAATCCAGTCTGTCACTGATGGACATTTGGATTGGTTCCAGGTCTTTGCTATTGTGAATATTGCTGCATTAAACATCCGTGTGTATGTGTCTTTATAGCAGCATGATTTATAATCCTTTGGGTATATACCCAGTAATGGGATGGCTGGGTCAAATGGTATTTCTAGTTCTAGATCCTTGAGGAATCGCCACACTGTCTTCCACAATGGTTGAACTAGTTTGCAGTCCCACCAACAGTGTAAAAGTGTTCCTATTTCTCCACATCGTCTCCAGCACCTGTTGTTTCCTGACTTTTTAGTGATCGCCATTCTAACTGGTGTGAGATGGTATCTCATTGTGGTTTTGATTTGCATTTCTCTGATGGCCAGTGATGATGAGCATTTTTTCATGTGTCTGTTGACTGCGTAAATGTCTTCTTTTGAGAAGTGTCTGTTCATATCCTTTGCCCACTTTTTGTTGGGGTTGTTTGTTTTTTTCTTGTAGATTTGTTTGAGTTCTTTGTAGGTTTTGGATATTAGCCCTTTGTCAGATGAGTAGATTGTAAACATTTTCTCCCATTCTGTAGGTTGCCTATTCACTCTGATGGTAGTTTCTTTTGCTTTGCAGAAGCTCTTTAGTTTAATGAGATCCCATTTGTCAATTTTGGCTTTTGTTGCCATTGCTTTTGGCGTTTTAGACATGAAGTCCTTGCCCATGCCTGTGTCCTGAATGGTAATACCTAGGTTTTCTTCTAGGGTTTTTATGGTTTTAGGTCTAACATTTAAGTCTCTAATCCATCTTGAATTAATTTTTGTATAAGGTGTAAGGAAGGGACTTTCAGCTTTCTACTTATGGCTAGCCAGTTTTCCCAGCACCATTTATTAGATAGGGAATCTTTTCCCCATTGCTTGTTTTTGTCAGGTTTGTCAAAGATCAGATGGTTGTAGATGTGTGGTATTATTTCTGAGGGCTCTGTTCTGTTCCATTGGTCTAGATCTCTGTTTTGGTACCAGTACCATGCTGTTTTGGTTACTGTAGCCTTGTAGTATAGTTTGAAGTCCGGTAGCGTGATGCCTCCAGCTTTGTTCTTTTGACTTAGGATTGTCTTGGCAATGCGGGCTCTTTTTTGGTTCCATATGAACTTTAAAGCAGTTTTTTCCAATTCTGTGAAGAAAGTCATTGGTAGCTTAATGGGGATGGCATTGAATCTATAAATTACCTTGGGCAGTATGGCCATTTTCACGATATTGATTCTTCCTATCCATGAGCATGGAATGTTCTTCCATTTGTTTGTGTCCTCTTTTATTTCGTTGAGCAGTGGTTTGTAGTTCTCCTTGAAGAGGTCCTTGACATCCCTTGTAAGTTGGATTCCTAGGTATTTTATTCTCTTTGAAGCAGTTGTGAATGGGAGTTCCCTCATGATTTGGCTCTCTGTTTGTCTGTTATTGGTATATAAGAATGCCTGTATAATCATGTCATCTGCAAACAGGGACAATTTGACTTCCTCTTTTCCTAATTGAATACCCTTTATTTCTTTCTATTGCCTGATTGCCCTGGCCAGAACTTCCAACACTATGTTGAATAGGAGTGATGAGAGAGGGCATCCCTGTCTTGTACCAGTTTTCACGGGGAATGCTTCCAGTTGTTGCTCATTCAGTATGATTTTGCCTGTGGGTTTGTCATAAATAGCTCTTATTATTTTGAGATACGTTCCATCAATACCGAATTTATTGCGAGTTTTTAGCATGAAGTTCTGTTGAATTTTGTCAAAGGCCTTTTCTGCATCTATTGAGATAATAATGTGGTTTTTGTCTTTGGTTCTGTTTGTATGCTGGATTACGTTTATTGATTTGCATATGTTGAACCAGCCTTGCATCCCAGGGATGAAGCCCACTTGATCATGGTAGATAAGCTTTTTGCTGTGCTGCTGGATTCAGTTTGCCAGTATTTTATGGAGGATTTTTGCATCGATGTTCATCAGGGATATTGGTCTAAAATTCTCTTTTTTTGTTGTGTCTCTGCCAGGCTTTGGTATCAGGATGTTGCTGACTTCATAAAATGAGTTAGGGAGGATTCTATCTTTTTCTATTGATTGGAATAGTTTCAGAAGGAATGGTACCAGCTCCTCCTTGTACCTCTGGTAGAGTTTGGCTGTGAATCTGTCTGGTCCTGGACCTTTTTTGGTTGGTAGGTTATTAATAATTGCCTCAATTTCAGAGCCTGTTATTGGTCTATTCAGGGATTCAACTTCTTCTGGTTTAGTCTTGGGAGAGTGTATGTGTCCAGGAATTTATCCATTTCTTCTAGGTTTTCTAGTTTATTTGCATAGAGGTGTTTGTAGTATTCTCTGATGGTAGTTTGTATTTCTGTGGGGTCGGTGGTAATATCCCCTTTATCATTTTTTATTGCATCTATTTGATTCTTCTCTCTTTTTTTCTTTATTGGTCTTGCTAGTGGTCTATCGGTTTTGTTGATCTTTTCAAAAAACCAGCTCCTGGTGTTGTCTTCGTCAGGCCTGGTAGACCCTTGTGCTTGATCCTCCAGGGTGCTTCTCTACACTTCCCATTTATCGTACTCTTGAAAGCCTGTATAACAGGATATTTGTTATCATATCTGAAGAATCTCTGAGATAACACCAAAGAAAAGCTGATTAGCTAAGGGAAGATAGCATATTATTGTTTTAATTTTAATTTACCTGAATTTTTAAAGCCATTAAAAAACAAATTATCTACCTATGTCTTTTGCCTATTCATCTACTAGAATCCAATTTTAATGATTTAAACAATCTCTCTCTATAGGCTGTTACTCCTTTGGGAGAATTTACGGAAAATATTAGTTTGTCATTTGCTTCACTTTCCCAGCTGTCCACATGTCTCTTCTGACTAATTTGTCCTCTTCCTCTTTCTCATCAACTGTAGGTGTTGCCCAAGTACAGTTTGTCCATGCTAAGTTCTTTCTTTACTTCAGACATTCTCGCAGTATAGTCTGTGAGTTATTGAGACCCTTTTAGGGAGTCTTTAAGGTCAAAACTATTTTCATATTAAGATATTATTTACCTTTTTTACTCATTTCCTCGTGAATATACAGTGGGATTTTCTAGAGACTGTAGTATGGTTGAAGATGACGTTGCTCTGAGAACTAGTAGAATATGTTAAGCAGAATCCAGTAATCCTCTATTAACCCAGACAGTTGAGTATTGTGACATTTCAATAAATCATTATATATTTTAAACATTTTTCTGTTTTAATTTCAAATGCAATATATATCTATAGACGTCATCCATATAAATAAAAGCTCTTTAAGGGTCCTTAGTAATTTTTAGGACTAAAGGGATCCTGAGAGCAAAAAGTTTGAGAACTGCTGCTCTGGTATTGCCTGTTCAGAGTTCTCATCTTTTTCTCATAACCCCTATTCATCTGTAAGGATGACTCCCAGATGAAGACTACTCTGTAAGAAGAAGCACTATTATTTCCTTCTGGAATTCTAGCCTGAAATATCTGAAATTCTAACAGGTGGAGAAAGTACTGTGGGTTAAGAATTAGTCCAAGCCTCTGAAATAATCACGTTCTATGGCACTCAGAGATTAACATGCCAAATTTGCATTTCATTTCCATTTCTCAAAATAAAGTAACTAAAACTGGAAATGGAGTATAAACTAGATTATTTTCTGAGCCCTCTCTTTGTGTCAGGCACTTGGGAACACAGATTTAAGTAACTCTGTCCTTGAGTAGCTCAAAGTATTGTGGGTAGGTAGAAGGTGATTTTATGTGTGTGCCAGCACCTATTGCTTTCACTGCTTTACTTTGGATTGTCTTAATGTTTTATTTTAAATGATATGACAATACTTGTATCTTCGTTAATTGTATAATGCATCTGTAATCCCCTTCTTCCTCTTGCATTCTCCCTTTTCTGTGTTTGCAGTATCTGGCATATATTACTTACCCAGAATGCCATGTATAGGTCAACAGATACTTTCGTGGAGCAAAAATAAGAAAGAAATAGAAAAGTTTATTGCTTCTCTGTGCTCGCTAGCATTGAAATATGTGCCATGCTTTATATTTTCACTTGTGGGGTCATGTGTGTCAGCCCACCTGCTGTTTTATACATTTGTTTTTGCCAAATGGGTTAGTTGAGATGGTATTAATTTATTTGAACCAACACATGTCAATGTCACTAGTAAAACAGGATGCCAGTAAGCCATACCACAAGCTAGCATAATCCCGTCCATCCCCACCAAGGGCTCTTGCCTTGATCTTAGTACAATTATTGGGAATGTGTACTCTTCCTTCCCTTTTCCTTCTTTCTCCTCCAACCTAAATCACCTACGTTGAAATTGGAAATGACAAACTGCCTTACCAGCCCTCTCCTCCTCTTCTCTTCCAGACTACTGCTGTCACACTTACCTCCTAAAATGATGTTTTTGTCATGTTACTCCTCAAAAACCTCAGTGACTCCATTGACTTCCCAGGTCCTTCATGACCTGTCTCTATCCATTTGTTCATAGACACCTTCCTTGTCTTCTAGCCAAGCATGAATGCCACCTTCATTCTCATCTTCAAGTCTTTGACCATTTTGTTTCCTGGGCCTGGAATACCCTCTTTTCTCCCCGAAGTCTCTAGCTTACAATCTCCCATTCCATTTTCTGAATGCCAGTTGTAACAATTTAACACCTAGCTGCTGTGTAATTGCATGGTGTGAAGGTTTTCTTCCCAACTAGATCATAAATTCCTTGAGAGTAATGATGAAGTAATAAACTCTTTTAATATCCCTAATTCCCTTCCCTCATAGGGCAAGGTAAAGATTTATTGGGTGTCAGCCATATAAATATGTTGATTACCTGTTAACCCTTCCTCCCCAACTGGAATACTCCTCAGTAAGCATTTATTGAACACCTACTCTGAGACAACACTGGAGTTCCTAGAACAATGGAAGTGAGAAGGACATGGTGTAGTCACAAGACTCAAGTAGAAGAGATTATGCAGTCAACGTAGATATGTGAACAAAGGGAATGTTAAGAGGAAAGCCTATTTGAGCTGGCCCTAGGTATGTTGAATGGGGTTTCACCATGCTGAAAAAGAATGGAGGTGGGGGTGGGTGGGATTCCACATAGGGCAGCTTGCCTGAGCACAGGCATGGAGGCCTGAAAGTACATGGCCTAGGTAGGATATAACAAATTTGTGGCAGGAGATAAGTCTGTTGGTGTAGATGGGATCCAGATTTGATAGGGCCCTGAATGCCATGCAAAGAAGTTTAAACTTAACTCTATAGGCATGGGGAACCAGCTTATAATTTTAAGCAAGAAACTGACAAAGGGTATGCAAGCTTTGTAACACAAATATCAGCCAAACAACAGTTTCTCCTGTTTACTCTCCTCCTTCGCTCTCAATTGCATGACAAATCCTATCTGTAATCCTCTAGTTGGGAAAATAAATCAAATCCCATTACATTTGTTCCTGGCCTACCCCAAATTCTGGCTGACCTCAGGCTTGTGGCCATCTAGAAGTTTAATTTCTTCCAGATGTGCCATTCTCTGGACTGACATGTCATAGTGCAGCCCCAATGTGTTATGGAAAGAGCACTGGGCTTGGAGTTCAACTAGATGTGGATTCAAATCTCAACTCTAAGGAACATTGAATTGGTTTCTCATTACTCTGCAGCTTTAATTTTTTCTCTTGAACATTCTAAAGACTGTGTCAAAATGGGCAATATCACTTGCACTGTGGGCAAATACCACTTTCACTTTTACTGATTGTGTTCATAACATATGTTTTGTTTGATTTACTTGCTTCTTCTAATTTTCTTTTGTTGACCCTTTCTTTCTATACATTTATTAAAGGGACACTTTATAACCCAAACAGTGAACCAGATTGCTGCTGCAGGAAATGTTTGAAATGAGGCAGCTCAATTTAGCTGGATTGTTCTGTCAGTGGGTTACAGGAAGAAGTTCGTAAGGTGCCTATGAGGAAACTAAAAAGTTTTCCAGCTTCTCCTTTGTTGGGTCTTCATCTTATAGTGTCATTATTTTGTTTCAATGAATTCCCAGAACAATAGGTACGCCCATCTGAAACTATGGCTACAGGACACATTCCAAAGCCAGAGATAAGTTATTTTTGGACTCCCTGTACCTTTACTTCCTATGATTTGTTTGGCTAATGTAGAGTTGCTGGAACCATGTATTTTAAATCACTTCCTGAGTGAAACATAACCAGCCCGGGGAGAGAGGGAAGGGAATTCTGCATTACTTTGCAAATTTTCTTGCTTTTTCTTTCTGTGCTAGTCACCATATGGGACTCATGGACATTTAATAAATTTACACTAAAAGAAAACTTATTGAGTTGTGCTACTCTCTTAGCCTCAGTTCTTCTCATCAGCTAAAATGGTTCTTGTTTTTAGCTAAGATTTCTAGAAACCTTGAGCGCCTACTTGTGAGGTTGAGTGCTTTTTGTAGGTTTGTCAAATGTAAATCTCAGAGTTAGACAAACATTAACCGTAAATATTGACTCTGATGCTGCCTACATTTATAAAGGAACGTTGATTTGTCTTGTTTGGATTTTATTATTTGTGTTTAGGTTAATATTATTTTCACTGTTTTTTCCCTTGTCCTGCTCTTAAGTTTAAAGTAGCAATGAAAGTGTCTAATGGAGTTCTTGGTAATTCAGGACTGTAGCTTGAGGGAGAAATGAGAGCTAGAAATAGTAAGTTTCCTTAATAAATCGGATTGAATCTGGGAAATATCTGTTATTTGAGTTACGTAGGAGCTAAGATCCAGAACAAAGTGGAGGGGCTATTTGTTTTCTTTTTTCTTTGTATTTATTTTGTTTGTTTAAAGAGGACGTCTGTGCATGTAGGTGGCCTTGCTTAGGGAGTCAGAGCCTAAGTGATATGAGAAGGGCACCCACTCAGATGGTTGACTTGAATACTAGAACTTAAACACATTGAAGATGACATCTGGATTTCCACATGGATATGCGGCTTGCTGTGGGCGTCAGAGGCTGAGCAGGGTAAAGAAGGAATCTACATGCAGTAGTAGTTCAGTTGTGTGAGTCAACCTGACAGGTATAAGGACAGCATCTGTGCAGAGAAGAGTTGAGGAAAAGATAGGAGACTGGTTATATACAGGGGAGTTGTTCAAGAAAGTAAAAAAATTAAAAGATTTCTCATTGTTAATGAAGGGGAAGGTACAGATACAGGAAAAGACTAGATTGAGCCTTGTTATGTTGGATTGGAATCAGAGATATAAGTGAAAACTTACATTTTTCATATGTGTAAATATTCATATATGTAAAACATATGTTGTCAATATATATAGGTGGATGTGAAAATATATGTGAAAGTGTGTGTGTGTTCCCTACCTATGTCCAGTGGGGAGCAGCAACCCTGAATAACAATGAGCACCCAGATCATGTCTTTTAAATACCACCCCCAACTAAAAGGACTCAGAGTTTCTGGAAGAAATGGCTGATTTTGTAGATGGAGCGTGAAAATACAAGATGAGTCTGGAATGTCTTTTGTGACAAATTAAGGAAATTCTCAAAGCATGATGGGGATATGTCAAAAGAACATAGAAGCCAGTTTGAAAAGGTTCCCACTGGACAAGTTTGGAAAATTTGAGTATGAAAACAATAGCAATAGATTATAACCCATTGAAAAAATTAGGATTTATGTATATATAAATAAATGATCGAATGAAAATGTTTTATAAGAAATGTAAACACTTAGTGTCAAAGTACCTCATCATAAAATAATCACTATTACAAAGAGACAAATAATATATTAACAATGTAAAGACCTGGAAGATATCACTTTTATCAAGTGATCAAGTAAGTATCATCATTAGTGGGGCAAATAAAAAGTATGTGCCCTCTAACAGGATGCAAACAGAAGAACACAATGTCACTTCTCTGATATATTGCCAAAGATGTATATAACCTGAGTCTGTTCATGAGGAAACATCAAACAAACCAAAATTGAGATATTGTCTGCAAAATAATTGGCCTGTAATCTTCAAGAGTGTCAGGATCATGGACCTCATAATCATGGAACAGGATCTGTTCCAAGTAGCAATTACATATGGGTATTCCTTCCAGCACTTTTCAGGAAGTTTATGTTTTTCCAAATTTTGATTCTCCCCAAAAATCAGTTGAGAAATTGGGAAAGTGGGAGCAAATTAGCAATCAACATAGAAATGTTACTGGTTTGAAGGAAGCTGCTGATGTTACGTTCAAAGCAAGAACAGAAAACATTGATGCATAGAGTCAAAGGTTGAGGTCAACATTTCCAGGAAGAGGTCCAGGGGCTTATAAAAAAGAAAGTCATGATTTAATTAGTTACCCTTAGTTATAGCTGTTACATGTTGTATGTTTATGTCCATGGTCCTGTCTGCTGCTAACAGTGAGTCATTCTTTCAATGAGATAAATAGTAGGTAGGGTGCAGTGGTTTATGCCTGTAATCCCTACACTTTGGGAGGCTGAGGTGGGAGGATTGCTTGAGTCCAGGAGTTCAAGACCAGCCTGGCCAAAATAGTGAGACCCTATCTCTGCAAAAACAAACAAAACAAAACAAAACAAAAAATTAATTGGGCACAGTGACACACACCTGTAGTCCTAGCTACTTGGGACGCTGAGGTGGCAGGATTGCTTGAGCCTGGGAGGCCAAAGCTGCAGTGAGCAGTAGTGGCACCACCACACTCCAGCCTGGGTGACAGAGCAAGATCCTGTCTCAAAAACAAACCAAAAAAAAAAAAAAAAGATAAATAGTAATATGTTTATATGCATAGTATACTTTATATAGATCCTATGAGTGGTGTTCCAAGAAATAACAAGCTTCAGAAGTGAAACAGGCCCTTATATTGGCAGTTTTGTTATGTGATTCTGTGTGGTGTTGTTTAACCTTGCTTAGGAGATCCAAATGTTGTTTAAATATTACCCAACAATGTTTGCTGATCTTATACATGTTGTGTGTTGCAATATTCACTATAAGGTACAGTTATTTGTAAGGCAGACAAAATAGTTTCATCATTAAAAAAGAAAATAAACTTATATGAGCCAACATGTGCCCAAAGGCCCAAGTAAAGATGCTTTGGATGCACTCTTCATCTGACCAACATCAACACAGAATGAAATTTTCTCTTCTTTTCTTTTCTTCTCTTTTCTCTTCCTTTTCTTTTCTTTCTTTTCTTTTTCTTTTTCTTTTCTGATAGAGTCTCGCTGTGTCGCCCAGGCTGGAGTGCAGTGGCGTGATCTCAGCTCACTGCAAGCTCCGTGTCTCGGGTTCACACCATTCTCCTGCCTCAGCCTCCTGGGTAGCTGGGACTACAGGCACCCGCCACCACGCCCAGCTAATTTTTTGTATTTTTAGTAGAGATGGGGTTTCACTGTGTTAGCCAGGATGGTCCCGATCTCCTGACCTCGTGATCCACCCGCCTTGGCCTCCCAAAGTGTTGGGATTACAGGCGTGAGCCACCGCACCCGGCCTTTTTTCTTTTTCTTTTTTGAGACAGAATCTCACTCTGTCACCCAGGCTGCAGTGCAGTGGCACAGTCTCGGCTCACTGCAGCCTCCGCCTCCTGGCTTCAAGTGATTCTCCTGCCTCAGCCTCATGAGTAGCTGGGATTACAGGCACACACCACCATGCCTGGCTAATTTTTGTATTTTTAGTAGAGGCAGAGTTTCACCATGTTAGTCAAGCTGGTCTCGAACTCCTGACCTCAGGTGATCCGCCCACCTCGGCCTCCCAAAGTGCTGGGATTACAGGTGTGAGCATCCGGCTGATTTTTTTTTCTTAAATAAAAAGTAAAGGCACTTCTTCCTGAATGACAGGCGAGAAGACAGACGGAATCAATTTCTCGTGTGTTGTTGGTAATAGGAAAAACCTGCTAACAATCCTGTATTAGGCCTGGTTCCCTAGAAGCAGAAGCAGAGACAGGATTTGGTGTGAGTCCTTTACTGAGAGAGTCCTCTCAGGAGAAAGGGATTGAAGAAAGCAGGATAATGAAGGGCAGAAAAGTCCAGCAAGTTTGGATTGGTGAGCAGCAAGGGAGCTTGGCTGAGACTATAAAACATGGCTTCTTAGTATCCCAGCACCCATTTGATCCACACATCAAGGTTAGCTTTTGTAGCTGAGGAAATGGTTTTATGGTCAATAATTTTGTACATTATTAGTACCTTGGGGTAACTTTGTATCCTTCCCTACCTGACCATATATCATCATGTATGCATGGTAGTGTTCTAGTATAACCTATTATTTAGTTCACATTTGCACAGATTTCAAGTTACTTGTGCATGCTAAAGAAGAACATTGAGATTGCATTTCTTTTTAAATTTTATTTTAAATTGATATATAATTGTACATATTTATGGGGTACAGTGTGATGTTTCAATACATGTATACTTTGTGTAATGATCAAATCAAAGTAATTAGCATATCTATCACCTCAAACATTTATACAGGAAATTTCCCTTGGGGTATCTGTTTTCTTGGTTTTAATCATCACCTTGATGTTGTTAACTCCCAAGTCTTTGCCTCTCAGTCTTCATCTCATCTGGCCTATCCAGCATCATTTTTGTATCTGACCCACTATCCCACGATGATTCATACATAGTAGGTGTTCATAAATGTCACTCACACTTCAGTCAAGCTGGTCTCTTTATCACAAATGAGGTATTGTGAAATTGAACACATGATTTGGACCTTAACTTTAAAAAAACAACAACACTAACTGGGCAAGTTAGCCTTTTGCAGCTTTCAGTTTCCTTATCTGCACTAGGAGTGATAATGCCATAGCATAGGAATGTAGGAAACATTAAAGGAAATAATTCATTTTAACCACATAGCCCAGTGCCTAGAAATTGACAAGTACCTGGTAAATGTTGGTTCTTTCTCCTTTTTGCTGAATATTTAAGGCCTACTTTTTAGGCCTCTTACTTAATTTATCCTATTTGGTTTTTTACCACATTTATCACACTTAGTTCTGACAACCTAGGACAAGAAGTTTCTTAAAAGAGTTGGAAAGTTTAAAACAAATAATATTTGTGTAATAGAACTTTGCTGGCTATGATTTTTGACTAAGATTTCCTTTAAAAAATAGGGAGGGTGGACCTACGTAAAGTTGGCCATAATGCTTTTAAAAACTAAATAAATCAGTATACTAATATTTTTAAGTAAAATTTATAATCTGAAAAAATTACACTTGGGATGAAGAACATTTTTCATCTTTAATATTGAATTCTTAAGAACAGCATTGAATGGCACACTATGTTTCTTTTCCCCATGTCAGTCATCTAGTATTTCTGTGCATGTACACTGTATTAAGACATCTGGGAGAGTCAGAAGAATAAGATAATGTTTTTTTTTTCCCATTCCCAAATGGCCAGCACGTTTCTCAATACTGATGTCTAGTTTTTATTTCAGTTGATTACTTGTGAACTACCGTTACATTTGTACATGTGCCCTCATTTGGTTTTATACTCATTTGAATGATTCTCAAATATTGCCATCAACTACATGGTAATGCTAGAGGTACATTATATCTAGAGGATAACTGAATATATTTAGTTTATATAGCATGAAAGAAGACATAAGACTAAGTCCCAACCCAAAAGGTGAAGATTACCCAGATGTCTATCAACTGATGAATAGATAAAATGTGGTCTATCCATACAGTGAAATAATACTCAGCCATAAAAATTAATGAAGTGCTGATACATGCTGTAACATGGATGGATATTGAAAATATTATGCTAAGTGAAAGAAACCCGACACAAAGTGTCACATATTGTGTGATTTCATTTATATGAAATATCCAGAATTAGCAAATCTATAGAGACAAAAAGTATAATAGAGGTTACCAGGGCCTGGGGGATGGGGAGTTACTGTTTGTTGGGTACAGAGTTTCTGTTTGGGATGATGAAATAGTTCTGGAAATGGATAGTGGTGATGGTTGCACATTGTAAGTGTACTCAATACTACTGAATTGTATACTTCAAAATGGTTCAGATGGCAAACATTACATGTAAGGAACTTGAAGATAATTGTTATAAGCCTCCTATTTTTCTTTCTGCACAGGTGCCATGGATAACAGAGGCTTTCAGCAGGGGAGTTTTAGTAGCTTCCAGAACAGCTCCAGTGATGAAGACCTGATGGACATTCCAGCAACCGCTATGGATTTCTCCATGAGAGATGATGTTCCTCCCTTAGACCGAGAAGTAGGAGGTATCATTATTGGTGATGATAATTTATCTTAATTTTTTTTACTTTATGTACAATAAAATTCATTTATTTTCTGGCACATAGTCCTGTGAGTTTTTAACACATGGCTAGATTATTGTAACTACCACCACTGACAGGATACAGAACAATTCAGCTCCCTAGAGAATTCCCTCTTGCCACTCCTTTGCAGTCAGACCTCCTTCCTCCCTAACCCCCGTACCAGTGATCTTTTCTCTGTCCTTATAGTTTTTTTTCTTTTCAATGATGTCATATACATGGAATCACATAGTATGTCACTTCTTGAGACTGCTTTCACTCAGATTAGTGCCTTGGAGATTTATCTAAGTTGTTCATTTCTTTTTCTTGCTCAGTAGTATACCCAGGAGTAGGATCACTTAGTCATATAGTAAATATGTTTAACTTTATAAGAAACTGACAAACCATTTTCCAGAGTGCCTGTACCATTTTGCATCTGAACTAGCTATGTATGAGAGTCCTACTTGCTCTGCACCCTTAACAGCACTTGGTATTTTGGCCATCCTATTATAATATGTAGGTAGTGTTATCTCATCATTGTCTCAATTTAATTTCCTTAATGGCTAATGATGTTGAATAGCATTTCATGTGCATATCTGCCCACCTTATCTACTGTCTGATGAAGTGTATGTTGAAATCCTTTCCTCTTTCTATAACTGGATTTTTTATTAACTGGAATACATTTGTAAAATTAAAATCCCCCTCCTTGGTTATCTGGTTACCTAGTTACATATTCTTTTCAATGGCTGCATACAGTTTCATGGTATGTTTGTGCCATGGTTTATTTAACCAAGCTTCTGTTGATGCACATTTCAGTTGTTTCTGATCTTTTGCTGTTACAAACAATGCTGCAACGAACAACCTTGTATCCATCTCTTCGAAGCATATGAGAGCATTTTTGTCACATGAGTGTATGAAAGTGCCTATTTCCCCACAAAGTTACCAGTGCTGACATTACCATTCTTTTTTATCTTTACAATATGATAGGATAAATAGATCTCAGCATTTTAATTTTCATTTTTTTACTTAATGAGGTTGAGCATATTTTTATATGTTTACACACCATTTCGATTTCTTTCTCTGGAAGTTTCCTGTTCATGTGATGTTCCTATTTTTCTAATGGGCTGATTATTCTTATTTATTTATCAGAGTCCTTCATATACTATTATTACTCTTTTGTCTGATGTCAGTTTAATGTATTTTATCCACTTCTAGTTTGTCTCTTTTAACTTTGTTTTTTTAAATTTACAGATATTTAAAATGTTTATATAGCCATGTATATTGCCCCTTTCCTTTATGACTTCTGAATTCCTTATTGTACTTAGAAAGGACAGTATCACTTTAAGATTACATTTGTATAGTTACTTTAAAACTCTGTCTGGTTCTTTAACTGGGGTTGCCATTGTCAAAGTAGACAGAGGACAAGGAACTGCTGTCAAATTCATTATTTAGCAAACTCATATTAAGTACATATGACATTGTAGACACTTTGCTGAGCTCTGGGAATTAGCAAGGCTTGAAGATACCATCCCTGCCTTCATGAAGTTGATTATAGCTAGCTAAATAGCCACATAAATACTTATAATAGTTCCTACCCCTTAGAGTTATTTTCAGGATTAAATGAGACAATACATATATAGTGCTTATAACTATACCTGGCATAGAGTTAAGTACTCAATAACATGTTCAGTATCATTATTTTATTATTATTGCTAAAACCCTGTATTATAAGTTCTATAGCTCTTATAGGAATTTAGCAGAATAAGCATTTCATGTGTGGATGTGTCTGCGAAGGACTGGAGATTTCATAGATAAGGTGTTTTGGAGTGAGGTCTTGAAAGATTAGTTATTTGGTAGGAAGAATGCTTCAGGCAGAAAGTATGTTTTTACAGAGATATCAACAGGCAGAATCTATGGAGGTATAAAAAGGCAGAATATAAGTCCGGATAGCTTAGTTGGTGTTACGTGCATCTGTATAAGAGACCACTTGAGCAGGCTTAGTGTGAGCAACAAGGCTGTTTATTCACTTGGGTGCAAGTGGACTGAGTCTGAGAAAGGAGTCAGCGAAGGGTGGTGGGATTATCATTGGTCCTTACAGGTTTTGGATAGGCAGTGGAGTCAGGAGCATTTTTTTTGCGGGCAGGGGAAGGATGTTACAAAGTACATTCTCAAGGGTGGGGAGGATGTTACAAAGTACATTCACAAGGATGGGGAATATCACAAAGTATGTTATCACAAGGGTGGGGGAATGTCACAATGGCTTGACCATGGTGCGGCCAGCTCAGAGAATCTTACAGTCAGGGCCTTGAATGTCATGCTAATAAGTTTGAATTAACCTTATTGTCACTGTAAGGATGAAACTCCTTCATCAATTCATTCAACAAATAGTTTTAGAGCACCTGCTGTGAACCAGGCACTATTCTAGGCACTGGGGATACAGTGGTGGGATTAAGACAAATATTGACCTAGAACTTAGATCTAAGTGGGGAGGGCAGTAAACGAGTAAAAAGGTTACTTAGTTAATTACCCATCATGATGAGTACTAGGATGGAAATAAACTGAATAACAATAGATTATAACTGGGGAATGACACTTTAGTTAGGAAGGTCAGGGAAGGTTTCTCTGAGGAGGTGACTAATTTGGGGTGAACATACCAGTATAAAAGCCACAGGTTAAAAAGAATAACAAGGAATTTGCCTTGGGGAAGATATGTCAGGAAAGTGACAGTAGGAGAGGGCCCCTGAATTTAAAGTTCATAAAGGAAAGGTACTGATGGTATAGTATTTGGTAGTCATCTGCCTACTTCTACAAAAGAGAACTGTGTTAGCATATTGCTTCCGCTTAGGTGTAGTCATAACCATCCTGAGTCAGTTATACCAATCACCGACTTTAGTGAAGTGGTCAGTTAGGGGGATTCATGAACTTACATTGGCTACCTCTACTTAAAGCCTTCTGGTTAAACCAGAGTGGCTAATCATTGTTACTTCTAATAGAAAATGGTATCCATCATCTATAACTGCAAAGTACTTTGTGTGTTCATGTTGCTCTCAGTAGATGATTGGGGCAAGTGACTATGTATTATTCTCATTTCATAGACTAGAAAACTGAAGCAGAATGAGATTTTGACATTACCTATGACTATAGAATGTGTTTTCACGTGAATAGTCCTTCATCGCTTTTCATTAGCCTTTACAGGAGAACTACTGCTTCTAGTTTACAAGGTCTAACCGTAAAATAATGAGGCTGCTTTTCATGAAACACACATGAAAAGCAGCCCACTTATAGCCCACTCTGTAGTGATATAACTTTCTTGCTTTGCTTTCTAATTGCTCTTACTTTATTTAATGTTTTCACATGGGATTTCCTAATAAAGAAAACAACAACAAAAAGGTCACAATGTCCTTGATATTCAGAGGTGAAACTGCATAAAATACTACATTTTGTACCAGGCACAATAGCACGCACTAAAAAGATTAGCGAGAAGGGGCTTGAAAGGCAATAAAAGTGGTTCTTGTTTTCCAGATGGCTAGAGGGCTTGATTTATGAGGAATGAATAAATAAATTATGCATAGCATGGTTAAATGCATCTGAGGTAGTGTTATAGTAGTCTGTAAATTAGAAGAAACATAAACATGGAGATCTGAAAGAAGGTGGAGGGAATAGAAAAAGAGTTTGAGTAACAGAAAAACACGGAGGACTGTTCTCATAGTCCATCTGTTCTCACTTCCCTGCCTCTGCAGCCTGCACCTGTGGTCAGCAGTGCATTCATTCATTCATTCACTTATTCATTTGATACTTATGGAACACCCAGATATGAGCCTAGCACTGTGCTGTTTTAATAATGCTCTTCGATTCCCTTTTTTTCCTCACCTCCCTGTCTTTCTACCTAGTGTGCCTTGCTACTCCCTAACTGTTGAATGAGGAGACATTCCTGGCAAGGAGAGTAACACAGGTAAAGGTCCAGCAGCATGAGATGAGAGAGCCTTTTATATTCAAGAAACAGAGTCTGCATGTTTGAGGTCTAAGGCCCCTGGGGTGGGAAGGATGGTGGCAGTTGGAGCAAGAAGGAAGACTGCAGGGGCTAGGGTAGGAGGAGATCTAGTTAGAAATCTAGGTGGGGTCCAGATTGTGTACACTTTTTGACCTCATTTGTAACCAAAGCACCATCAAATGACTAAAAAGCAGAGGAATGATATGATCACATTTGAGTTTTAGAGAATTTTTGGCAGTGTGGAGGGTGGCTTGAGTAGTGTAGGTTGGAGACGGGAAGACCAGTGAGTGAAACTTGTTTTTTTATAATCTAGGCAAAAGATCAAAAGGCCTGAATGAAGACAGCAGGAATGTAGAGGAAGAAATAAGTTCTGGACAAATTTCAGAGGGGGAACTGATAGGACCAATTAGATATGGGAAATAAAATAGAAAAGAGTCAGGGATGACTTCAAAGCCTAAGCATATTATTGGGTTCCCCATACCGCCTGCTGAATTTCAACATAACCTACCAAAATCTAGGAGAGGAAAAGAAATCTTAATACTGAAATATGATAGAATAAAAAACCCGAGGGTACTTGAAATTTACGAAGTAAATTGCGAAACATTTCTATCTGTTTTGCCACACTACAAAAATATGTCATAGTTTTCCTCCAGAGAGAAACTGAAAACAAAGTAAAATATCTTGGATTCCAACTCATGGAGAAATCTACTATCATCACTTCAGTTAGGCTTCCCTCAAGCTATCTGACTAGAGCAACTGTGTGGATTGTGTGGGAACGAAAAGAAAAGGTATTTTGAAATTTATCATTCTTAATAACACTTGAACTTCCCTAAACACTTAGCCTGGAAGAGTGGCAAACATTAATGCTGCCTTTTGAACTTAAAAAAAAAAGTGGCCCATCTGGAAAGCTCTGCAGGGCTATACACCACATCAGTTTAATATGCTGAATCTTTAAAATGAAACCTATGATGATGTCCACAGGCTTTAAAGGGTTCATTTAGGTTACTTAATTAGGAAAACGGCCAAATTTTAGAATTGATATCCTCTAATTTTTCCCCCACTTACTTTTTTTTTATTAGCTAAAGTACATAATTTCTTCAGATTTACTTAGTTTTTACCTAAATGTCTCATCCAGGATACTATATTACATATTCATCATGTCTCTAAGGAGCTAAGGGTTCCTCTTGGCTGTGACAGTTTCTCAGACTTTCCTTGTTTTTGATGACCTTAACAGTTTTGAAGAGTACTGGTCAGGTATTTTGTAGAATGTCTCTCAACTGGGATTTATCTGATGTTTTTCTCATGATTACAATAGAATTTTGGAGAGGAAGACCGCAGAGGTGAAGTGTCTTTCTCATTATGTCTTATTAAGGAGCACATACCATCAATATGACTTATCACTGTTGATGTTGACCTTGATCACCTGGCTGAGGTGTAATGTTTGCCAGGTTTATCCACTGTAAAGCTATTTTTTCCTCTTTCCATACTGTACTCTTTGGAAGGAAGTCACTGTGTAGACCAGCGGTCCCCAACATTTTTGTCACCAGGGACAGGGACCAGTTTCATGGAAGACAACTTCATTTTCAACGAAACCGGTGGTGGGGGGTGAGGATGATTTTGAGATGAAACTGTTCCACCTCAGATCATCAGGCATTAGTTAGATTCTCATAAGGAGTGCGCAACCTAGATCCCTCGCATGCACAGTTCACAAATAGGGTTCGTGCTCCTCTGAGAATGTAATGCCGCCACTGATCTGACAGGAGGTGGAGCTCAGGCAGTAATGCTTGCTCACCCTCTGCTCACCTCCTGCTACACGGACTGGTTCCTTAGAGGCCACAGACTGGTATCAGTCCATGGCCCCGGGGTTGGGGACCCCCTGGTTTAGATCACACATAGGACTAGGAAGTTAGGTTTCACCTCCATGAGGGTGAAATATCTACAGAAATTATTTGGAATTGTTTTACATGGGAGATTTGTCTTTTCTCTCCCATTTATTTATCTATTAAATCATTTATATCAGTATGGACTTATTTATCTTGTACTTTGAGTTATAATCCATTACTAAGTTTTGTTGCTCAAATTGTTCCAACTTTGGCTATGGGGAACTCTTTCAATTGGCTCCATTTCCCTTTGACAAACTCCTATCATTGTGACAAACTCCTGTCATTGTGGGGTCTTTTTTGAGCATATCCTTATTTTTTGGCATTACAGCATGCTCTAGGCTCATATTATATATTTCCTCCCCCAGTGCTAGAATCAGCCATTTCTCCAAGGAACCCTGGTTCCTTTTATTGGAGAATGGTGTTAGAAACCATGATATGGATACTAGGTATGCTCCTTTCTGCTGATGGCATTTGTTGCTTCTAGGCCCTGTTAGCCAATGCAGTAAGGAAATATGTGTATACTGACCCATACATATATACACACATACACACATATCTATGAATATATATATATGTAACCACCTGTATCTACAGTAAACCAAACATGAGATCATACTCATGTCTCTAATTCTAATCTATTACCACATGGATCACTCTAGCCTCCTCCCTTTGCTTGTCTATAACCTCCGAACAGTGAGAAACCTGGTTCCTACCACTCACCATCTGTTACTTAACTGTTTACTTCTGGTATATAGTCATATGCTGCATAATGACATTTTGGTCAACTACAGTCTGCATATATGATACCACATTTTAATAGTTTGTGGTATAAATAGTACCAAATTTTTACTGTACTTTTTCTATGTTTAGACATATACTTACCATTATGTTACAGTTGACTACAGTATTCAGTACAGTAACATGCTATACAGGTTTGTAGCCTAGGAGCAATAGGCTATACCATACAGTCTAGGTGTGTAGTAGGCTAGACCATCTAGGTTTATGTAAGTACACTCTATGATGTTTGCACGATGATGAAATTACCTAACAACACATTTCTCAGAATGTATCCCCATCATTAAGTAATGCATGACTGTACATGTATAGTGGTTTCAGAATTGTTAACCCATACCCTCCATAAGAAACAACTTTATCAAGAGTTCAGTGTTTATGCATCATTCCTTTTGCTTTAGTGTTACAAATTTTATTCATTTTCACAGTTACCTGGGTCTACATTTTTCCCCTTTATCCCTTTCATTGAGGCTGTTTTATAAATTTGTGATGCAATTAAATTCTTTTCTCACATGCTGCATTCTGTCCTGGGATCTTCAATCTTCTAAATGATTTTTTTTTATTTGCATACATTAGGTTCATTCTTTCTACTGTGAAGTTCTATAAGTTTCGATAAATATATAGTGTATCCACTATTACAGTATCATGTAGAATAGTTTCACTGCCTGAACAAGTCCCCCGAGTCCGTGGCAACCACTGACCTGTTTATTGTCTCCATAAATTTGCCTTTCCCATAATATCATGTAAAATGAATCATACAGAATATAACCTTTTTAGACTAGCTTCTTTCACTTACCAATATGCATTTAAGATTCATCCATGTCTTTGTGTGGATCTATTGCTCATTCCTTCTTATTGCTGAATAGTATTCCATTGTCTGTATATACTACTGTTTGTTTATCCATTCACCTACTGAAGGACATCTTGGTTGCTTACTGTTGGGGGCAATTATGAATGAAGTTGCTGCAAACATCTGTGTGCAGGTTTTTATGTGGATATAAATTTTCAAATCAAGTAAGTAAGTATTTAGGGGTGCGATTGTTGGATCATATGGTAAGACTATGTTTTGTTTTGTTTTGTTTCATAAAAAAAAGTGCCACCAAACTGTCTGCCAAAGTGCCAAAGTGGCTATACCGTTTTGCATTCCTACGAGCTATGAATGAGAGTTCCTGTTAGTTTGAATCCTTGGTATTGTCAGTGTTTTGGATTTTAGCCATTCTAATAGGTATGTAGTAGTATCTCATTGCTTTAATTTGCGTTTCTCTAATGACAAATGATGTTGAGCATCTTTTCACATGCTGTTTGCCATATGTACATCTTTCTTTGGTGAGGTTTGGGTTTTTTGCCCATTTTTAATTTGGGATTTTTTTTTTAGAGTTTGAGTTATTTGTATTTTGGATACCAGTCCTTTATCAGATAGATGTTTTGTAAATGTCTTATCCTAGTCTGTGGCTTGTCTTCTTGGCTTTTTTTTTTTTTTTTTTAAGATGGAGCCTCGCTCTGTCGCCCAGGCGGGAGTGCAGTGGCGCGATCTCGCTCGGCTCACTGTAAGCTCTGCTTCCTGGGTTCACGCCATTCTCCTGCCTCAGCCTCCCGAGTAGCTGGAACTACAGGCGCCTGCCACCATGCCTGGTTAATTTTTTGTATTTTAGTAGAGACAGGGTTTCACCATGTTAGCCAGGATGGTCTCCATCTCCTGACCTCGTGACCTGCCCGCCTCAACCTCCCAAAGTGCTGAGATTACAGGTGTGAGCCACTGTGCCTGGCCGTGGCTTGTCTTTTTATTCTCTTTACAGTAGCTTTTGCAAACCGAAATTTTTAATTTTAATGAAGTCTAACATTAATTTTTTTCTTTCCTGGATCATGCTATTTGTATTGTATATAAAAAGTCATCACTGAATCCAAAATCATGTAGATTTTCTCCTGTGTTGTCTTCCAGAAGTTTTATAGTCTTGCATTTTACATTTAGGTCAATGGTACATTTTGTGTTAATTTTTATAAAAGGAGGAAAGTCTTTGTTTAGATTATCTTTTTAACATACTTATATGCCTAGTCATTGCAGCAGTGGTTGTTAAAAACACTGTCCTTTCTCCACTGATTTGCCTTTGCACCTTCTTTAAAGATCAGTTGACTGTATTTGTGTGGGTCTATTTTGGGGCTCTCTATTCTGTTCTCTTCATCTGTGCATCTTTTGGCAATACCATGCTGTCCTGATTACTATGGCTTTATGGTAAATCTTGAAATGAGGTAGTGTGAGTCTTCCAACTGTTCAGCTTCAGTATTGTGTTGGATATTCTAGATGTTTTGCTTTTCCACAGAAGCTTTAGAATCAGTTTATTGTAGCTGCAAAATGACTTGCGTGGGTTTCTGTTGGGATTGTGTTGAATATATAGATCAAACTGGGAAGAATTGAAATCTCGATAATACTGAGTTTTACATCCCATGAACATAGACTATTTATTCAGATCTTTAATTTCTTTAATCAGTATTTTGTAGTTTTCTGCATATAGATCTTGTGTATATTTTCTTAGATTTTGACCTCTAAGTATTTAATTTGGAGGGGGGGGCTACTGTAAATAGTATTGCTTTTTAAAATGTGCAATTCTAGTTCATTACTGGTATAAGGAGAGCAATTGACTTTTGTATATTGAGTTTATATCCTGCAGTCTTACTATGTTGTCTTTTTTTTTTTTTTTTTTTTTTGAGACGGAGTCTCACTCTGTGCCCAGTCTGTAGTGCAGTGGCGCGATCTCAGCTCACTACAAGCTCCACCTCCCGGGTTCATGCCATTCTCCTGCCTCAGCCTCCCAAGTAACTATGTTGTCTTTATTAGTTCTAATAAGTTGGGTTTTTTCCCCTTCAGGATTTCTTTAGGATTCTTTGGGATTTTCTGCATAGACAGTTATGTCATCTGCAAATAAAGACAGTTTTATTTCTCTGTTTCTAACCTGTATAATTTTTATTACCTTTTGTTGTCTTACTTTACTAGCTAAGGTGTTGAATAAATGAATGGTAAGAGAAGACATCCTTGCCTTCTTCCTGCTTTTAGGGGAAAAGAGTCTAGTTTCTCACTATTAAGTGTTATATTAGCTGTACGGCTTTTTTTGGTAGATGTTCTTTATTAAGTTGAGGAAATTATACTTTATTCCTACTCTGCTGAGAGTTAATCATGAATGGATGTTGAATTATGAATTATGTCAAATGCTTTTTTGTTGTCGATTGATATATGACTTTTCTTCTTTAACCTATTGTTATGGTAGATTACATTGATTTTTGAAATGTTGCTCCAGCTTTGCATACCTGGAATAAATTCCACTTGGTTGGGATTCCACTTGGTTGGAGTTAATTGATATTATGCAATGTTGAATTCAATTTTCTAATATTTTAAAAGGATTTTTACATCTATGTTCATGAAAGGTATTAATCTGTAGTTTTCCTTTCTTGTAATGTTTCTATTTGGTTTTCATATAGTTTAATGTTGGCCTCATAGAGTAACTTATGAAGTGTTCTCTCTGCTACTATTTTCTAGAAGACATTGGGGAAAATTGGTATCATTTTATCCTTAAATGTTTGGTAGAACTTACCAGTGAAACCATGTGGGCCTGGTGCTTTCTTTTTGATAAGGTTATTAATTTTTGATTCAAAAATAATAATAGTGAATACATTTAAGTTCTGCAGGTTTATTTTACAGCACAATGATGATAGTTAATAATAAGGTATTGTATGCCTGAAAATTGCTAAGCGAATGTATTTTAAATGTTCTCACCACAAAAAATAAGCATGTGAGATAACGAATGTGTTATTTAGTTTGATTTAATAATTATAATGTATACATATATAAAAACATGTACACCTTAACTATGTATACAGTTTCTGTTTGTCAGTTATACCTTCATAGAGGTGAAGAAAAAATAGAAGTGGGTTGTTTAAGCTTTGTGTATTTTGGGATTTCTAGCTCTCTTTGTTATTTATCTCCAGTTTAATTCCAGTTTGGTAAGAGAGCAAACTTTGTATGATTTCTAATCTTTTAATTTTTTTTAAGTGTGTTTTGTGGGCCAGGATGTGATCTATCTTAGAAAATATGTGTACACTTGAGAAGACTGTGTATTCTGCTGTTGTTGGATGAAGAAGTTGATAAATGTCAATTATATTCAGTTAATCCGTGAAAAAGATGATAATAATAGATATGGGGCTATTCAGATGTTCTGTTTCTCCTGTGTAAGTTGTGGCAGTTTGTGTCTTTCAAGTAGTTGGTCCATTTCACTTGTTAGTAAATTTGTGTTCATAGTATTTCTTTATTATCCTTTTAATGTCTGAGAGATCAGGAGTCATGACCTCTTCTTCATTTCTGATATGGTAATTTGTGTCTCCACTCTTTTTTTTTCTTGGTTGGCTTGGATAGTAGTCTATCAATTGTTGATCCTTCCAAAGAACCTGCTTTTGTTGATTTTTCTCTATTTTTTTCAACTTTATTGATTTCTGTTCTAAATTTCTTGTTGTCTTTGGTTTGCTTTAGGCTTATATTGTTCTCTTCTTCTCCTAGTTCCCTAAGATGGAAGCTTAGTTTATTGATTTTAGATCTTCTTTTCTAATATATACATTTAATCCTATGAATTTCCCTCTAAGCACTGCTTTTGCTGCATCCCTCAATGTTACGTCTCACATATGTTATATTTTCATTTATTTCAAAATATTTTAAAATTTGTCTTGAGAATTTTTTGACTTACAGGTTATTTGGAAATGTGTTGTTTAATTTTCAGGTATTTGAGGATTTTCCAGCTATTTTTCTGTTTTTCGCTCCTATTAATAGTTCAATTCCATTGTGTTGGGATTTACAGCAAACTGGCTAGGACTTGGGCTGTATTTCATGTTTGGTGTAACTAGGCACCAGAGGCTTCAAATTCCTCTAGTGTCCTTGTTTTTGTCTCTCCTCTTGATTGTGAGTTTCCCTGAGGACAATTCCTCTAGAGAGTCTGTGTCTTGCAGCTCTTTCAGCTGTGATCCACTGTTAGTATACTTGAGCCCTGTTGAAGTGGTGGTGAAGTATGGGGGAGGTGGTAATTTTATAATGCTCTGATTAAACATCACTGTTTGATGGAACTGTGTTTTGTGGCTATGACCTTCATACATTTTTCTCCAGTAGTATAGCTTTTTGTCCTCCCTGCCCTCTACTCTCTTCTTTGACTGCAACATTCCCAATGTGTTTACTTGAAGCCCTGTACCCTGTTGAGTATATTCCCCTGCTTTAGGTGAGATAAGAAGGCTAGAGGGGGTGGGAGTGGAAGGAATGTCCTTCTCCCAACCAGGATAAGGCTCAGGCAAAGTATTTTCCCCTGAGGCCTTTGTTACGGAGAAATCTCTGGCAAATTTCACAATGATATCTCTTTCCCTCCCCTTGTCAGAGCCAGGAGGGATTCTTAGATCTTCACTGTGAAAACTTGGTGGGATTCCTGGAGGTAGAGCTTTGGTGTAGGAGCTCCGCTAAGACTGTGGTCCCCAGGAGTTTTTTGTACTCACACTAGTCCACACTCAGCCTTCAGCAGCTTGTTCAAGTTGCCATTTGTGTTTCTACCAGCTCCAGCCATTTCTACTCCAGGTAAGCAGATCTCAGCTGTGTCTCTTTGAATAAGCTTGTCTCTTCAGATTTTGGGGTGGCAGTTTCCTCTGCATCCTCAGTTCTCCTATGGGTCCAAGGAAGACCATTGATTTTTTTTTTTGGTTTATCCAACCTTTTGTTGTTGTAAGGATGAGAGTAATAACTTCTAAGCTCTTTGCTTGCAGGAGCTGAATCCAGAGGTTCCCCATTTTCATTTGATAAAACCACTTTGGTCCCTTCTTGAAGGAAATATATTTTTTGGCTCCACTTTGTTCCAATTTATGACACATGGTAGAGGAAGGGGTTGCTGTAATGCCTCAGGGGGTATGCACCATATGTTTCTAAGATCTGAGGCTACCAGGTAATCCAGAGATACTGTAGCCATATGGGTATAGCTCTGTGTAGTTAACCATATGCCAGAAATGTTGGGTCTCAGTGAGATACTAGATAGTCCTGTACCTCGCTGATGAGCTGAGTCTTACCTTTCTTTTCTAATGATTGGTAGCACCATTTTATGATCTTGCCAGTAGAGCATTCTCAGTTAGCTATGCAATCAAAATATCATTTGGAATTCCTTAAAGATAAGGGCCTCTCAGAAGTCATTCAATCCAATATATGAGTGACCAAACAAAAAATCAACTCTTAAATGATAGAGTATGAATTTGGAAGGGACCTCAACATTATACTTGCTAATATCCCTTCATGTTACAGATGGCAAACCTGTAAACTCACAGAGAGTAAGGCAGTTGCCCGAGGTGACACAACTAGTGAGTTATGGAGCTAGGATTGGAATCCACATCTTCTCACTGCAGGATAATAGGTCTGATCACACTTTGTTCTTGTTTAAAAACTGAATAAGCCGCCTTCCTCTCAGGGCTTTCCCTCTTGGTGTTCACCAGAAACTATCACCTGCTTTGTCCACAAGTATCCCAGTAATCTGCCTTCCAGAACATAGGTCTGCTCCTTGCAGTGTCCTGTCTCTACTCTTCCAGTTGCATTGCTAGTATTTTTTCTTTTCAAAATCACTTATATAACTCATAAATATGTCTCACTATAAAAGATTCAAACAATACACAGGTTTTTAAAATGTGAAAGTCTCCCCTGTTCTTCCCACTCCAGAGACAACCACCAAAAAGAATTCAGTATGATCCTTCCAGTTCTTTCTCTATCCAGTCACATATACAGACACACATTAAAAAAATAAAAAAATAAAAAAAGACATATTCTTCTTATTTCGTGACTTGCTTTTTTCACATAATATGTCTGGAATACATTTCTATTTCACTACACACCAGTCTACTTCTTTCCTTGCACTATTTCCCTATTAGTAGATAATTCTATTGTTTCTGGGTTTTTGCTACTACAAACAGTGCTGCAATGAATAACACACATACACTGGTGTGCACGGGTGCAACTGTGTCTTTAAGGGTAATTCCCACATGAGATATATATATGCTTTTTTGAAACTTATTTTTCTGTCCATGACATCACACAATTCCTATGAATCCAAGGAGAATTTCACGATTGGTATTTTTCTCTCTTGAAATTCCACCCCCCCTCCCCCGCCACTAAAGAATAATTGCTAGTCTCGTGTGCCCAGTTTCCTTTTGGAAATTGATAGAAACTAACGTAGACTTAGGACAGAACTGGAGAATTCCAGTTCTAAACAATAATTAGAAGTTATTAGGCAGGATCATGCTACCCAAAGGATTTCCCAACACTGTGGTATGTAATAGGCATTTTAGGGCAGTGTCTCCCTACCCATGACATTCCCCATTCTCTTGACAGTCCCATAATTGTGTACAATTGAGAAGGAAGGAATGAAGAATAAGTAAGGGAGTAGGGCACTGTTTACTTTTTGTGGAGAGCCCTCTCAGCAATTTTGTCAAATCTAGCCCCTTTACTTCATTGCTACATTGCTTTCTGTGGCATCTTAGTCCAGTGGGAGCCTGCAGATACCAAGCCAAAGTCCTCATGCTGTTTTGGTTACTTTGATAACTCTGTCAATTAGCACGCTGGTTCCACTGGCCATGAAAGTGAGTTGAGTCAGGAACTTCCAGATTTGAGCAGATGCTGGGAATAAGAGGGCTACAAGAGATACACCCCAAGCAAATATCTACAACCCAGTGAAGATGGAGCTGTATCCACTGGGAATAAAGAGTCAGAAGGAGGTGTTAGAATCTGAATTCATGCTTGTCTCCACAGCTTTCCATATGCCTTTCTGCCGTGCCCAACCTTCCTGTATTTTTCTCATAACTCTCAAACTTCATTTCGATATAATAGATTTGTTGGGGTTCTTGCAGTTCCATTTCCCACAGCCTTCACCACGCCTTTTATTGCCTAGTTCTCAGCAGAGTCGGGATAGAGTCTCTTCTTTGTTGTCCTTCCTGCGTGTTAGACACCTTCCAAGTTTTAACTTGCTATAAACAGGAACCAAAGCAGTGGATCACTAAATGAAATGAGTGCAGGGATGAGATTCAAAACAACGCAGGCACTGCCCAATCAGATTGGCTGTCAGACATAGCACTGGGGCAGTGTCCTGGAGCCTCCTGGTATTCCATTTGCTGGATCATGGGTAAGTTCAGGAGTTTCTAGGGTAGGGTGAGGTGGGGGAGGAGAGTCCTCAGGAAAAAAGTGGTTATTTATCTGTAGCTACTGAAGTATTTCAGTATTTAGCAAACTGGTATGGCATATAGATGCATACCAACAGTATAGCTGCCCTGAATAAGTGTCCCAGGGGTCGACTAAGAGTATACTAAAGCATAATGTGGTCTTGGATAGATACTATCCAGGACTTAGATAGGAGGGCTACTCCAACAACATTTGCTTTTTGACCCTGGACTTAGTTAAGTGGGAAAACAAAATAGAAGCAAAATGAAGGCACAAGTTGCTAGATAGAAAGTTCCTACAAATGTTGATTAATTATCAGGGCTTCTGCTATAATGTACTATCAGACAAATAGGTGAAATGGGATGTGAAAGAGTTTATGTGACTTACTGGAAGATCTAGAATGGATGAACCAGTACAAGAAGGGAAGCAGGGTGCAGGTATGGAAGTAAGAAGTGGCATATAATAGGCTCTTAGTATTTGCTGTTGAATGCAAGTAAAGTTTAAATGACCACAGGATGAATATCTGCTGATGTGTGCTAGGCATGATGTTGAATTTTTTATACATGTGGTTCCAGCCTTGCAAAAATACAATATATCCCTGTAAAACTGAAATACATTTTTTAACGGGACTGTTTTCAAGTCCTGTGATATATACCAATAGCCCTGCCCCATTTCTTTGAGTGCTTATTTATTTCCTTAGGCTGTTGCCAATTAGTGAGCCCTCATGCAGCTGTAATATTACTAAAGCAGTACTTCAAGGTCTGTGCGTGAGATTTCTTCCTATCCTTTTTCCCCTTGTGTTTTTGTTAGTGTTTAACTGGTTCACTTAATCAGTTACTGTTCAGCCCCCTAGGTAAATTTCTAATGGCATATTGGTTAGGGATTTAAATAAACATTATTCTCAACAGATTTTTTTTTTTCTTGTTTTAAGGGGTTTTCCAGTTTAAAGCATCATGTGATTTTTAGAAAAAAAATTAGAAAGTGGTTTCCATAATGGGAACTGAGTTAAATACATTCATTTATATGCCTGCTCATTCAAGCAGTGTGTTTCTAAAGACCTGTTGTTAAGTCTTAGACCTGAGTATAACCCTACGGGAAAGCTGTTTCAATGTTGACTTTTTTCTCTGACTGGTTTACTGTACGTTTTTCCTGGACTCAGGCAATGCAAATTAGCCTTTTGGGGGCTTTTTGTTCTGTCATTCAAGTTGAGATCTAATTGTACTTTAACTTGAATAATTTTTCTGTTAGAACATTAAGTTATTTTATATATAACATTTACTATGCCTTCAAAATTTGAAATAAGTTTTATTTTTTTTTTCTTATAGAGTCAAAAATCTAAACTCACCTAAGTACCCCAACCTGACACGTGGGCTCATTGTTTAATTTTACTCTGCCTTCCTTGGCAGCATATTTACACGCCAGAAACTTAGCTCTTAATGCATTGTGTTTTGAAAAACCTTTTGCATTTCGTTACTTTGCGCATCATTAGTTGATGGGTAGATCATTTCTGCTGCCATTCTTGACAGTTAAATTTTAAAAATTTATTTTTTTCTTTTTTTTTTTTTTTTTTTGAGACGGAGTCTCGCTCTGTCACCCAGGCTGGAGTGCAGTGGCCGGATCTCAGCTCGCTGCAAGCTCCGCCTCCCGGGTTCACGCCATTCTCCTGCCTCAGCCTCCCGAGTAGCTGGGACTACAGACGCCCGCCACCACGCCCGGCTAGTTTTTTTGTATTTTTTAGTAGAGACGGGGTTTCACCGTTTTAGCCAGGATGGTCTCGATATCCTGACCTCGTGATCCGCCCATCTCGGCCTCCCAAAGTGCTGGGATTACAGGCTTGAGCCACCGCGCCCGGCCTATTTTTTTCTACTAAGTTTTAAAAATGCTAAGAAAAGAAACCAGCTAGATGTGGAATATGACCAACGACTTAAGCTGTTTGTCATCAAGTCAGCTATAGATATCTTGATGAAAGTGTGTGAACAAGTTAAACCTTTTCATTGATGAAACCTAAAATAGTAGCAATGGCTGTCATCATCATCATTATTATACATTTTAAAATATATTGTTTTTCCTATTCTAAAAAGTAGGATGAATATTTTTAAATTCACAGTCTGCACTTGTGTCAGTTAACCATTTAGAGGTCTTCATGTGCTAAAAGTTTTCAAAATATTGCGCAGGGGCCACTGGCATTGTAAAAATTGGGAAATAGTCTGGTCAGATCAGTGTTTCAGAAAGTATTCTGCTTATCTCAAAATATTCTATTATTGCATTTTTATCATAGGATGCATTAAAAATTGGTAAGAATTTCTTTATCTGATTTTCACAATAATATCAATTGACCTCCACTGAGCAGTCTGTATAATGAACACACACTAAAGATGGCAAATTTGCCAGAGAAAGCATGGAGGGTAGAAAAGAATAAAAGAAATAAAGCATGTCAAACTCTGATACTGGTGCCTTATTTCTTAATCTAAATTGTAATTAAATCTTATTTAGTATGAGGACTGAATCATAACCACCAGCCCTCTAGTGCTCAAAGGAAGTAACTGTACATGGAATAAAAAAAAAAGTGCCTCCCTTGGAAGTGCTGATAAAGCATTTGAGAAACACATGAACTTTCATTAAAAGTTAATAACATGGCACCAGCCATGCAATCCATAGAACTATACATTTTTATGTATCAAAAAAGATAGTATCTTTGCTGAATTGACTGCTAAATACTATAGCTGCTAAAGTGTAAAATAATCTAACAGATAATGTAAATCATACTAGATAATACGAGTGAATTCTGTAGTGGTCTTCAGATACTGTTACAGGTAAAATTGTGTTTACAAATGAGCAACTTGGAAGGAGGCTTTAGAGGTTGGGCACATTACCCTCTTTGAGTGAGATAGACATACTTTGCTAAAAGTTTAATCAAATAAGACAGTCACAGTTGGGCCACAAATGGTTTTTGCTTTAAGAAGCAATGTAGCTCATGGCCACTTAATACAATCAGTTGCCACTTCATTTTCAATCCTTCTCCTTAATTAATGCTAGATTAGTTCATCAAGTGGCTGAGATAATGTAACAATGATGAACTGAAAGCATACAGGTCTCATGCAATGCCTCACATTTCATAAAGTTTTGTTGTATTAACATTTCAGGGCATATCGAACCTTAAGAATTGATGCGAGTAATACCATTTCAAAGCTCTACACATAGGGTCCAATTATTACAGCACACTGTGACTGGGTTAATATTTAACAGTGGCTGTCCTTCACGTTCCCTTAGGGAATCCTCCCAATTTAGGGAGTTGGGAGATAGCAGTTTTATTCTTCTTTACCGAACTGGCCTTATTGTGCAATTAATTAAGACCTGCTTTAAAATAGCCTTCACAACCCTTTAAAACCATGGAAGCATCATAGTGAATTTATTGTCAGGCTAAAATAGCTACTTTCATCCAGGTTGGATTAATGAGTATCGGAGTTGTCGTTGCTTTCTGGGTAGAGCATTACTACTCAGAAACAACTCATTTTCTTGACTATACTCTGGGTTTTCAAAGTGATGAGGTGCTGTTAAAGAACCGACCTTGTATAGTAAGTTCACATGCAGTTCAGTTTTTCACATTTTTCTTTAATTATGACTTGTACATGAAGCATAAAACATGTGTACAGCTTAAAGAATAATTATTAAGTGAACGCTCAGGTAAACCACCTCCCAGATCAAGAAAAATGACCAGCATTCCAGAAGCCCTGCCCTTGCCATGTGCCCCTCCCACACGGCAGTCCTCTACTCTGGATAGCTTCTGTCTTGTCTTTTGCCATTTCCTTGCTTCTGTTTGAAATGTAATCACTTACGTTTGTATTCTAAAATGATATAACTTGCTTGTCTGTTTTTGAACTTAGAGGCATAGAATCGTAATGAATGTTGTGTGCATTTTTGTGTCTGGTATCTTTCACTCAACATTAGGTTTGTGAGACTTTACCCACGTTGTTGCTATCCAGTGTATTTTTTAAAAAGCCTTTTTTATATTTGCTTTTCTCCCTTTTATACTTAGGACCCCTGTAACTCTAAATTCTTTTGGGTATTTCTACTTTGCCTTCTTGGACTTTCTGCTAAATGAAGATTAAGACTTGTCTGGACCCAGGTTTCCTGAGCTGACCCGACTGCCACCAGTTTGATGGCATTTGTTTAGATGAGACTACATCTTTAAGGCTTCTGTGCCTGGTTAAAAATCTTCCTTTCTCCCAGGCTGGTCCAAAGGTCTGGTCACGTGACTCCAGCAGTGACATCACATTCTGACCGCCAGGGAACACTGGTAGTTCTTTAGGTGGCGTTTGTTGCTGTGAAAGGCAGAGAATGCAGCAAGTGCCCTTCTAAAGCACTTCAGACTGGGGCTTCTTTTGTAACAGCTCCCCAACCTAAATGACCAAATGCGGGCTGCCAAGGTTATTTCTTCCTTGAGGCAGAAAAAAAGAAAACTGTGATTGAAGGTAAGCAGACTTGAGCCCGACCAAGGACTGAAGCATGCCCCCCGGGAGCAGGGGGTCTGGAGAATCGCACACAGTCTGTTGTAGGATTCTAATCACTGCCTGCTCTTTGAGAGGGGCCTGACAATTGCGTTTCTAAGGAAACCGGACTACAAAGGAGGAGGATGCGGTGCTCATGTTACCTAGTGATGTAATAGGATTCTTTCTTTCCTGCTAGAAGCTGTTGCAGATCTTCATTTTGCCTTAATATTCTTAAAGGTGGGGGCCTCATTTGATAGATAGTGTAACATTAGACAGCTATCAGATGATTTTTAAAATCAGTTTCACAAAATCCTGTTTTTCCCCTTCTGAAAGGAAAACTCTTAAACCAGAGCAAATTCAACTGGAGCATTAACCTGCCTTAAAAAGTAAATATCTGGTTGTTTGGTGTCCTGTGTTCATGTCAGCATGGGACTTGAGAATTGAAACAGCTTGCCCTCCCCCACCTCCACACATACATACTTTATCCTCTTTCTGCGCTCATTTTCTAGCTGGCTTTTTCCCTCTAAGCTCTCAAGAAACACACCAGCTTTCATCTTTATCGGTATGACACTGACATGATAGGAAATGCTGGGCTGGTGATTCAGCAGCCATCCATTTTACAGTCAGGTACGAATGAAGATATGGAAAGGACTTTGGTTTGGGGTTTTAAGATTAACTTGCTCACCTTTTCCACTCCACGCCCACCCCACCCCCACCCTACAGATGATTTGGACTCTGCAGAGTTTTTTCTTTCAAGTATGCACCTTGCCTGTGAAAGGCGTGCTGACTTAAGTATTCAGAAGACTTACAATTGGTCAAACAATTGTAAGTACAGCTTGGGGTGTTCCTTCAAACTTTCCCCATAAGAGTGCTAAAGTTGTCTGTTTGGAGTTTACAGTGAAGATGGGGATACAGATGGGAGGAGAGGGAGTCAGTTCAGGCCCACTTGGGCCTCCTCTGCAGAGGGATTCATTACCAAACAGTCTGGAGGAAGCCTTGTCCCTGCCAAGGTTGGTGCTGCAAATGTGAGCTTTGGCTGGGTGAATTAAATGATGACATTACTCTGCACTTTTCCCCAGTGTGCATTTGCATAGATTCCTCAGTACTGTTTTGTATTTTGTGTTTAATAGCAAAATCTTATTCCATCAGATGATGTTGCTGAAATATTTTGTCAAGTTTAAGCCTTGTGTGAGTATAGCTTGTGAGTTTAAAACTTTCTCCCCCATTCCCACCGTTCATCAAACAAATTTTGGTTCAGCTGATATTTACTGATTCTTAGATATGTGCTAGACACCGTAGAGAAGGGAACGATGAATCAGATGTCGGGCTACCAGCAAAGAGCTTCTAGTCTAGAAAGGAAGATAAAGCATGCACAGAAGTAATTGTAATAAAAGTACCCAAAGCAAAGTAGATAAGGGACTATGGTGGGTGGGCAGGTGGATATGTTTCTTCCAGTTGAAGGATCAGAGAGGGACATTTAATCACTGAATCATGCACTGTTCTTTAAATCTCTGCTTGTAAATCTTAGACTGTGCTGACATACTTAGAGTTCCTACAAGCCTGTTACGTCAGAGATCAAGTCTTATACCTATTGAAGGGAAATTTGTACATTCCAGCGAACTTAACTTGTGAAGAGGCCCACATGCTTTATTTGGAGTCCCCAGTCAGGCAAAAACCACTTCATAGGATTGAATTATTGCCTTATAAATGTAAAATGGTTCTTGATGTGATATGGCTGCAAGTGCCTTTGACCCTTTTCGCTTCCTTCCATAAACTGAAATACCTAAGCTGCTCCAACCTCCTTTTTGTCTTTTGTTTCATAAATCCTTTCCCATTGCGCATCAACTCCTGTTGTTTCTCTCTTTGTACTGTCACTCTCATCTGTCGCTTTCCATTCACACTGCCTTTAGCCACTCATCATTTTGTGCCTACACCACAGAAATCTCTGAATGTAATGGATGTTCCTACCAGGTGACTGTATTTCTTTATCAACCCCAACTGTAGTCATCTGATAGTTTAAGGGCCTGCCTTTTGGAACCAAAAAGAACGTGTTAAAAATGTTAAGAGTTTCTGAAGTACTAATGTCTGTTTCTTGTTCAATACAGAGGACAAGTCGTACAATGGTGGAGGAATAGGTTATTCAAATAGGATCATGGACTTCTTGGAGGAGCCAATCCCTGGTGTAGGGACCTATGATGATTTCAATACAATTGACTGGGTGAGAGAGAAGTCTCGAGACCGGGATAGGCACCGAGAGGTAAGACAAAAGATGACACTTGGGTAAGTGTTAGGAAATACAGGGGAAGAAATTGAAGATACATATTCTTTCTATTCTTTCCTTTCTTCAGCCCTGGGTGTGACTGAATCTGGTTTCTGTTGGCAATATAGGGTTTCATTTTTAAATTTGTTTTTAAAGACAACTTGCACATAATATTTTTAATTACACTTTAAGTTCTAGGGTACATGTGCACAACGTGCAGGTTTGTTACATATGTATACATGTGCCATGTTGGTGCTTGCACATAATTTTTATCCTAAATTTTAAAAATTGTATTTAATGATTTATCTTCCTATAGTAAATAGTTGAAAAGGATCCTTACAGCAAAAAGGGATATAGATGCCTCTGAAGAGAGGTGAAAACAAACTTGGAGGAAGGTGGCAAAATAAATGTCAAAGATCTTCCTTTCCCATCTCATCTCTCTTTTATGGTTTTTTCCTTAATGCAGGATATTCATAACAAAGAAAAGTAAATGATTTTCTGTTAAAGGAATAAAAGAAAAAAAATCTCAGAGCCCTAGTGTTTACTGAGTTTACAAAGTAAACTCCTTGGGATTATTGCTCTTGTGCAACCATAAAACCAAAGTAAACTTATGCTTTCAACTCCAACAAAACCACAAGACCAGTTAAATTCAAATTGGGGACATTAACTTAATGTGATAGGTAATAGATGGTACGTAAGTACCATCTATGGTACCTGCTATGGTACATAAGTACCTGCTATGGCACAGGTTCTTTTGAATTTAGCAAGAGGATTTCCCCACTTCTCTCTTTTTGAAGTACTGTGAAAACTTCTCAGAGAGACCTGCCAAGGTCATTTTGCCTTTAACTTGTTGCTGTCTATCATTTAAATTAGGGAATCACAATTTCTGGTTTGTAGAAGGGCCACATGGAGAGCTTATTAAAAAAAATAGGTGTCCAACCCCAGAGATTCTCAGTAGGTGGTTCTCTGGTGAGTCACTTCTTCAACCCACAATAGATATTACTATTTTTTTTTCTTTCTTACTATTTCTGCTTGGACTCCAGATTTGAAATGTGATTTTTTAAGCTGCCCCATTCTCTCCCAAGTTCATGATTTCCTCCTCTTAGAACCAAGCAAATGTCTTGAGTAGTCAGATGGAGATTGCCTTTCATTCTTAAGCCTTTCCAGCTCCTGACTGGTTTTCTCACGACCACCTGAACCCAGGAGTCTGGTTGTCCCAAGTATAGGTTTTGAGAAATTCCTTCTTAATCCTTGGATATTTGGTGATTCCACTGAGTTTTCTTGCCACAACTCGAAAAGTTGATCACTATAAAGCATTTCATGTTTTTCATAAGATTTCTGCCATTTGGGAACATATACACATATTCTTTTTATCGTTATGTATCAATTCATCAGGCAGGCTTTAGAATTTCTGCCATCTGTAATTTACCAGTTTGTCATCAGTTGCATATTCAACATATTATCCAGATTATGAGAGTCACCTGTAATATGACAAGTGCACACTTCCTTTTATATTAATGGTTGCATCTGAGGCAAATTATGCCAATTAGTAATCCAAAACCAGTTAAATTGTGTTTATCAAATAGCCCAAGGGAGCTTTTTTTTTTTTTTTTTTGCATTAACTGTTCATTATCAGAAGGGAAACAGTGTCACAGGGAAAAATGTAACTGTTCCTTTCCAGTACTGAAATTGGAAACTTAGAGTCACAGGTCAAAACTATTTTAAAAAATGCTTTTGAAATTTTCAGAATAATTGATTGATTGTGACATTACTGTAGATGAGGTGGGGTAACTAAGTTGCCATTTCAAAGATAAGAAATAGAGGTACAGAGAAAGGGGAGGTACCAGTGACAAAACTGTCAGAATGTTGATTTTTAAAATGTAGGCCCTGAAGGGTTAAATTGTTAAGTCTAGGACTTAAAAGATAAAACTTTCTGCACCTCCTGATAGCCTTGATGTTACCAGCAGGTTTTTGATACATTGTTGCTATCACTTAGTATCTGTGACCACTGTACAATTAGAGGTTTGTGGGATTAAGTCTGGGAATTTGCCTGACCTGAACCACAGCCCCCAGGTATTAAGCCTCAATTTGTACTTTTATCACTCAAATAAGCCTGTGCTTGTTTATTATTTGAAAAACATTGAAACTATTTGCTGTGAGTCAAGAGATTGTCCTTGGAATATCTGATGTCCAGGACAGAAAGATACCACTGCAATAAGCAAAACAAGTTGATGCTGTAAGAAATGAGCAGCTTGGGCGGAAGCTCTGAATAAGGGTTTTGCGGGCATTACAATACTGTAGATGAAGGTGGGGTTTCAGTAAACCTCAAAAGTTGTTAGTGAAACTGGTTGAGCTAAAGATTATGTGAAAAGTAGCTCTAAATTGGTCTCTATTCTCCAGTGATTTGTCTTTGTGTTTCTTTGTTGAACAGTTTTTAAGTGAAAAAAGGGTGTGTGTAGAGTGTACCAATGTTTTCTCATTTTCCCCTAGATTACCAATAAAAGCAAAGAGTCAACATGGGCCTTAATTCACAGTGTGAGTGATGCTTTTTCCGGCTGGTTGTTGATGCTCCTTATTGGGCTTTTATCAGGTATGGTAAACTGTTAGTTTTCAAAACAAATCTCCTAAAATTGTGGTATGTCTCTCCCGTAAGTCCTGAGCTGAGTCAGGTACTGTGTTTTCCTATTTTTCTACCTTAAATGAATTGCTGGTGAACCTTGTAGAAGCTCAATGTCCCCATCTGTAAAGGGTACTAATACCTGCAATTCTTACCTTAAATAAATGAGGAAATGCATTTAAATGTATTTTGTACACTATAAAATACTGTATCCATTTTAAGGTGATGTTAGCCCTTTGGTGCTTGTTTTGAGGAAGAGCCCTTCTGTTGGAGACAGTTTTTTTTTTTTTCTTAAATATATACTGCATGGGTTTTAGGAGATAAGATGTGGAAGAGGACTTCCTGAGACATTTTGTGGGTGTTTCTTAAACATCTACTCTCTCATTTGGTGATGCAGAAAAGCATGTAAGATATGGCTCATACTCCCAAGAAGCTTATGATCTCATTCTTTCATAGTGGCTGGGGGTGGAATGGTGCCACCTTGCCCTATAAACTCCATCAATCTCCCCCGCCACTCCAAATAATATACAGTCTCACTAAAAATGGTATAGTTGCTGTACAAATACAGCTTTCAACCAAGTTCCCAAGAAGGTTTCTCACCCAGTGGAGGAAGCAGAGGGCCAAGAACACTAGGTAGAGATGGTAAGAGGTGTGTCCTTATGGCATTAAAGGATAGGGCCTAGGCAAATCTGTAATCTTGAGCTGAAAGAGAAGTTAGGTGGAAACCTGGAGGTGGAAGGTATACAGTGGTAGTTAACAGCAAGTAGATGCTCTAGTTTTAGGCACCTGGATTTGAATCCAAGCCCCACCACTTGATAGTTTTGTGGCTTTGAGCAAGTTTCTTAACCCCTGGAAGCCTTAGTTTACTGCTCTGTAAAATGGTGATAAAGTCCCTATGTTAGAAGTTTGCTGTGAGGATTAAATGAGATATAGCACATAATAGCACTTATTAAGCACAGCAGCCAGTTGTTAGTGTTGCTGCCGCTGCCGTTACCAAGAGAGAATACTTCATGAGCCATGAAGTAGAACGTGACTGTAGCAAATGAGGAATGGCTTATCTATAGCTGGGTTTTCAAAAATTGTGTAGGGCAGGGATTGGCAAACTTATGCTGTAAAGAAGCCAGATAGTAAATATTTTAGGATTTGTGGGTCAAGTGTTCTCTGTAGCACCCACTCCATTCTGCTGATGTGGCATGAAAGCAGCCATAGACCATAGGTAAACAAACAAGCCTAGCTGTGACCAGAAAAACTTTATTTGCAAAAATAGGAGATAGGCAGGATTTGGCACTTGGGCTATAGTTTGCCAACCCATGGCCTGGGGTGTTAACTCTGCCCCTTCTGGCTCTTACAGGAGAGAGAACATGGTCTGGCTGTTTGGAGCTGCCTAATAATAGACTGGGTGGTCTGTAATGCTAAGTATTGCAGAGAGGCCGAGGAGAAGGAAGATGGCTGAGAAAAGATTATATGACCTAGCAGTTAGGAACACAGCAGTTGCCTTGAAAAGCCATCTCAGAAAAATATTAGGAGCTAAATCTATTCGGTTGGTGCAAAAGTAATTGCATTACTTTTAATGGCAAAAACCGCAATTGCTTTTGCACCAACCTAATAGATTTCAAGGGAAGGCAACCACTGTAGAAGTTTTGGTAGTCATAGGAGAGAGAGGAAAGGTAAAGGCTTGAAATGACAACAAGGACAAGGGACAGCATTTTATTCTTCAGGGTAGGGGAAACCTAATAAAATTTGTAACCAGAGAAGAACTGACTCTGGGGAGGAGGAGAGGTAGAAGGAGAAGACAGGATTGAGGGTACCAGTGTTAGGTGAAATAAGACATGCACACATGAAACAACCAGAGAATAAGCCAAACTGTATAACATCATGGTAATTTTCTGAATCCAGGCAGTAAGAGTTAGAAGGCAGAGAAGATTGTGGACCGGAGTGGCCAAGAGTAGGTGTCAAACAATGTGTTAGATTTGACTAGATTCTTCAAATATGTAAATAACCTGTGTTAATACTTTTAGCACCTACCAAAACATACACATGACATGGCCTCCCGCCTGTTGGAATGTAGGCATAATATCCTCAAACTTTTAATGTATTTCTTGTCACTAGGTGGTCAGTGAATATTTTTCTTTCCCTTGTACACACAGGGTATTTTGTTTTTAAGCATTGGAGAGCAACAATAGAAGCAGTGTGTCTGAATGCTGGAACAGTCTGGGAATTCAGAGACTGTGAATTTTATGATGGCTTTACTGTTTCCCTAAAGCATGATTCTGGGCCATTTAATTTCTTTATGCTAGAGTTTCTTCATCTGGATGACAGAAATGATGAGAAGGCCAGAATCTAAAGTACTATAACTGTCTTAACCCTATCAGTCTATTAGCCACAGTGCATAAGACCCCAGTTCACGATTCCGTTTCCTCATCATTTTCTTTGGTGAATGTTCTGTGTATAATACTGTTTGCTCTTTCTCAGTAAGAAAACTTCAGGATGTTCATGTCTTAGGTTCAGGAGGCTTCAACATGTCTATAGCTTCATCTCACCTTCCATGCACATCAGAGTTTGTGCTTTGATAAATTAAGCTCCTTTAGCCTAGAATGCCTTCCTGCCATTGCTCAAATTCCCTTGTCCATGGAGCACAATCCTGCTATCAGGGCTTAGCCCTTCTCCCCATAATCTTCGTCAGCTCTCCTCTCTAAGCAATCTCAAATAAACATCATAGAATATTCCTCAATGTTGGGCAATTCACATTTTCTGAATCTTGTATATATATATATATATAGGTGAGAATAAAAGAATCTTTAATAAACTTGACTCTTTATGGATCAGTATTCATAAAGTTGAAGTCAAAATAGTGTTTTTGTCTTCTTAGTTCAGCTTAAAGACAGGCCCACTAACCCCTTGCTCCCACTCACCCATTTTGCTTTCCCTAAGTCCCTTCTATATAGAAATTCTACAGATGGCAATGTTTAGTGCAGAGATAATAAGTGAAAATCAAGCAAACACACAATGAGAAAGAGGTTACAGGTGGAATGGGGAAGTATGTGCTCATCTCTTGCTTTGATTCCTTTCCCCTCATTTTCTCTGACAAAGCTTATTCTGAGGACCAAAGAACAGTTTCTGAGATTCAGTTTAACTTTGGCCTTTCCCTCCCTCCCCACAAATCAGGTTCATTAGCTGGTTTGATAGACATCTCTGCTCATTGGATGACAGACTTAAAAGAAGGTATATGCACAGGGGGATTCTGGTTTAACCATGAACATTGTTGCTGGAACTCTGATCATGTCACCTTTGAAGAGAGAGACAAATGTCCAGAGTGGAATAGTTGGTCCCAGCTTATCATCAGCACAGATGAGGTAACGTGTAGTGATGTTTTATGAGCCATTGACTTTTATTCTTACATTTATTTTGTTTCTTATACTGTGCTCACAGCAATTGCGGAATCTTCCTTTATTTTCCTTTCCACAGAAAGGGGAACCAGTACCAGCTGCCTTTCTCTGTGGTTTAAGTGCAGCTCTATTTCCATCTCTGCTGATGTGTGGAGTCATTTGACACTTATGTTTAAAATGGTTTTTTGTTAGCTTTAATAAGCCTGGTGTTTCTTCTTTGGTACTAGTACATAGTGTGACTGAATTTCTCTTTTTTTCTAATTATTTCAAAAGAAGTGTCAGAGGCAGCCAACGGGTGAGCTATAATTTCTAATGAAGGATGGAGTGGGTTAAAAATGTGTTTATGCATGTAGATACAAAAAGTGATTTTCCCTGAGCATTACATTAGAACATTGAAAAAAGTACAATGCATTCCATGTCAAAATAACAGAAACCCAGGAATAAAATTGCCTATCATCCCATTTTGTGATCAAATCAATATTTTAATTTGTCCTTGTCTTCTAGCACTTTTTTTTTTTTTCTTGAGACGGGGTCTTTCCCTGTCACCCAGGCTGGAGTACAGTGACACGACCATAGCTCACTGCTATAGCCTTGACCTCCTAGCCTCAAGCAATGCTCCCACCAATCCTCCTCAGGAGTAGCTGGGACTAAAGGTGTGCACCAACACACCTAGATTATTTACTTACTTATTTATTTATTTATTTTGTAAAAATGGAGTCTTACTGTGTTGCCTAGGCTGGTCTCTTAACTCTTTGGCTCAAGTGACCCTCCTGCCTTGGCCTTCCAGAATGCTGAGATTACAGGCATGAGACACTGTGCTTGGCCTAGCATACATTTTTTTGATGCTAAGGTAACTTTGCTTATTTTTCAGTTCCTTACCTTTCTTACACCACTCAGTTATATGTTTGATCTCTCCCACTGAAAACAAAAGCACACAAAGCAAAAAAACTCTCAGCTCCCAATTCCACCCTGACTTCTGCCAACAAAGACAGGTACCATCTTAGTTCACTACTCATCTATTTTGTTAGTGAGGGAAACAAGACTAGGATGTATATTTGTACTTTTAAACATTTATATTACCCACCTTGGTCTACAAACAATTTGAGGTGGCATGTGCACACACATACAGAAATACAAACAGTCCAGGGAAAAGGAAGATAGGAAAAGAATAAAGATAGAAATAGGAGTGTTTATATACATATATGACTATGCATATTGGCTTAGGTAAAGGGTTCAATAAAAGGGATAGATACATGCTGTATGTTTGAGAGGGTTTAGGTCTATGCTTCTCAAACTAGGGTAAGGTCAGCATGCCAGAGGGTAGGTGAAACCATAGGACAAACGTTATTTGCCTTCCTAGAGCATTACTTTTTCCTGAATATTTGGCATTTTTTTCAAAAATTATGTGTAAATAATCATTTAAAATGGAATGCAAAATGTCATACTTGTTAAGAAAAAAAAAAAAATCTTTCAGCTCTGCTCCCAGGTACCCTGTCCCATACTCTGATGCCTTTGTTTACTCTCTCCTAGATTAGGAGAACTTAGGTAGAAAAGTTTGAGAAGTCCTGCGACTTAGGGTGAGAGAGAGAGAGAGAGAGAGAGAGAGAGAGAGAGAGAGTGTGTATTTCCCTTGCTTTTGGGGGGATTCTTTTATTTTAAACATAATTGGCCAGGCATGGTGGTCTGTAATCCCAGCACTTTGGGAGGCCGAGGTGGGTGGATCACCTGAGGTCAAGAGTTTGAGACCAGCCTACCAACATGGTGAAACCCTGTCTCTACAAAAAAAAAAAAAAAAAAATGTGTGTGTGTATGTGTGTGTGTGTGTGTGTGTGTGTGTGTAGATAGATAGATAGATAGATAGATAGATAGATAGATAGATGTAGATAGATGCCAGGTGTGGTGGTGAGCACCTGTAATCCCAGCTACTCGGGAGGCTGAGGAAGGAGAATCACTTGAACCTGGGAGGCAGAGGTTGCAATGAGCTGTGATTGCGCCACTGCACTCCAACCTGGGCGACAGAGTGAGACTCCAACTCAAAAAAAAAAAAAAAACCCTCTCCTCCAAGGACTGAGTGAGGTGTGCCTCATGCCTGGAATCCCAGCACTTTGGGAGGCTGAGGAGGGAGGATCCCTTGGGGCCAGGAGTTTGAGGCCAGCCTGGGCAATATAGTGAGACCCCTGTGTCTAAAAATTAAAAAACTGGGCATGGTAGCAACCACCTATAGTCCCAGCTACTCGGAAGGTGAGGTGGGAGGATTCCCTGAACTCAGGAGATCCAGGCTGTAATGAGCAATGATAGTGCCACTGCACTCCAGCCTGGGCAATGGAATGAGATCCTGTCACACACACACACACACACACACACACACACACACACACACACAAAAGTAATTACAGATTCATAGGAAGTTGCAAAACAGTGTACAAGGAGATCCTCAGTACCCTTCCCCCGAGCCTTCCCTCTCTCAGTGGCAACAGCTTGCATAACTGTAGTACCACAGCAAAACCAGGAAATTGACATAGGTACAATCCACAGGCTTTATTTCACCAGTTGTACACACATTGATTTATGTATGTATTTTTGTGTGTGTGTATGCACGCACACATGTAGTTCATTGCAATTTTATCCCATGTGGACATTTGTTTAACCACCACCACAGTCAAGATTTAGAACTGTTCTATCACTGCAGGGCTCCCTCATGCTGCCCCTTTATATGTGTGTAAGTGTTCCAACAGTTACTTTAAAATTGGAGCTTGAGATTTGCTCTGGTGACAAATTTCTCCAGCTCTTCTTTTTATGAATGAAATCCTTCCCTGGGGAAAGAGTCCTCTAGGTTTTGTTTTTTGTTTTATTTTGTTTTTTGAGACGGAGTCTTGCTCTGTCGCCCAGGCTCTAGAGTGCAGTGGTGCAATCTTGGCTCACTGCAAGCTCCGTCTCCCGGATTCACGCCATTCTCCTGCCTCAGCCTCCCGAGTAGCTGGGACTACAGGTGCCTGCCACCACACCTGGCTAATTTTGTTGTATTTTTAGTAGAGACGGGGTTTCACCGTGTTAGCCAGGATGGTCTTGATCTCCTGACCTCGTGATCCACCTGCCTCGGCCTCCTCTAGGTTTTAAGAAGCCTTCTCCAAATGGCGGGAAATTGGTCTCCTGGTCTCTGCCTCTGGCCAGTTTGAGTTACTTTTCCTTTCACTCCTTTACCCTCTATGTTTCCTACCTCTGCAGTCTTCTTCCTCCTTAGCGACATTGGAAAGGCAAAGAAATAGCAATCATGTGTTCCTCTGAGGGCCTAAGATAATGGAAAACCTGTGTCAAATTTATAACTCAGAAAAATCCTGAGCATTCTGGTTCTCTTTGTCTAGGTCAGTGAGTTACTTTAATAGTGTTTTGTGTTTTGAAAAGTCAAAAGTCCATTGAGTTTTGTATTTTATGTTAAGTTGAGTGAGTTGCAATTCCTAATATTTCTACCAGTAAAGCATAACTTCCTAATCAAAATTGCTTTTTTTGTAAGACATGACTATTTGCAGGCCCTTTAATATGGATGAATCTTTCCTGCTGGTCAGAGCTAGATTTCTTTTGTGGCATGCTTTGTTTATCACAGGGGAATAGTCTCAAAAAGTATATTCTTTCCATTTTAAAAATAGTTGTTTCCATTTTATTTATTTGTATCTGGTATTGCCAGGGTCCAAAACTTTCTACTTATATGGTTGTTGCTGAGTCTGTGGTACTAAAATTTTCTTGAAGATGTAGTTATATGTGGACTCTATAAAAGAAAGTTGAGTAAACAGAACCAGAGAGCAGAATGGTGGTTATGTGGGGTATGGAGGAGGAGGAAATGGGGAGAAGTGAGCCAAAGGGTACAAATTTGCAGTAAGGTAGGGTGAATAAGTCTAGAGAGCTAATGTACAGTAGAATTAATAATGCTGTATAGTAGATTTTAGATGCTTTTACTGCACATACAAAGAAAGGTAACTATGGAAGGTGATATGCATGTAAGTTTATTTCAATGTAGTAACAATTTCACTATGTATGTATATAAAACATCATGTTGTACACCTTAAATACATACAATAAAAAATGTAAAAAAGTAAAGAAAAACCAAACACTCAAAATTTTGTTACTATAAACTATGAGAATTTGACACCAAGGTACGTAGCCAAAGGTGAATTTAGTGGAACTTTAGATCTGCTCTTCACTTGAAATGTGAAGCCAAGGTTCAGCCATTCCAAAAAAGGGGGAGGGGGTGCTCTTAAGACTCTTGGTAAAATGACATGGAATCATATATATTTGACTACAAAACCCATCAAAGCACTCATATAGAAAGAGAATTTTGTTTCAAGGTTTTCAGTTTGCTCTTTTCCTTGTTCATCCTTAGAATCCATGGTAAATTTCCTTTGGGTATAGCAAAGCATCTCATTTTCAGTACTAAGTGGCCTGACAGTGTTTCAGTAGTTGACAATTCAGAAAGAAACGTCTTGAACGATTTAATCTTGGTGGTGGTGTTTTTTTTTTTTGGACTTTTTTTCCTGAAAAAAACATTACTCAGAAGAGCTGCATGTCTCACTGAAGCCATCTAGGCTAAAACAAGCTTCTTTTTCCCCCTGTTCCAGGGAGCCTTTGCCTACATAGTCAATTATTTCATGTACGTCCTCTGGGCTCTCCTATTTGCCTTCCTTGCCGTATCTCTTGTCAAGGTGTTTGCGCCTTATGCCTGTGGCTCTGGAATCCCTGAGGTGAGTCTGTTAAAATGGTTTATAAATGGTTACAATATGAATACTTTTTGGTTAAAATCTCTTAATATGTATTCCAGCACATACCACAATTTGATGAATGTTAAACAGGATCGGATCCTGAGGCCATTTAAGGCCTAGGTCTTTCCACAAGTCCCTCTCAGCCTGGGCTACCTGGAAATTAAAGGGAGTTGATTCTTAGCCTCCTGAGGGTTCCTGTTGAGCCAGGCGCTGGAAAACCTCCCCTGTTCACTATCCAAAAAGCTTCCAGAGTATATCCCAAGATTCTGAAAAAACAGTGTTATTGTCAGCTTTTTCAGAGCAAAAGAAAGAAAATCATTTGGTACCTTTCCCACAGTATGATTCAGGCTACATGGGGTGGTTAAAACCCTGTTTCTAACTACTTTTGGCTTAGATTGCTTGACAGTGACTGAAGACACTGAGACTTAGATTACCAGGATGACTTTGCCCTTCCCCGTTTCCTGACCAGGTAATAAGTCACTTTTTTTTTTTTTTTTTTTTTTTTTTAAAGCCAGGGAATCAAGACTATACCTAACCTTTAAGGTTGTTTCAGGGACATTAGCCTTATCTTCTCAAAACATGCCTCTTGGGCTACCACGTTGTAACATGAGGCAAACACCTATCCCTCCCTCACCAGCTCCTCCTTCATATATGCACACTCTCATACTTACAATACATCCTTGTCCAACTATCACTCCCCTCCCCCTAAAAATAGGGAGAACATGAAAGCTTAAAGAAGAGTTCTTGCTTTCTTTGGCTCCTGGGCTCCCTTCCAAACAGGGATCACTGTAGGTCAAGCATTTATATGTCACTTGTTCCAAAGGTGCAGTTTCTATAATGAAGTCCAGATTTTTGCTTCTTAACCTTGTTGACTTCCTTAGTCTATATTCAATCTTTCTTTCTTTGACCTGCAGATAAAAACTATCTTGAGTGGTTTCATTATTAGGGGCTATTTGGGTAAGTGGACTCTGGTTATCAAAACCATCACCTTGGTGCTGGCAGTGTCGTCTGGCTTGAGCCTGGGCAAAGAGGGCCCTCTAGTGCACGTGGCTTGCTGCTGTGGGAACATCCTGTGCCACTGCTTCAACAAATACAGGAAGAATGAAGCCAAGCGCAGAGAGGTAATAATGAATGGCCTTAATAGTCTCTTTTTGGTTGTGACCATAAATGATACAGTCTTAGGGGGTGAGAATTTGAGGGTTCTACCAATGTTAATGCAAACACCCTTTGACCCAGCAATTCCACTTGTAGGAATTTATCCTACAGACATCCTAGCATGTGTGTGCACAAAGGTGTATAAGGATAGTGCAGCATCTGTCAACATAGTAAAAAAACTGAAGCAACAAAAATGTCCGTCAACAGGGAACTGATCTAATAAATACTATTCTGTTCATACTGTAGAATACTTTGCAACCATTAAATGAGACAACCTTATATATATAGACTTGGAATTCTGGCTATGAAACACCATTAGATTTTAAAAGCCAGTTTCTGAATAATGTATATAATATAATTCATATTTTTTTAAAGTGTACATGCACTTATTGATAGAAAATGTCTGGAAAGTGGCTTTACCCCAAACTGGTTTTACTTTTTTTTTTTTTTTTTTTTTGAGACAGGGTCTCATTCTGTCACCCAGACTGCAGTGCAGTGGCATGATCATGGCTCACTGCAGCCTCGACCTCCCTGGGCTCAGATGATCCTCCCACCTCAGCCTCCCAAGTAGCTGAAACTACAGGCACACACCACCATACCCAGCTAATTTTTGTATTTTTTGTAGAGACGGAGTTTCACTATGTTGCCCAGGCTGGTCTCGAACTCCTGCGCTCAAGCAATCCTCCTGCCTCAGTCTCCCAAAGTGCTGGGATTACAGGCATGAGACACCATGCCTGGCCTATGCCAAACTGTTAAAAATGTTTATCTATGGTGAGTGGGAGAGTGAGGGGTAATGAAGGAGAAGTAAGAATTTTAACTTTTTATTGTATATAATTGTATTCAAGTATATATTGCTTCTCTTACAAAATAAGTAACAGAAAGAATAGATTTTAAAAGAAGTTGTTTATTGCTATGGAATAGTACATATAAGTGCAGTGTATGTTTCAGATGTCGGTTTTTTCACTTTCTATTTCTAGCTAACATTATACTTGAATTAGTTTCTCTCTGTATTGGACCTCTCTCTACCTTTTGTTTCAGCCCAGCTAAATTAGTCCCACCACGGCAACTCTGTAGTGGTTGTCATGTTTATTCAGTTGTTAATGTATGCTGTTTTGAGGAGGAAGGACTTTTTTTACAAAAATGTTCCAAGTCATTGGTTTACTTTTTTCTTGCTATAATTAAGGGCCTAAGAAAATAATGGCTCTTGCTTTATTTTCTTTGAATTACAAAGAAGTCATATATGGAATGGGTCAAGATCAAGGTCATTTCATTTAAAAGGATTTTTCACAAAACAGGAACCTAATGATTTCTTATGAAAACCAAAAAAAAAAAAAAAATTAACCACAAGACCCAGAAGGAAACTCAAAGATACTGAGATTTCAAATACAGAATAAATTTTGATGGTTCAGTTCAAGGGAGAAAGGTCCTGGCACAATTAGAAAAGAGAGGAAAGCTAGCAGAAGAGAAGATGGGGAAATATAAATAGATTGTTTAACTAACTGTCATGCAGTAGAGGGACTTAAAGGCAGTGTTAAATTGGTGAGGTTGTTAAATGGGAATGATGTTCAACAGAAGGGAAGAGTTGAAAAAACATTTTTTTTTAGAAAGGTTTTATTAGAACAGTTATGAAATTTGAATGAGATTTATAGATCATATAACAGTTATTAGTGTAAATTTCCTATTTTGATCATTGAACTGTGATTATGGAGGAGACTGTCTTTGCTTTTAGGACAAAAAAGCATTTATATCCTAAATGCACTGAAACATTTCAAGGTACATGAGCCTTATATGTGCAACTGACTTTTCTGAGTGAAATTCCAATTCTTCAGAAAAAAATAGAGAATCATAAAACAAATGCAGTAATAGTAGCAATTACAGAATCTACATGAAGATATGTAGGAATTCTTTGTGCTGTTCTATCACCTTTTCTGTGTTTGAAATTTTTAAAGAAAATATTATAATGGTTAACAGTAAAGTGGTGATTGTTGCTGGTTTTGCATGGATGAAGGTGAGTTTGAAACTACAGATTGCTGGGGACTTTCATTCTAAAAATTGACATTTTTGTTCAAATAGTTTCGAATAAAATAAGAGGGGAATTTGATTTGGCTGTTTCTCTACACAGACGCCATATATTTCTCCAGCTAGGCTCATATGAATATAGTCATGTCTCAATGACAGGGATACGTTATGAGAAATGCATTGTTAGGAGATTTCCTCACTATGCAAGCATTATAAATTGGACTTACAGAAACTTAGATGGTCTAGCCTACTGCACACCTAGGCTTTTATAGCCTATGGCTCTTAGGCTACAAACATGTACAGTATGCAACTATACTGAATACTGTGAGCAATTGTAACACAATGGTAAATATTTGTGCATCTAAACATAGAAAAAGTGCAGTAAAAATATAATTTTATGGGGCCACCATGTTGTATGTGGTCCATCATTGACTGAAACATTGTTATGTGGTGCATGACAGTATTTGAATCTTTTTTTTTTTTTTTTTTTTTTTTTTGAGACAAGGTCTCAGTCTGTTGGCCAGGCTGGAATGCAGTAGTGTGATCTCAGTTCACTGCAACCTCCATCACCTGGGCTTGAGCAATTCTCCCATCTCAGCCTCTCAAGTAGCTAAGACTACAGGCACATACCATTATACCCAGCTAAGTTTTAGAATTTTTTTGTAGAGACTGGGTTTTGCCACGTTGCCCAGGCTAGTGTTGAATTCCTGGGCTCAAGTGATCCTCGTGCCTCAGCTTCCTAAAGTGCCGGGATTACAGGCATGAGCCACCACAACCGGCTAGTATTTGAATCTTAAATTTACTTTCTAGTACTTATTTAGACTTTCCAGTTATTTTTTCCTGTTGCTTTCATCAGCAGTGGCAACCTTTTTTGTCTTATGGCCTTGTCAAAGTGGCAGATGGTTGAGAGTAAAACAGACTTGAGAAAGAAGGGTGTAGACAGACTCTACTCTGCAATATAAAATTAAAGCAAACTAGCCACCCCTATTTTTTCTTTCTCTTAATTCATCCTAAATGTAGTCACTGAACTCCCCCTTCTCGAGTTGCATGTTGGCTGTCCTCATCTTAAATGAAAGCCATTGTAGCTAGGAATTTCAAAGCCCTTACAGCTAGCACCAGAGACTTCACTCTTTCCTCCCCATCATTTTCCTGAGCCATCCTACTCTCCCAGATAATCCAGTATGCTTATTTTGCCAAGGACCTTTTTATTCTTCAAAACTCATAATTTTGTTCAACTTTCTTTAAAATATTTCTTCTTCAAATCATCTTTCTCCATAGCAACCAGAATCCAATGAAAGGACTTGGTCCATCTGTTAATTTTGGTTTGTTTGCCATTACTAGTGTTTGTCATGTACATTTTACATGTACACACACACCTACACAGAGGTGGAGGTCTCTAAGTATCACTATTCTCTTTCTTTATCACTTTTTCCCTTTGGCTCCTTCTTCCTCTCCCACTCTCTCCTAGTCCCTTTCCTTGCCATATCTTAAGTCTTCTCTTAAAAACCTAGTCACCTCCCTATTTCTGTGTCCACAGGTTATTAGGCATGGAGTAGGACACAGGGTATGGGAGACTCTAAATACCTATTGCATGAATTCTTGCAGCTGCTGAATAACTGTGAACCAATTGTGACTTCAGTTTTATGTCATTAGCGCCTTCTTGAACATCTCATTTAAAAAGCATTCCTTTACAAAGTGCTATATAAATACATCACTGTAAGTACATCATTTAGATGGTGAACAAATAGGTCTAGAAACTCAAATGCAGTTACTGAATTGGGAGTATGGAAGATGGGGGGCATAGTTTAGCATAAAGCACATGGCTAAATGAATTACAAAGGAAAGGTCCTCTTACCTGGTCAAGCATGTGAACTATGCATGTGTATTCAAAATTCAGCATACAGTGTTTGAATTTTGTTTTTGATGATATGGAGCATATGAAGGTATTTTTAAAAGTTCAGTAACTACTAACATTTCTTCTAAAAATGTGATTGAGTGGAGGAAAGCAGCATTATTCTATCACTAATTTTGAGTTTTGGATTGTAGGTCTTGTCGGCTGCAGCAGCAGCTGGTGTATCTGTAGCCTTTGGAGCACCTATAGGTGGAGTATTATTCAGCCTTGAAGAGGTAACAACTTTTCATTGTACAGCATGTGCATGTTTTTGTGTCAGGAACTTTGTACACTGCAGCGCAATAATTTTGTACATAATGTACAATATCTGTGTATATCCCAGTCCCTGAGTACTCTCCCCAGCTTGGTGCTTTACCATGTGACTAGAAATCCAATGGGCAGTTTTCATCCATGAGTTGACTCTAATGTCTGCAGCACAGCTTTTCACCTGAAACAGTTTCTATGTATTGACTTGAGTTTGCTTTCTCACCTTCTTTCTTCTAGGTCAGCTACTATTTTCCCCTCAAAACATTGTGGCGTTCATTCTTTGCTGCCTTGGTGGCAGCATTCACTCTACGCTCCATCAATCCATTTGGGAATAGCCGCCTGGTACTATTTTATGTGGAGTTTCACACCCCATGGCATCTCTTTGAGCTCGTACCATTCATTCTGCTGGGCATATTTGGTGGTCTGTGGGGAGCGCTGTTTATCCGCACAAACATTGCCTGGTGTCGGAAACGAAAGACCACCCAGTTGGGCAAGTATCCTGTCATAGAAGTACTCGTCGTGACAGCCATCACTGCCATCCTGGCTTTCCCCAATGAATACACTCGGATGAGCACAAGTGAGCTCATTTCTGAGCTGTTTAATGACTGTGGCCTTCTGGACTCCTCCAAGCTCTGTGATTATGAGAACCGTTTCAACACAAGCAAGGGGGGTGAACTGCCTGACAGACCGGCTGGCGTGGGAGTCTACAGTGCAATGTGGCAGCTGGCTTTAACACTCATACTGAAAATTGTCATTACTATATTCACCTTTGGCATGAAGGTGAGGAATTCTTTTGGGACTCAGTGGCTGCATGCGTGGCTGTGGGTTTTGGAGGGCAGAGCTCAGGTATCATACAATCCTGATAGCTCATATGGTGCTTTCAAATCCCCCTCACATTATTCCCCCACCCCTAAAGCCTCTTTTACCCCACATGTTCTCATAATTTGCTATACAGTTGTCCCTCTCTCTCAAATTGTCTAAGCCTTAAGCTATCCAAATGCCAGCCTCAGTGATGAAATTTTAGGAAGAATATTTTCTCCTTTTCTGTGGAAAACATATTTTGCCACTCAAAAACGATGGTGAGGTATTTATTCCAGTACGTTTTATATTAAAATGATATCTGGCCAGCACAGTGTTACTCCTTATAGGGTGGCTTGAAGCAGAGAAGTTGCTGGGATTCGACCATTTTGACTGCTAAAATGGCAATTTCCTGTGGTTCAACCCAATATATAGCTAAATATAGTTTTTACAGTTGATATCAATGTTCAATTGTCAAGAAGTGGGATCCACTTCACAAGTTATCCTTAGTTAATATTTAAGCTATCAAAAGTGGACATCAGGCTGGCATGTTTTACTTTCAGTACCTGTTACTATTTCCATGTTTCAGAAGAAGCCAGAAAAGAAAATTTGTTGAAGTATTTTCCTCCTCCTTTCTAGGTTTTTGTTTGTTTGTTTCTTTTCTTTAGCACCCTAACTACCAAGTTACTTTCCTCTATTCTCTAGAGAAATGGAGATTCAAGCCAGAAGAGATAGCAACTCAGTTTAGGCATTACTGTAATCTCTAAGATGACGCCATCCATCCCCTCAATACGGGGAAGGGATGGAGACCCTGGGAAGTTTTGCAGTGCTTCTTCAGTTAATTTTCACCTCATGCCTGCATTCTTTCACTTAAAGGGAATTTGTAAGCCATCAGAACACCAGATTCAAATGCATTCAAAAATCAAACACAGGCTGTTTAAAAAGAATCTGCTGTTTTGGTTGTCCTTATCATCATTTCCCTCTCTCAGTACAGAATATTAAGAATTTACTATAGTATCCTAGGAGTCAAGAAAAACAGTAGGGAGATAGATGAGCTTTCCTTTTTTGGTTAATCATGTAGCCATAGTCATGATCTCATTAAAACTTTTTGATTGTTTAATCTTTCTTGATATTGTTACAAAATAGACTGAAACTTCATGTGCTATATCCTTTTTGTGTGAGCAATGGGCTAAGATTCAATATATGAGCATGGTTATGAGCATTCCATTTAAATCCCAGCACCAGTCTTCACTAAATCTTGACCTTGGGTGGGCTACTTAACCTCTCTGAACCTTAGATTCTTTGGCATTTGGGAATAATAATACCTGCCTCCTGGGGTTATAAAGAACCCATGAATCTTGCATGTAGAGCATCCAGCATAGAACATGGTAGGTACTCAATAAACGGTAGTCATTGTTGATAAGAATTCAAAATTGGTGGAAATGTCTGCATATATGAGAAACTCCATCTATTTTCCTTTTTCTTTGGGAAAGGCCTAATTTCTGCCTCCAGTTCTGTGTTGGTCTGGAGACTTCAGGCTCTTGCCTGATGGACCCCGAATCAGGGTAAGCTTCTTTGCAGTCGTCCTTGCCTGCACGTCCCAGAGAACCTCTAGTCCCTGTAGTGTTACACAAATCTTTACAGCCACTTGCTAGCATAGTGCATAGTTAAATTGTCAATGGCCTGTTTGCTTTGCAGAGGGTCAGTCCTCCAGCCCTTGCCATGTGCCAAGCAATCATCATTTCTCACTAACCATCTATTGCTTTCTCTTCGCAGATCCCTTCTGGCCTCTTTATCCCTAGCATGGCTGTTGGTGCTATAGCAGGTCGACTTCTAGGAGTAGGAATGGAACAACTGGCCTATTACCACCAGGAATGGACCATCTTCAATAGCTGGTGTAGTCAGGGAGCTGATTGCATCACCCCCGGCCTTTATGCAATGGTTGGGGCTGCAGCCTGCTTAGGTGAGTAGTGTTTGCATTCATTTCAAAGAAGTTGCTACCCAGGTGACATACAACAGAAGAGTTTATTAAACACAATTGACTGTAGGAAAATTTAAATGCCCATCACTTTCCAGTTAAGTTTGCCATTTTCCAAGCACATTAAGAAAGCATCTGATATACAGATGAGGAAACTAAAAAAAATAAAAAATAAAAATCATAATCATAATTAAAAAAAAGGGAATTCTACTCTCTCATACTGGGGAAATAATCAGAAATTTGGACAAAGATATCTGCACAAGAATATGTATCATAGTATAAGAGCAAAAAATTACAATCAACCTAAATTTGCACATGAAGGACTGGTTAAATGAATTATGGTACATCCATATGATGTTATACAATGCAGCCTTTAAATATGATGTTAATATGTTTAACATCTTAAAATATAATGTAAATATGTTTAACATCTTAAAATATGATGATATATAAATTTGTAATAATATGCAAAATGTTCCCAACATAAAGTAGAGGGGGAAACATGGCAGAAAATTAAACATATAATGTGAGCTCACTTATTTAAAAACGTATGTTTTTTTGCATAGAAAAAAACGTGAAAAAGTCGTTTAAAATTTTTACTCTGCTTATTTATCAGCAGTGAGCTAATAAGATAGTGACTTTCTTTTATATTTTCTGGATTTTCCACAGTGGGCATGTATTTTCTAATTAGGGAAAAGAAGCAACAGAAAAATGAAAGAACAAAGAAACAAGAAGGCATCTTGGACTGGACATAGTAGCTCACACATGTAATCCTAGCTACTTAGGAAGCAGAGGTGGGAGGATCGCTTGAGGTTAGGAGATTGAGACCAGCCTGGGCAACATAGTGAAACCCCAACTCTACAAAAAATAAAAAGTTAATTAGGTGTGGTGGCATGTGCCTGTAGTCTCAGCTACTCAGGAGGTTGAGGTGGGAGGATCACTTAAGCCTGGGAGATGGAGGTTGCAATTAATAGTGATAACGCCGGTGCACTCTAGCCTGGGTGACAGAGCACAAAACCTGTCTCAAAAAAAGAAAGAGGAAAAAAGAAAAAAGAAAAAGGAAAAACAGAAGGCTTCTTGTAGATGTTATTTTGAGAACTCTGAATCGTGTCCATTGTAACCTTGCTTTCTTGCGATCTCTGGAGTCTGCACAGTTGTAGGTGAGACCTCATTGTTTCTGGTAGGTCAGCTTTTCCTGGAAAGGCCCATAATTGTAAGAATCCTGTATTTTGCCTGCCTGAGTAGACTGTGTCTATTTCTTTGCAGGTGGGGTGACTCGAATGACTGTGTCTCTTGTTGTCATAATGTTTGAACTGACTGGTGGCTTAGAATACATCGTGCCTCTGATGGCTGCAGCCATGACAAGCAAGTGGGTGGCAGATGCTCTTGGGCGGGAGGGCATCTATGATGCCCACATCCGTCTCAATGGATACCCCTTTCTTGAAGCCAAAGAAGAGTTTGCTCATAAGACCCTGGCAATGGATGTGATGAAACCCCGGAGAAATGATCCTTTGTTGACTGTCCTTACTCAGGACAGTATGACTGTGGAGGATGTAGAGACCATAATCAGTGAAACCACTTACAGTGGCTTCCCAGTGGTGGTATCCCGGGAGTCCCAAAGACTTGTGGGCTTTGTCCTCCGAAGAGATCTCATTATTTCAATTGGTAAGGATTTCAGAAAGGGGATAGTGGAATCCACTGTGGAACTCAATAAGTATGCATGAAATGGGGGAAGACAGGGAAGAGGGGACTGGTTAGGAGCCAGAAGGATAGAACTAGCACGTCCATCTTCAATTTACTTTTTCTTTCTGTTTGAATAGAAAATGCTCGAAAGAAACAGGACGGGGTTGTTAGCACTTCCATCATTTATTTTACGGAGCATTCTCCTCCATTGCCACCATACACTCCACCCACTCTAAAGCTTCGGAACATCCTGGATCTCAGCCCCTTCACTGTGACTGACCTTACACCCATGGAGATCGTAGTGGATATTTTCCGAAAGCTGGGACTGCGGCAGTGCCTGGTTACACACAACGGGTAAGAAGTCTTGAGTGAAGGCAAATTGGATTGTGGGAGAAAAGAGAATGCAGAGAGAGAAAGAAGTAGAATCCAGTTTAAATGAACATTAGTAGCACTTTTAGGACTTTTTGAAGCTCTGAGATGAAAGTGGGTAGGTTTTCAAAATCATAATTAGTGTAAAAGGAGTCTGGGAAAGAACATGTGTTTGAGAGATATGAACTGCTGGTTGCATCTTATAAATAACTCAGTTCCTCCCTGACAAAGGAAACAGCTGTGTTTTGTGCATAGGCAGCACTAAAATTACAATAGCATCAGGTAGTAGTATATTTGCTGGGTGTTTGTTCCCTGCAATCTCCTTGTTATTATTACGTGAGGATGAGAAAACCAAGTTTCAGTGAGGTGAGATTTATACAAGGTTCCCTAGCTAACAAATAGTAGAAAAAGGCTTTAAACACAAGTCTCTGACTGCCAAACCCAAGGCTCTTTCCTTCCTGGGATAGTTCTTATCCAGTAAAGGGAACCCTTCTATTTTTATTGGAAAAGAAGGGAGGTTGAGGAGAGGGGTGGATTTTTTTCCCAAACATGTTATGTTAGTCCAGCAATTATATAAGAATTTCACCTCTGAAATTTCTAAATGATGTGACAGATGCCTTGCAGGATTTAAATCAATAAGGGGACTTCCCTAACTGGTTCATTTAACATCTACTGAATCCCTGCTCCATGTAAGAAGGTATTCCACTAGATTCCAGGGAGACACAAAAATGAATAAGACTCTTCTGTGCCCTCAAGGAGCATGCAGTGTTTTAGGGAAGGCAAGAACCTAGCAGTGGTTATAGTACAATAGCAAAGAAGACAAGTGCCACTGAGGAGGCCTGCAAAGAATGTGTATGCTGTTGCTGTGAGGAGGGCAGAGTTCCTGCTGGCTCATAGAATCAGGGAAGGTGCTCTGGAATAGGGGCGTTTGAATTGGGCTGCAGTAGATAAGATTCAGATATGTAGTGAAGAGTATTTAAACCAGAGGAAATCACAGGGTCTGAGACCTAGAGGTAGAAACACTTGCATACGTTGAGGAACCCACACATCATCCTATTTGCCTGGAGCACATGTCCTACTCCTGTGATCCCATACTGGAAGGGCAGCTAGTGATCAAAGACAAAGTTGAAAAGGAGGACAAGTATCACCTTTGGGAATGCTATTTTAAGTACAGATTTATTTTTGTTTTGTTGTGTTGTGTTTGTCTTGTAGGCGATTGCTTGGAATCATTACCAAAAAGGATGTGTTAAAGCATATAGCACAGATGGCGAACCAAGATCCTGATTCCATTCTCTTCAACTAGAATCATAGAGTTCTGGATATAAAGCAGGAAGGACATTACAGACCGTGGATATGTTTTATTAACTGGGTACCCAAAACATATTTTCCATATTTGGATGGTGAAGTCACATTAGTGTCTTGTCTCTTTCCTACAAGTTAACCAGTTGCACTACATAATCTCTGGAAATTAATTTTCTCTTTAGGAGAAATTACAGTTAGGCTTCCGTGATGTTACATTAGGAAGATCTCATGAAAGAATAAATAAGATTGCTGTGGTTTAATTATATTTGGTTTTTTTAAAGAATTTTTTAACTTAAAAAGTAGTTAGCCAATATGCAATCACTGAAAACTATGCAAGAAAAATTCCAGCCGTCCTGACCTATAACCTGTAGGAAACCGATGAAAACGTCACTCTTTTGGGATCTAACTGTTGTTACTGGAAGACAAAGTGTAAACTAAGGGGCTTTGCTTTTTCAAACCAGAGAAAGGAAAGCCAGAAGGAAAAGAGTAATGGTATTTTCTAGACTGTGAAGATTCAGTTCAAATGTTATCCTTGTTCCTGTTACAATATTTAGCATTATTAGTTTGTTATGTATGTATGTTCATGTTAATTTTAATTTTGATTATAAGACAATGCTGCTTTGGTTAATCTCTTCTAAATGAATTTAGAGAGATTGACTTTTATAGCTTGCTTGTTCCTGGTACTCTTTTGAAGTGCACAAAGATAAGTTATAGAGCTTTCTCCTTGTCTGCAAAAAGGGTAATTTTCCAGGTGGCATTTGTTAGCTGGTACACAAGGACTTTGCCATGAATTTGTTAGTAGCAAGGAATTATTTCTTCCAGCTTCCTTGAAATGAATAATTAGTAAACTTCTAAGCAAAGTCAATGAGTAGGAGTTTCACATTTTTGTGAGGTCCTAACTAATTCTCTTACCCAGATGCCACCTCCATGAATGATGGTGCTTTAGGCTTCTGGAATATGTAAGAACAGCAAAGGGAACCAAGTCTAGACTGCATACTGGTAAACCAGGGAAGATTCAGAACTGCATCTGCATCCTCATGCATTCCTTTGTAAAGACCACCAGTACTAAAATAACTGGACACCTCATTGCACCTCCCAGCGATAAGTACGTGTAGCAGGCCAGTGTATTGTCTCCATGAGCATGAATTAGGCTTGGGATACTTCCAAATATATTCAAGGTGTTGGAACAGGATAGGCAGCTGTGACTCCTTCAAGAGTCCTTAGAATTCTAAATAAAATGCAGAGCCATCCTAAGACCCAGGAGTATGGACAAGGCCTGGTGACACCAAAGGTGCTTGTATCCAATTGAAAAGGTGCCTGTCTCAATTTCATACCACCTTTATTGCAGTTAAAAAAAAAAAAATCACACTCTGGGGACACTTGGTGGAATTACAGAGCCACCATCATCATTCTAACCACTATTTCATTTTCTGTAATTTTACCTATGTGCAATTACTCCCCCTCCATTCTGTTCCACTTCTTATCCTAGTACCAAATCCTCTGTTTGGGGCTGAGCACTGCTCCTGGTTAATCATTCCTACTACAAAAAAATAACTCCTAGGCCTAGTTAAATTGTAAACCAAGGCTCAGCAGTCTCCAACACGTGGACCAGAGGTGACACACAGCCATTTTCTTTGCCATGTGGCCCCGTTGCTGCTGCCATGCCTCCATTTCCACACTGGATGCCTACGGCAGTGAGATTTCACTGCCGGGGTAAGAGTTCAGCCTGGATCATTTTATAGCTCTGTTCCGAGCACTTCCCACCATCCTTCCAGCCCAGAATCAGTGGTCATTCTGCATATTCCCACCAACCCTCTACCCCCAAACACTTCAGTGTACCTCATTTTAAGAGTTACTGATCCCTGATTCTAGGACATTTTTACCCCTAGTTCTTATCTTTCCAAAATCTGAAATTCCTTTTTTGGCTCAGAACTGGGTAGCCAAGGGTTATTTTATTTTTATCTTTAAAATAATCAAGGCGGTCGCTAGAGTTTCTCCTTGTGAATAGATCACTCTAGCACTTTAATGAAAAAGAAAAAATCTCTCTGGGATATGTTATATCATAGTCATGGCTCAGTAACTATGTATTTTGTCCTTTCCATGCCACTGATTCCTTCATATGAGACTATTTGACTGACTACCCTGTATATTGTGTGGAAATCAAAGTCCTTATCTGTACCTTTCTGGTCCAATACCTGTCTTATTAGTTGTCCTTCCCCACTAAAGTTTGCAAAACAGAAAATGTTACTATGTCTGGTATTTAATGACAATGAAAGGTTTGGTCATATTTCATAGTGCAGTAGCGATAAGGAGGGTGTCTTAAGTTTGCCTTTGTGTTTCTTCTGGGCTTTGTTCTTGATTTTAGACAGATGAGCCAGTGTTAAGGTGCTACTTCAGAAAATACATTCGAGAAATCAGATAACACTGTGCCAAGGTATACTTTGTAGATGCTAAGCACTGATTGGCCCTCCAGAGAATGACAATATCCCTTTGATACCTCACTCCTGATCAATCTCATTCATTAACTTCAGCTTCTCAGGAATCCTTGTAGCTAATATGCTAGAAGTAGCTATAGTATATGGTATCCACTATACATCCAATCCTATGGTTTGGCTCAAAGTTTGGCTAATTGCGGCTAGAGCTCTCAACTGCTAGCTCAGCACCTTGACACTCTGTTTCTTGTCTTGTGGAAAAGGAAAATGTTCTTTCTGCCATTGCCACTTTAACAGTTGGACATGCTTAAGCAACAAATACAGCCAGTACGGAGAGGACTGTCAGTAGCATCAAATGGCCACATACCTCAATGGCAGAAGACTAGATGGTTTGTGATTTAAAAATTAATGAGTCGAGATGAGACTATTTTGGTATTAAATGAGAAAATTGCCTGACACAAGGGAAGGGTTTACAAAAGAATGCCAATTAGTGTTTCAACGGAGTTAGGATTTTCCAAGGAAGAGTAGCTGGTAGCCATCCAGGGATAAAATGAATGAGAGTCTATAGATTTGTAAAAGTGAAACTACTATATTTTGTATCTTCAAATCTTCAATTTAAAGAATTTAAAGAACCTGAAACAGTTAATGCGTGATTCGTTATATTGAAGGGAAAAAACAGGGGACTGATAATACAAAATAATGGCAACTTTAAAGATCATTTCTACTTGGATGTTTGGTTAGAAACATATTCCAATGCTCTCCTCTTTCTCTGGCCACAGCATCCTGGCTCAGCCCAGCTGTGGAGTAGAGGTGGTAAGATCCACAGAACAGATATCCTCTGGTAGATAAGCTGACATTGATGATACATTGAATTTGCCAGCTGGTGAAGCAAACGATTAATTTGTGATTGAACTGAAAAGCAGTTGAATTGTTTTGGCACCAAAGGCTGAATCTAAACCCTTTACAGGAAGAGCAGAGCATAGTATACATTTCTTAGCAAATCTTCAATTCTGTTTGAACATGATGAAGTAACCAGGGCTTAGTGAGATCTAAGGCCATGAAGTAATTCACAACCAAGATCTTATGAATGCATTAAGGTGTGAGGGGGCAAATATGTTTTCAAAAACTTCGTGTGCAATAGAGTCCATTATAGAAATTAACCACTGCTGTATGTTTTAAGTAGTTCAATCACCTGTTGCGGTTTGGTCTTGATTTTCGTTTATTTTGCTAAGTGATGAGTAGGAAGATGTACTTGTTATCCCACACTATCTCTTGTTTTGTTTTGTTTTGTTTTGTTTTTAAATAATGAACAGTGCAATCTTTGAAGTTGAGTTTTTAATAATGATAGCGAAGACAATGGTGAGAACTTGAAACAGCTAGCATATTTTATATTGCCAAAGTACTTACTGATGACTGACCACACTGTTTTGTGAGGAATTGGGTCCCCTACACTGGATCAGAGCCAAATGCAAGCCACCCATCAGTTCAGAGGAAGCAGGAGAACATCTTTTGGGTGGTTCATAGAACGTTGAGCTCTTAAAAACCCTGAGAAAAATTAGGAATTTAGAAAGTAAGTGGGAGGTAGAATATTGAGTCCTTTTTTTAAAAAAAAAAAAAAAAAAAGATGTCTAAATATGTGGTCTGAACTTAAGTGTCCTAAAACTTTGATTTTTTTTTTTTTTTTTTTTTTTTTGAGAAGGAGTCTTGCTCTGTTGCCAGGCTAGAGTGCAGTGGTGCAATCTCAGCTCTCTGCAATCTCTGCCTCCCGGGTCCAAGCAATTCCCCTGCCTCAGCCTCCCAAGGAGGTGGGACTACAGGCGCATACCACCATGCCCGGCTAATTTTTGTATTTTTAGTAGAGACGGGGTTTCACCATGTTGGCCAGGATGGTCTCGATCTCTTGACCTCGTGATCTGCCCATCTTGGCCTTTCAAAGTGCTGAGATTACAGGCGTGAGCCGCTGCACCCAGCCAAACCTTGATTTTTTTAGCCACCTCTGGGATTGCCTGGGTTCCCTTTGGAGAAGAAACTAAGAGTTATGGCCATGGAAAAAGCCCTGGTAAGAAAATGTTTGAATGGTGTAAGATGGTGGAAGGAAAGCCATCCCACACCCCTATAACATGTTCTGGCATTTATAAACTTCTTGATCGTGTGCCCCAAGGGGAAAAAAAGTCAAGTAATCCTCCAAAGGCCAGGCTTTCTACGAAAATGAGTGGTTCAAAGCAGTGTTTGGCTCAAGGGCAGTCTAGTTTTATGGATAGGGCCGACCTAAGACATCTGCTCATGAAGAAATGTGGTATCTGTTGCCATTTCCTTAACTATAAGGTTTAGATAGACTGTCTTGAATTTTGATAGCAATTTTTTAAAAATATATATTTTTGCCTCCTCGTATGTCCTTATTATATATAGAAAAAAAAAGTGAGAGTTCCTCAGATCAGAGCTCAGGAGCTGTGTCAATTTGAAGTTCAATCGGTGTAGTTGTTCTGAGGTGATCGCTGACTCTGCTCTGTTTCATATTTCAGTTGCTTGCTCCAAGGAGAGAAGTTCTGAGAACAATGGCTGTTAGCAACTTTAAGTTACTCCCCAAACGTTTGCTGGCCATATTCTCATTTCTAAACATCTGGATCTGGGTAAAGGTTTGAATAGATGTAGGGAACAAAATTGGTTTTTCCATGGTGTAGTCTAATTTTGCCAAATCACCCAAGAAAGAAAGTATATGACGTGTGGAGTTTGCATTTCTTGGATGGGACCTATCAGATCACCCAGCCCAGTCTTGCAGTCATAAATTCCTACCTCTTAGTTCCTGCCAAAGGGCCTTCAGCCTCTGTGTGCACACTCATTGAATGAATGCTTTGCCTAAAATTTGGCCTTTTGAAGAAAAACAGTATGTAATAATATAAAAATATGAGAGTTAAAAAAGATCTCTGCCTCTCCTCTCTGCCTCATCCACCTTGCCATTTGTCTTGTTCTCTTTCTCTCCCCACACCATGCCCTGAATTCAAATTTCTCTTTGTTTTATTACAGGCATGTTGTTTTGAATGTGGACTTTGTGGGAGGGAGATGATTGTTCTGAGAACAGAAACTGGAAGATACTTCTGAGTTGATGGGACCAACAGGGCTTTGCTCCTCTGTGAGGGCCAAAGCCATTGATGCTTGTCGGGGGTGATGAGGGCTTTAGCATCTCAAGGCAGACATATGAAGTATTTACTGCTAAATTGTATTACCTACTAGTTCAAATCTGTTGGAATTCAGGGGCAGTCTAAGATTTGGTGAGTGAAATGCCATCTGGCAAAATTGAGAAGAGGGTGTGGCCTGAGAGGGGAATGTTCAGCCTCAGTATCACATTAAGGGTACCTCAAAATACATGGTCCTTCCAGCTTGTTCCTTTTCCTCCCTCCATTTCACTTTGTCCCCTCTTCTTCCTTTCTCTCCCATTGTCCTGCCTTTTTAGCACTCAGCTTTTTATATAAGTATGTATTTACTTTTTATTATGTATTTGGTCCTTTAGGACTATGTGATGATTAAGAATTTATTCCATTCAAGATTTTAAAATGATGTGTTTAATATTTTGTTCTCTTAAACTGTCTTTTGAAGCTATGCTGCTAACCAGGTATAGGCCAGAAAGGAGGTGGCCCTGTCAGTACCTCGGTCACATCAGCTAAGGGGGACAGTGATGTCATGTGGGTGACTCTTCCTCATTTGACCAAGGCCAGCCTCCTGCTCTTACCTCTGCCCATTCATTTCTGGCTATGGGAAAACTACCACCTGTTGGGTGAGCCAATGAGGCCAGGAAGATCAGAGGGGCTGGGTTACAGCCCATGGGCCACTATTTGAATTTCTCTGTAGTAAGCGCTTTGTAGGGCTGGCTCCAACTGCAGTAGCCAAAGAAAACCTGTCTGACTCGACATTTTAATGCCTGAGAGTTGGTGAAAGTTCAGCTGAAGCTAATGTCTAGACATCAGCAGTAAGTAGGCATCCAGAAAGTAGCTTCAACCAAAGCTAATAGAGCCCAAGTTTCTGCAGGAGGTTTGGTGCTGAGCTGTCCTAGAGCAGTTGTTTATCTGAGTGTTGCTATCCCTTAGCCATGCTTTCTTGGCTTTGTTCTCGCCTGTTCTTAGGCATAGCCTGAACCAGAGCTATGGCTCACTGCTCGCTTTAGTCTACTCCCTAGTCATGTGGAACAACATAGTCTAAAAAGGAAGATGTGGACTGGGGAGTTAGGAGACCTGATTTCTATTCCCTATGCTTCTACTAACTAGCCTCGAGATCTTAACCGCTCTGTGCCTCAGTGTTCCCATCTGCAAAATGGGGATAGTGTTAATTGCCCTACCTACCTCACAGGGTTGTTGTGAGGATAAACTGAGACAATGAATTCAAAGTACGTTGACAAGTAAGTGCTATGCAAATTGTAAGAAATGGAAACAATCATGTTAAAGGCAATGGAATGGACATTGGCAGAAGGGTTAATGGATTGTCCAGCCCTTTCTCTGTGTGGCTTAAACCCAGGTCGCCATTGCTTTATACATTTCCACTTAGCACAGATTTGTAATTATGCATGTAATAAAGCACAGCCTTATCCACCCTGGTGTCTGGTGTGTTTTTAAAGACCCTAAACTTGGTAGCTATTGATTTCTGATCAGAAAACCACAGGGGCAGAGTGGAAGGCTCAGGGGAGGGTAGCATAAAACACAACTGCAAACCCCTACTGGCAGGCCCACTGCTTAAAAAGATTTATTAAATACTTATTTTCACATTTACAGACTCAGTAATACTCTTTACCGTAAGGAGGCAAATGAGAGGCAGCCTGCGTTTTTGGAGATGTTCCAGATACCCAGATACCTCATTCATTATGGCTACTTAAATGTTCCTGTCTCATACATTGGTGATACTTTCCTGATGATGTGAGAATTGACTGGGAGTTGTATTTTTCTCTCTCTTTGAGCTCTTAATGATGTAAGGTCGCGGGCTTTGACAGGCCTCTTGCCTACAGCTTCTTTGTACAAGGCAGAGGATGGGTGACCAAAACGGTCCTCCCATGAGTACTAGGATTCTTAGTACCCTCTTTATGGTATATTGGGATTAAAATGTCTTCTGTGTGAAATCCTCTGAAGTTACCCTGTAGATTAAAGTGGGGTGAGCTATGGGGAGGTTGTTGTATCTGCAGACATTTTCATGCCTTGCTGGAACACGGAAAGCTACACTTTGAAGTACAGCTTTCCTACTTTCTCACTCTATTTTTCCTGTGTCTGACTCCCCCACTCCCTCCTGCTCTTTGTTAGCCAGACAGTACTAGGAAGACAGTGTACCATGTATCCAAGTTTTACTTTAAGAATTTCCCTAGTTGACATTTGATCACACTTGCACTGGTGTTGACTTGATTTCTTGTTGCTACTGAGAACTTTAATGACTTTGGCCTAGTTGGTATCATTTCAGGAAGGACACCTCTATGTGAAAATGACTCCCTCGTAGGGACATGGATGCAGCTGGAAACCATCATTCTTAGCAAACTATCACAAGAACAGAAAACCAAACACTGCATGTTCTCACTCATAGGTGGGAACTGAACAATGAGATCACTTGGACTCAGGTAGGGGAACATCACACACCGGGGCCTATCATGGGGAGGGGGGAGGGGGGAGGGATTGCATTGGGAGTTATACCTGATGTAAATGATGAGTTGATGGGTGCAGCACACCAACATGGCACAAGTATACATATGTAACAAACCTGCACGTTATGCACATGGACCCTACAACTTAAAGTATAATAATAATAAATAAATAAATAAATAAAAAAGAAAATGACTCCCTCATAAGCCTAAAATCCCATGAAATTTCAGTTATTGATGTTATTTATCATTTTACTGTGCCCCTTCCACACTACCGTCATTCCTGCCTCTAATCTCTATACCTTTTAAGAAATAGCAATACATCTGTTACCAGCTATCAACAACTTGCTATGAATCAGAGTGTCATGTCTAGTCACTATAGAGCTCAGATAAAAGTTGCTTTGATGAAATGTGAGGTACAGACCTATCCGTCATCTCTTACAGGCGCAGCCCAGAGAAAAAGCTGGAAATAGCCACCAGATGTCAGTGCAATCATTAAAATACTGATGTGGCTGAGGTCCGGCCGGAGGGGAACTGTGTCTGAGGGGTAGGCAGGGCAGAAAGCGTTAGTTCATACATGTGCTGGGAATGCAAAATTCAATCACATGAGTATTTCTTCCTTTATCAGACGTTCTCTTAATGTACATAATACACTTTATGCTTTTCTTATTGTTTTTAAAGAAATCAATCACAAGGCAGTCCCTGCCTGTGAGGAGCTTACTGTCCTGGTATCTGAAAGTTGCATTTTCTTTTTCAAAGCAATGTTCCAGGTGAAAACAATGAGGAAAGAAGGGCTCTAATTCCTCCCTCAGTAGGGGTGGCCATATAATTTGCTTTATGACTGGGGCACTTTTGATAGTGGGAGGGACCACAGGCATAAACTAGGACTCTCCCAGGGCAACCAAGAAGTACAGTGGTTCTGTTCCTCAGGGATCTTCAGCTCCTGTCCTTTGGACTCTAACTCCAGGCCTTCCAAGCTCCTTTCCTAGCATCTCAGACTCTGCCCTCCCCTTGAGCTCCCAAGGCCCCTCCCCTGGACTCTCTTTCCTCCCTCATAATAAGCACTCTCAACTGCTACTGGGATCTGGGATAAGAGAAATGCTCAAATAACCTCAAGTAAAAAATTCATATCTCAAAAACAAAAATAGAGCTCTGAGCAGAGAGTAACATTCAGGGTAAGAGGTTCACTGGGGCCTCCTCAAGCTGCCAGGTTGAGGATTTTCCATACCTATATGTTGCCCACTGCTAGTGTCTCTAAATCGACCATTTGAGCATCTTCACCCCAGAGGTTGCAGGTGGAAGAGAAGGTAGAGAAGATGGAAAAAGCATAGGATTTGATACCAGAGGACCTGGACTCAAGGTTTACTACCTTGAGGAATTGGCTACCTTTCTTTCTTTCTTTTTTTTTTTTTTTTTTATTATACTTAAGTTCTAGGGTACATGTATACAACGTGCAGGTTTGTTACATATGTATACATGTGCCATGTTGGTGTGCTGAGACAGAGTCTCACTATGTTGCCCAGGTTGGTCTACAAAGTCCTGGGCTCAAGCGATCCTCCCGTCTTAGCCTCCCAAAGTGCTGGGATTACAGGCATGAACCACTGACCAGCTACCCTCCTTGATGAAACAAAACTCAGGATCTCTACGTTTGGCCTTGGATAAGTAGTCTCCTCTTGAAAAGGGGCTTCTGCATCTCACAGTATGGCTTTGTGTTCCACAAGATTCTCCTTGCCTTGGAGGCAGTTTTCCTAGTTACCTCATTGGCCTAGGGGTGTGGTGGAGATCACCCCCTTTTTAATATTCTGGCTCAAGTGTGCTTCCAGAGCCCAGCTGAACTGAAAGTAGAACTTTTCATCTAAAAGTCTGGGAAAAATGAGACAGAGCCATCGTGATGTGCCGTGAAATCAGCCCAGTTCACCCATATTGGTGGCTCCCAAACCTAGCTGTGCATCAGAATCATCTGGGTATTAAAAATGAGATTCCTGGACAGTTTGGCTTCAGACCTTGACCTAGTATTTGGAAAACCCTGGAAGAGCATTCCAGGCTTCATCTCACCCTAAAGTCTTATCAGCCTCCTGTGTATGGGCACCATCTTAACACCTGCCACCACCTGAGAGAACTCATTGTCCTACTTGTTCACTATTGTATCCCAAGCATCAAGTGTAGTGCCTAGCACAGAGCAGGACCTCAGAGAATACGGTGCTTGCTGAACGCTGGCTGGCGGTGCAAAACAGGACTGCTTAGTTCCTGTTTCCTGCCTGGAGATATGTCTCTTACCTGGTCATATACCACCTTCTGGGCACACCACACTTACCCAGCCACAGGGGATTCTGATTCTTATATTACAAGTCACGACCTGATCATCACCACTGAAGTACAACCCTGTGTGGGTGTTGGAGGGCATCTCTCTCCCACCAAAACGTTTCCCGACTATTTTTCCCTCTGAGACTCTGAACATGTCTCTAAATCAGGGCATGCCAGGTACACTCAAACCAGTCTTGTCATTTATGGTTTTCAAGAGGGACACACTCACTTTATTCCCCCCTGCTCCAACTCCCATTTGGCCACATCTGAGCCTGCAAAGACAGAAAACCCTTGCCCCAGAGATCACCCAGCCTGACAAAGTCACTTGCACCCCATCTGCCCTCACCTTGTCCTCAAGCATGATGCCTCTTGCTAGTTCTAGTTACAAAATAAAAACTCCCTTGTCTATAAGTGGTAAACAAATATGGCTGTGTGTATGTAGAAATGAGGGTTGTCTTCATTAGCAAGAATATACCGGAAGTGCTTTATTACACATCCTTGAACTTGACTACAATCAATCCTGCAATATAGGCAAAATATGAAGAAACCAAGACTTGGTTGTGATTTGCTCAGTAACTCAGAGGCAGGAAGTGATGTAACAGAAACTGGAACTCGATGTCTTTGACCCCAAGCCCAATTATCTACTACTAATTTTGTGGCTCAGTGCTTCTGTTCATCCTGAACATTTTCAGGCCAATTTATGGGAAGAAGGTAACAGAAGCTTGCCTGGTGAAGCTGGGCAGTTGGCCTAGTGTTAGAAATTTGCTGTGGGTAAGAATCTGCATAGAGACATATAGATGATTAGAAACAATTCTAGGAAGGGGATCTCCAAAGAGATTTCTTTTAAAATGTGAATGTGAAGAAATTGAGAAGCAGGAATGGGTAGGGGATGAGGAGCAGTGTCTGGAGTCCTGTATTAATTTGTCTCCCTTAGTATTACTTGGAGTTTTACCAAGAGCTTGTATTACTTTTCTTATTTTTTAGAAGTAAAGATGCAGGAAAGAAAATAATATTTTTGTATGTGATTGTAAGGATGTGTTCATCTCATCAATTGGAAGCTAAATTTGTTTTTCCTATGAACTAATGATGAACAATGAAAACTAAAGCCTCAGGTCCAGTAAGTGGATGTTATGACGAGAATTTCCATCCCTAGCAGGGGGGCCATATGACTCATGCAGGCATCAGGGGCTGTTTTCTCTCATAATCTAACACAGCAGCCAGAATTATCCTTTTAAAACATTAATCAGATCATGTCACTTGCCGGATTTGAAACCTCTTGGTGACTTCCCATTATATCCAAGGCAAATCCAACCCCTTCCCCTGCTCTCTGAGGTTTTCCATGTCCTTCATGTGGTATGGCTTGCTAACCTGATGTGTTGAAGTGTGTCCTCCAAAAATTCATGTTGAAGTCCTCATTATCTCAAAATGTGACCTTATTTGGAAACAGTGTTGTTGCAGATGTAATTAAGTTAGAATGAGGTCATACTGACGTAGGGTGGGCCCCTAATTCAATATGACTGTTGTCCTGATAAGAAGGGGAAATTTGGATGCATGGAGAACGTCATGTGAAGATGAAGGCACAGATGGGGTGATGCTTCTACAAGCCAAAGAACTGCAGAGATCACCAAAAATCCACCAGATGCTGGGGGAGAGGCGTGAGACAGATTCTCCCTCCTAGCCCCCAGAAGGAACCGACTCTGCTGACACCTTGATCTTGGACTCGTAGCCTCCAGAACTGTGAGACAGTACATTTCTCTTGTTGAAGCCCCCAGTTTATGGTACTTTGTTATAGCAGCCCCAGCAAACTAACGTGCCTCCTCTTACCACTTACCCTCTTCTCTCACTTGCCCTCAGCACAGTATCTTTTTTTTTTTTTTTTTTCCAGTTACACACACACACCAAGTTTATTCCACCCCAGGATCTTTGCACTGTATGTTTTAGTTTTCTTAAATGTACTTCCCCCAGACCTTCACATGACTGGCTCCTTCTTGTCAATCAATTTAAATGTCTTTTCTTACAGAGGGCTTCCCTGACCGCCCCCCCACCCCCAGCCATTTTTAATTGCATCATGCTCATGTTTTTCTTTGGAGAAGTCATCATTATCTGGTATTTTCTTGTTTGTTTATAGTATATCTTCCCCAATTACCATGTAAGTTCCATAGGCTTTTTGTTTGTTTGTTTGTTTCAGAAATGGGGTCTTACTCTGTCACCAAGCTGGAGTGCAGTGGAGTCATAGCTCACTGCAGCCTCCAACTCCTGGGCTCAAGCAATCCTCCCACCTCAACTTCCAAGTAGCTGGGACTGGACTGTGGGAGTGAGCCACCACACCCTGCTAGTTCCATAGGTTTTTTTTCACCCTTGTATCCCCAGATTCTACTTAGACTTACCAGACACACTATAAACATTATAAATATGTATTGAGTGAATGGGAAGAATTCTTCACTGACAGGCTCATTCATTAAACATTTATTGAGTCTCTGCTATTTGACAGCTACTATGATAGAAATTGACATACAAAGTCTAATAAGATAGGGCTCCTGCCCTTTGACTTCCTAAAAGGCTGTGGCTCCTGCCAGGTTCCAATACTGGTGTAGTAGAAAGAGCATGGGCTTTGGAGTCTGACAGGCCTAAGTTCATATCCTAGCTCTGCCACTTACTAGCTGTGTGGTCTGGGCAAGGCACCTAACCTCTCTGTCTCTCAATTATCTCTTCTGCCAAATGGAGATACTAATACTTAACCCAGAGAACTGTGGTAAGAAATAACTGAGATATGTAATGTGTGTGAAAAGCTTAGCAGTGCCTGGTTGATACCCAGTAGGTTCTCAAAAAAGGGAATTTCCCTTTCTACTTCCCTCTAGTGAGATAACCAAAGCTCCTCTTCTCACAGCTGTCTGCCTCTGTGGAGGAAATTAGCAGTTCTCCAGGACAGCAGTAGAAATAATTTGGCCTGAGGGGAGCCCCCGGCTTACTCCAGTGCTCTTATCAGGGATCCCTGAGGAGCCATTCAGGTGGAGGTGCCCCATGTTGGAAATAAACACCCAGCGTATTTCTCTTCATGCTCCATATATGAGGTAGCCATTCATTCATTCATTTGTTCATTCATTTATTCAGCAGCTATTTATTGAATGTATATTCTGTTCTAGGCACGGTGCTGAGTGCTAGGAATATAGCAGCAAACAACAACACAGACACGGGCCTCGTCTTCACAGTACTTGCAGTCTAGTGAAGTTTTTGTTGATTTGTTTTCCCTGTATGCCTCCAGTAAATATTTATTGGGCCTGGCAGTTCTAGGCTTTCTCTGGCTTGAGAAAATGGTGACTATGGCAACAAGACTTTTATCATACCACTACCAGCCATTGCCCCAGATGACCAAGTGGCCCTGGATCTGGCGCAGGCGGAGAGAAAATGTTTGTCCTTGGAGTTTTACAGGCTTAGGAACTCTCTGCAATTTATTCTTAAAAGTTCTACATATTGAGTGCTCTGTTTCAAGCACTAGACTTCTTGCTTCACATCCATGGTTTTGCTTAATCCCCCACAACAACCTTGAGAAGTAGATACTGTTATTAAACCCGTTTATGTCAGATAAAGGAAGGGTATGCCAGTGGGTAGGTGAAGTGACTTGCTCTGGGTCACACAGATAGTAAGTGGTGAGATGACATTCAAGTCCAGAGCTGTATGACTCCTGAGTCGTTTTCTACAATACTACAATGTTTCAGATATTTCCACAGGATATTTCTGCAAAGGAAGCATTACACAGGGCTGCCTTGCTGGAACCTAGGAGAGCCCTTGAAAGAAAAAGTAAAGGCCAATCACACTCAGTTTATAGATGGGAATCCTCAAGTTTCCATATCTTCTTGTATTAGTTATCTGTTACTGTGTAACATTCTTACCACAAACTTAGCAGCTTTAAACAACACACAATTATTACTTCACAGTTTCTGTGGGTCAGGAGTCTTGGCATGGCTTAGCTGGGTCCTCCATAAGGCTGCAGTCAAGGTGTTGGTCAGGCTGGTCTCTCATCTGAGGCTCAACTGGGTAAGAATCCACTTCTAAGCTCATATGATTATTGGTAGCATTAAATTCCTTGTGGGCTACCAGACCAAAGGCCTCAGTTCCTAACTTGCTGTTGACCAGTTGCCACTCTCAGTTTCTTGCTGTATTAGTCAGGGTTTTCCAGAGAAAAAGAACCCCTAGGATGTGTGTGTGTGTGTGTGTGTGTGTGTGTGTGTGTGTGTGTGTGCGCGCGTGCATATGCATGTGTATATCGAGAGATTTAAGGAATTGACTCATGTGATTATGGAAGTTGGCAAGTTCAAAATCTTCATGGTGGTCTGGCAGGCTGAAGAGCCAGGGAAGAGCTGGTGTTGCAGTTCAAGTTCAAAGGCCATGCGCTGGCAGAATTCATTCTTTCTCTGGGGAGGTCAGGATTTTGCTGTATTCAGGCTTTCAACTGATTGGATGAGGCCCACCCTCATTAAGAAATCTGCTTTACTCAAAGCACATTGATTTAAATGTTAGTCTCATCTAAAACCACCCTCACAGAAACATCCAGAATAAACTTTGATCAAATATCTGGATACCATAACATAGCCAAATTGACACATAAAATTAACCATCATTACATTAGTGTAATGTGGAAAACTAAAAAAAAAAAAAAAAAAATTAACCATCATACTTGTCACAGTGGACCTCCCCAACATGACCACTTGCTTCATCAAAGTCAGCAAGGAAGTGAGTCTCCTAACAAGAGACACCATGCAAGATTATGGAACATAATCACAGAAGTGACATCTTGCCCACACTCAAGGGGAGGAGGATTACACAAGAGCATGAATTCCAGGAAGCAGAGATCACACAGGCCATGTTAGAGTCCTTCTGTCACAGTCTACTCCTTGACTTCCAATGATTCGTGTCTCTCCCACACACAAAATACATTTATGTCTTTCTCAATATTCCTCAAAATCTCATCCCATTGTAGCATCTGCTTAAAGTCTAGGATCTCATGATCTAAATCAGTTCCAGCTATAGATGCAGTCTTTTAGGCAAAATTCTTCTCAATTTGTTGATCTGTAAAATGAAAGAGACATGTAATCTACCTCCCATAAAACCAACATAAAATGATGGGAAGGCTTAAGATAACTGCTATAGACATTTCCATTTGAAAAGGAGGGGGAAAATGGGAGGCATGCAAGAGTCACTTGTCCATGACAATTCTGAAATCCAGCTGGGCAAATGTTGGGTGTTCCTTCGTTAGTTCTTAAGTCCTGTTTGGTCTCTTAGTTCTGCCTTCTGAATTGTCCTTCCTTTTCCATGAAATGTAGCCCATGTTTGCAGCTAAGTAGTTTATCAGACTGCTCCCTGCCAGTAGAATTTTGGGGGTCCAGCAGCTAGCTTTAATTTTGTATGCTGTCTCCATCCAAGCTAACGGTGTTTCTGCTTAAATAACTTCCTCTAAAACTTTGAATCTTCAGTGGATTTAACTGCAGTTTGCTCCCTTAGAAAAAGACATACCCACAGATCTGTTTGAGATAGGCCCTTCTTTACTTTGGACTCCTTCTGCATGGCTTAGGTACACAACTCTTATGCATCCTGAGAGGTCTTATTGTTTGAGAGGTTCTTGGAGTCACACCTTTAATCTCTCGAAAGGGCCCTTTGTGTGACTGAATACTACTCTGATCCTTTGATCTTTCTGAGATTTTAACAAAAGCTTGTCCAGTTGCTGTTGGCTTTTTTCTCTATGCCATGCTTTCTTAACAGTGCTTGGAAGCCATTTCTTAATTTTAGCATATTTTGCCATCTGGAGAGGCTGAGAATCAAGTACTGATTTCTTTTTGGTTTAAAAGTGCTTCCCTCAATTTATGTCTCTCCTCTCACATTTGACTATAAGCATCAAGAAAAAACCAGCCCACAGCTTCAACACTTCGCTTGGAAATCTTGTTAACTAAATAACCACATTCATCACCTACACTCTACTTTCCACATAATCGCAGGCAACAGTTTCAGTAAGCGTTTTGCCACTACTTAACAAGGAGCCCCCATAGCCCTGTGCCTGCCACATGGTACATGCTTAATAAATTTTACTATTGCTATTACAACATACACAATGGGAAACAGTAACACCTATCTTATGAAATGGTTGTGAGAATTTCATGAGATTATGTGTGAAGCTGCCTGACATATAGTAGGTACTGTAAACCAAAAATAAAATTCTAAGCCCCCCAACCGTTTGAATGGACCCCTCCTCTCAGCCAAAGGCATTCCAAAATTAACCTGAAAAACTAGTTCAGGCCATGATGGGAAGGGGAATTTGGATATACCTTATTATTCCTTCCTTCCTTTGGAATTCAGGCACAGCTGACCAGCACTAACATCAACACAGAGACCTTAAGTCTGATAGAACAGACTCTTTAAGTCTGATAGAAACATTTACAATCTATTCTCTCTGAAGCCTGCTACCTGGAAGTTTCATCTGCAAGACAAAACCTTGATCTCTTCAACCCCCTGTCATAACCTAGACATTCCTTTCTATTGATTCCAGGTCTTTAGATAATAATCAATTGCCAATCAGAAAATCTTTGAATTCACCTATGACCTGGAAGCCCCTGCTTCCAGTTGTCCTACCTTTCTGGACTGAACCAATGTACGTCTTACATGTATTGATGGATGTCTTATGTCTCCATAAATATATAGAACCAAGTTGTAGCCCTACCACCTTGAGCACATGTTGTCAGGATCTCCTGAGGGTGTGTCACGGATATGTCCTTAACCTTGGCAAAACAAACTTCTAAGTTGATTGAGACTTGTCTCAGGTGTAAACTTTTTGGTTTACAGTATGCATATCCCTTCCCTTTCCTTCTGTCGTGAGCTGAATGTTTGTGCCTCACCAAAATTTATATGGCAAAGCCCTAACCTCCATTGTGGCTGTATTTGGAACAAAGAAGGAATTAAGGTTAAGTGGGATCATAGGATGGGGCCCTTGATATAATAGGATTAGTGTTCCTATAAGAAGAGACATCAGAGTATATGCTTACTCCTCACTCTTATGTTCTCTCTCTCTCCCCCTCACCCCCAGGGAGGCACTGAGAAAGGCCACATGAGGACGTAGTGCAACTGCCCAGTAGGTTCTTCTTCCCTGCTACTCAGATAGAGTCAATTTATCAAGACGGGGGAATTACAATAGAGAAAGCATTTAATACAAGTAGAGCCAGCTAAATGGAAGACCAGAGTTTTATTATTACTCAAATACGCCTCCTCAAAATTTGGAGGCTAGGGTTTTTCAAAGACAGTTTGGAGGGCAGGGGTGTGAAAAATGGTCCTTGTGTGCAGAGTCTGCTTCTGGGTGAGGGCCACAGGACTGGCTGAGGGTCAGGGTCAGTGTGGGGCCATCCAGTTATCAGAAAAGCAAAAGCCTGAAGGGACATTTTAAAAAGCCAATTTTAGGTTCTACAATAGTAATGTTAGTTACAGGAGTAATTGAGGAAGTTGCAAATCTTGTGACCATCAGAAATCTGGTTGCCTTTCATTTGTTTTACAAAAGTGGTTCAGTTTTTGGGAAGGGCTGTTGTCATTTAAACTATAAATTTCTCCCAAAGTTAGATTGGCCCATGCCTAGGAATAACCGAGGGCAGTTTGGAGGTTAGAGGCAAGATGGAGTTGGTTAGATCGAATCTCTTTCACTGTCATAATTTTCTTACTGTTATAATTTTTGCAAAGGTGGTTTCTGTAGTGAGAAGATAGCCATCTGTAAGCCAAGGAGAGAGCCCTCATCAGAAATAAACTTTGCTAGCACCTTGGTCTCAGACTTCAAGCCTCCAGGACTCTAAGAAAATAAATTCCAGTTATTTAGGTCACCTAGCCTGTGATATTTGGTTTTGGCAGCATGAACAGACTAAGACACCTTCGTTGGGTGAAGCCATTATAATCTACAGATCAAAACCCACTCTTCTCAGTTTGCAGCTGCTCAACAGATGGCATTGGGACACCTGGAAACAACCTGCATTTAAAAACAATTGTGGTCATTTTTCTCTGATTATAAAATAAACATATTGGGCCAGGCATGGTGGCTCGTGCCTGTAATCCCAGCACTTTTGTTGCAGGTGGAGGGTGTCCATGTTCTTGGCGTCTTGAACAAAGAATTGGAAAAAATGCACAAACAAAGCAAGGAAAGAATGAAGCAATAAAAGCAGACATTTATTGAAAATGAAAGTACATTCCATAGGGTGGGAGCGGGTCTGAGCATAGAGGTACAGAATTTTCTGGGGTTTAGATACCCTTTAGAGGTTTCCATTGGTGACTTGGTGTATGCCCTGTGTAAATGAACAGGATATTTCCTGTCATAGGTAAAGTGTTTCCATTTGATTTAGTTCTAGGAAGTCCATAGGTTCCTTGCCTCCAGGCCCTGTTCTCCTGCCTCTCTTTGGGAGACCAAGGTGGAAGGACTTCTTGAGTTCAGGAGTTTGAGACCAGCCTGGGTAACACAGTGAGACCTTGTTTCTACTAAAAATAAAAAAATTAGCCGGGTGTGGTGGCGCACAGTGGTAGTCCCAGCTACTCAGGAGGCTGAGGCAGGAGGATCACTTGAGCCTGGGAGGTCAAAGCTGCAGGGAGCCATAATCATGCCACAGCACTCCAGCCTGGGCAACAAAGTGAGACCCCATCTCAAAAAAAAAAATAAATAAAGAGGAAAAGTAGGTTCATTGTAAGAAAAAATTAGAAATTTTTGAAGAAAAGTTCTAAAAGGTTTCAAAATCATAATGAAGAAAGTAAAATTACCTGCAGTTCCTTCACTCAGAGATACCATGGTTAATATTTGGGTAAATTTATTTTTATTATTTTTCTATATATGACAGTGTATACACACACACAAATAGAATTGGAATAATGCTGAACCATAGTGCCTTATATTCTTTTTTCCTCTCATTTAACATTTCTTGGAGCGAATTGCTTTCCACAGATGTCTTTTCCTTCAGAATGATTTCTCCCCTGGGCTTTTGACTTCCTGATCTCTAGCCTATTTTGAGTCAGCTCCAGCCTGTTTCAGGGCCTGGCTCTAAGCCCAAAGGAGCTTTGCCCTTGTAGACTTTCCCCAGGCCATGTGACTTTCTCAGCAACTCTGTTTTTACCTGCAAACTCCCTCAGGGGGGTGAGAGGAAATGATGGCTGTGGGGAGCAGGTAGAAGAAGTGAACTAGAACCTGTGACGCCCACAAATCACAGAGTCAAGTTCTCCTTTACTAAAGCACAGCAGTAGAACCCAAACCATAGGCTGTATGATTTGCGTGGAGGGAGAAAGGGAATGCAAATCGACTCTGGGATGATGACAAAAGTCTGAGATTAATAATGATCCAATGAGAAAGGCCAAAAGTGAGGCACCAAATAACACCCTAGCTGTGATTTCAACTTCAGCAAAAATATGCATGGGCTACACAAAAGTGGGACTGTAGTGCTCTGAACTTCTTGAGGAATGGTTGCATTAACATTCCATTGTGTTTTCCATCTCATTAAATATTCTTTGAAAGAATGACTTTTTAAAAAACAGAATAACTTTTAAAAGGCAGCCTGCTTTTCACATTAAGAATGACAGAAAATAAATAATACAGAACATCTCAAAGAAATAATGCAATTGGAGCTTCAAGTGGTGGAGGGTGTATTTTAAGCCTGAGTTACAGGAAGGGACTTGAGGGTGAGGGCACTTTAAAACACCAACGGCAGGGGAGTGGGGCAGGAATTGTAAGGGCATGTAAAGAGGGTGTTTGATCTGATTTTACCAAACTCTCTGAAGATCAGTGAGATCTCAGCTGGCAATACAGTATAGCGATTATAACCTGTGGCCTCTGAAGTCAGATATACTGCATTGAAAACATGACTCCAATACTTAATAGCTTTGTGAACTTGGGCTAGTCAATTAAGCATCCATGCCTCATTTTCCTCATCTATTAAATGGGGATGATAATAGTACCTGCTTTATAGGCTTGTTGTGAGGCTATAGATATTTCTGAAGGTTGCATGAAATAATATCTGGAAAACAATTAGTATAGTACCTGAGACAATGTTAAGTGCTCAATCAATGTTAATGTTAACTATCATCATCATCACTACCCGTGTTACAAAAGTAATAGTTTTGTTTTTTTTTTTGAGACAGGGTGTCGTGTCACCCAGGCTGGAGTGCGGTAGTGTGATCATGGCTCGCGGCGGCCTCGACCGCCCAGGCTCAAGTGATCCTCCCATCACAGCCTCCCAAGTAGCTGGGACCACGGGCATGTACCACCACACCTGGCTAATTATTTTATTTTTTGTAGAGACAGGGTGGTCTCAAACTTATGGACACAAGTGATCCTCCTGCCATGGCCTCCCAAAGTGCTGTGATTACACGTGTGAGCCACCATGCCCAGCCTAAAAGTAATACATTTATTGAATTGATTTATTGAATATATAACTACCAGGTTTCCTCAATTCTATGATTTACTATTTTTCTAATTTCTGAAACTGGGATTCATCATACCATCATTTTACATTTACATTTTAAGTTGTTTTTCTTCTTCACTAAAAAAAAAAAAAAAAATTTAAAAACTAATTCAAAACCATGCTCTAGGTTGGTATTTCTAGACTTTAATGTGGGGATTTGTTAAAATGCAGATTCTGATTCAGTGGGTCTAGGGTGGAGCCTAAGATTCTGCGGGTTCTAATGAGCTCTCAGGTAATGCCAGTGCTGCTGGTTCTTGGATCATACTCTGGGCAGCAAGGGTCTAGCTCTCTGAACTGTAACTGGTCTGAGGCCAGAGGCCATAGGTTGGAATGGTAACCATATTGGAGTCAGGCCCTTGAAGCAGCCTTCTTGATGTAACAAGCTCCCGTTCCAATAGGCATGGGACTGAGGGTTTAAAACAGTGCTGAATCTGTAGGTTAAAAAAAAAAAAAAATTGTCTGGCTCTTTAGGTAAAAAAAAAAAAAAAAAGTTGATGAAAAGAGTCAAACTCTGTAAAATATTTGAAAAGATTTATTCTGAGACAAATAGGAGTGTCCATGGCCGGTGACACAGACCTCAGGAGATCTGGAGAACATGTGCCCAAGGTGTTTGGGGTGCAGCTTGGTTTTATACATTTTAGGGAGGCATGAGACTTTAATCAAATACATTTAAGAAATACACTGGTTTGGTCCAGAAAGGCGGGACAACTCAAAGCGGGGGTGGGGGAGGTAGGCTTCCAGGTAGATTTAAAAATGTTCTGGTTGACAATTGGCTGAGTTTATCTAAAGACCTGGGATCAATAGAAAGGAAAGTTAAGAGGTTGTGGAGACCAAAGTTCAATCATGTAAATGAAGTCTCCAGGTGGCCGGCTTCAGAGAGAATAGACTGTAAATGCTTCTTATCAGACTTAGAGGTCTGTGTTGATGTTAACGCTGGAGAGGTATAACAAGACATCAAGGCATGTCCAACCCTCCCACCCCCCCACTTTCTGTCATGGCCTGAACCAGTCTCTCAGGTTAAAGTTTATAAGAGCGCCCTGGCTGGGGGGCCTTAGAATTTTATTTGTGGTTTACTGGGAGGTAGTGAGTGTTCCCAAATTAGCATCTGCGATTACTTCATAACAAAAGAGAGTTTAATGGGATGTCTCATGTACAGCCATGTCAGTCATTCTGAATTGGAACTGTTTTGATTCCAGGAGTTCTGGAAAGGAGATTCAGAGACCTTGGCCTTGTTGGTTTACCTCTAGTCAAACCTTACTAATTGGAGTCTTCTGCAGTCACCCCACACATACTCAATATGTAGGGGACAGACTTCCAGTTGAGGCAGGAGAATAGGGCCTGGAAGCAGGGAACCTAAGGCCAATTAACGCTGACTTCTTAGAACTAAATCAAAAGGAAAACCCCAACTTTCCACACCTAAGTAACAAAAGGATAGGAGGCTACTCCTTTTGCAACCTCCCCCTACTCCACGTACTGCCCCACCCCATCCCCCTCTCCGAGTATTCTGCCTGGCAGATGGAAAATTGAAAATATCTCTGATTGGTTGCAGAACAGACGTTTGCATAGGAGTATAACTTTGTAACTTTACTTCAGCCTCAGATAGTTGCTTTCCACAACCAATCAGACTGATCCTGGGCCACTACTTCATTTACATAGGGTGTATATCAAGTAACCAATGGGAAACCTCTAGAGAGTATTTAAACCCCAGAAAATTCTGTAATGGGGCTCTTGAGCCCTTATGCTCGGGCCGTTCCCACCCTGTGTAGTGTACTTTTGTTTTCAGTAAATCTCTGCTTTTGTTGCTTCATTCTTTCCTTGCTTTGTTTGTGCATTTTGTCCAATTCTTTGTTCAAAACGCCAAGAACCTGGACACCCTCCACGGGTGACACAGTCTCAGATCTCCACCTAGAGTAAAACCAGCCCCTCCAACTAACTCTATCCATTCAACAAACAAATATAGGGTTTTCTACTTCCTTCCGTTCTCCTACTTCATACAGACAGGCAGCAAGGCCTGGGACTGTTAATTCATAACATTTTGGTGATCTGGTTCCTCCTTTGTTAGTATAGCCTCTAGCTCTCTCCTGTACTGCGGCAGCCTCCTACTGCCCCCCACCCACCAATTTCCACACCCTAAACTGTTCTGCCCACTGTTCACATTAATTTTTGCCTAAAACATCTCCATTTCCCGTACTGCTTTAGTATCTTTCCACAATCATTCCATTCCGCATTTACTGCATGAATGAATCTCCCACTTCTAGTCTTATCTCACTGCTGTCCTTCTAAGTACACCATCCTCATTCTGAAGCTACCCTTGCAGAAATTGTAAGTGAGAAAATGATGACAGTGACAGAGATCTGACCTAACTGACTCCATCTTGCCCGGGGCTGGAGTTTAGCGGTGTAATCTTGGCTCACTGCAACCTCTGCCTCTGGGGTTTAAGCAATTCTCATGCCCCAGCCTCCCAAGTAGCTGGGGTTACAGGTGTGTGCCACCATGCCTGGCTAAGTTTTGTATTTTTAGTAGAGATTTATTTATTATAGAGATTTATTTATTATTGGTAGAGATTTATTTATTATTAAGGAAAGAGACCACTACTACTCCTGCTACATTTCTTGGTTCCCTGACCGGGAAGCGAGGTGATTAACAGATGGTCGAGGCAGCCCCTTAGGCAGCTTATACCTGCCCTGTAGAGCATCCCTGTGGGGGACTCCGGCCAGCTTGAGCGATGCGGATCCTGAGAGCGCTCCCGGGTAGGCGTTTGCCCTGCTGGAATGCCTCGTCAGAGCAGTGCACAGCAGGCCCCCGCGGAGGATCAACACAGTGGCTGAAAACATTGCTGGCAGCCTGGATGTTTCTTCAGGTTATATTTATAAAAAGGCTAACATAAGAGACCAGTGGCCTTGAGAAGCAAAAGAGTTAATGCCTCAAGATAACTTTACTTTAACTCTTTCCCCAAACAGACGCCCCAAGTTCAAGCCTATGACTCTTAAAAACTTCTGTTATTAAAAAAATACTGTGTTACTTGCTAAGAAAAAGGTTTTAAGGCCCAGTAAAAAAAAAAAACTAACCTGCTTAGGACATGACAAAGTTGATACATGTGCCTGTACAGGTTTAACACAGGTTTGATCCTAGGTCTTCATTTAGAAAATAGTTTCCAGCTATAAGAAAATGTAAAACCCTCACTGTAAGTGTATTACTAGTAATAGAAACTTGCTTGCTGCTCTCCTGTGTATTACACTTCCTCCTTCAAGTGATAAAAGGTTTTGTAACTACGATGGTTCATCAGAAAACTTCAGCACAAGTGTATTACATAAAACACTATCGCTCTGTTTCACAAAGAGACTCAGAAAGTAAAAATAATAGTGAGAACTCCCACTAATTAGTGAAAATTCTCAAAGAGGGGACATAAGGAAGGAGACCATTACTACTCCTGCTACATTATTAGTTTCACCATCTTGACTAGGCTGGTCTGGAGCTCTTGACCTCAAGTGATCCACCTGCCAGCCTCCCAAAGTGCTGGTATTACAGGCATGAGCCACTGTGCCTTGCCTAATTTATAGTTTAACTTTGAAACAAAGACAATAACAACCTCTCCCTGAAACAAACCCCTTTCTTGCCTGGGGACCAGACTGCCTTTAGGACTAACAAATTAGCCACAATATTTGCAACTTCCCCAATGACTCCTGCAGATTACATCACTATTGTAGAATCTAAGATTGGCCTTTTGAGATGTCTTTTCAGGTTTTTGCATTTCTGACAGCTGATGGCTCCACCTGGATTTGCCAACTGGTCCTGTGACCCCACTCAGGAAACAACTCAGTGCAAGAGGACAACTTCAACTCCCTATGATTTCATCTTTGACCTGACCAAGCAGCACTCCCTACTCCCTAGTCCCCTGCCTTTGTCCTTGAAAAACCCTAGTCTCCAAATTTTTTATTTGAGCAATAATAAAACTCTAGTCTCCCATTCAGTCAGCTCTGTGTGAATTAAACTCTTTCTCTATTGCAATTCTCCTGTCTTGATAAATCGACTGTATCTGGGCAGCAGGCAAAATAAACTCATTGGGCCGTTACAATCCAGAATTGACACTTTGATTCATTCTGAGCTTCCCACCCACAGGACCTTCTCTCATCCAGGAAAGAGTTTTAACAATAGCTAAGAGTAACTACTATTTATTGAGTACTTATTCTATGCCTAGCTCTGTGAAGCACTTGCATGGATAATTATTTATTACAATGCCCTATGAGCTAGATATCTTATAATTATTCCCATTGATGTGAGGAAACTGAGGCTCAAATAATTTATCCCAGTCTGTTTCTAGATATGTGGACTCTGCCCTTGTCTTTTATTACTGATTCCTTCTCCTTCTCCCTATTTAAATACCATCTTACTACTTTCAAAGCATATGGGAAATACATTAACTAAACTTTGATTCTTTGAAGTGTTTCTGGATTCTGACTTCATAAACACGTTATTTATAGTTTGCATGTTGATCGTAGGGAAATGGTACCTTTAAAGCTTTTGAAGGACTTTAAAGCCATTTTGTCCATATAAATTGTTTAGTCATTTTCTTTGCAGTCTTTCTCTTCAGTTCTTATTTGAGATTTAAAGGTTACATGTGCAGGTTTGTTACATGGGTATATTGCATGATGCTGAGGTTTGGGTCACAAATGATCCCATCACCCAGGTAGTGAACATAGTACCCAACAGATAGTTTCAACCCTTACCCCCTCCCTCTCTCCTGCCTCTAACAGTCTTCAGTGTCTATTATTGCCATCTTTATGTCCACGTGTACCCAATGTTTAGCTCTCACTTATAAGTGAGAACATGCAATATTTGGTTTCCTGTTCCTGCATTAATTTGCTTAGGATTATGGCCTCCAGCTGCATCCATGTTGCTGCAAAGGACATGACTTCATTTTTTTATGGCTGCATAGTATTCCATGGTGTGTAGGTACCAGATTTCCTTATATCCTTTCCACTGTTGATGGGCACCTAGGTTGATTCCATGTCTTTGCCATTGTAAATAGTTCTTTGCAGTCTTTATTACTGCTGATTTGCTCGGCAAACCCTTCCTTCCTGGATATTGTAAAAACTGAACCTTAGCCATGCCCCTGTCACAAGCATCCAATCATGGCTCAGAGGAAGCAGAATGAGTGCCTGGTTCTTGTGTTTCTAGCAGAGTGACACTTGGGCACACAGCAGTGTCTCTGCAGCTCTAAGGAGGGAAGTGAGACTGTAGGGTTGGGGAGAGAAAGGGCTTTCCCTTTTCGACTCTTTATACTTCTATATCACTTTTCTTTTTACAATGAATGTTATTTATTACTTGTGTAAGAAAAAGCAATACAATTATTTATTTTAAAATAAAAGACAACAAATAGGAAAGATTAGAGAGGAGCTACAGAAGAATCATAATCATGCAAAGCTAGTTTTCTCCAGCAATAAGCAAGGAGATGCCGTTTGTTACCTACCAGAATGGTAAAAAACAAAAAAGTTGGATAATGCTCATGTTTGACAAAGCCTGAGGAGGAATAGATGCTACTCTATTGTTGCAAGAACCTCTACTGTTGCAAGAAGTTCATCTTGGTATAGGTTCTTTGGGGACAATTTTGCAGTGTGCATCAGAACTTACCATGTATTTATCTTTGACTCAACAACACTACTACTAGGAATTTACTGTGTGGATATATGCTCAAAAGCATGTCGTGATGTAAGCATGTGAGAATGTTTACTGCAGAATTTTTTCGTAATGACAAAAACTAAATGTCCATCATTAAAGTTTGGTTAAACCAGGCTCGGTGGCTCATGCCTGTAATCCCAGCACTTTGGGAGGCTGAGGTGGGAGGATCGCTTGAGCCCAGGAGTCTGAGACCAGCCTGGCCAACATGGTGGGACCCTGTCTTTACGAAATATTTTAAAAAATCAGTCCAGCATCATGGTGCATGCCTGTAGTCCTAGCTACTTGAGAGGCTGAGGTAGGAGAATCACTTGAGCCTGAGAGGTCGAGGCTGCAGTGAACCATGATTGTTCCACTACACTCCAGCCTGGGTAACAGAGCAACACCCTGTCTCAAAAAAATAAAAACGTTTGGTTAAATAAAACACAGTTCATCCAGTAATATTAAGAATATTAAGGACTATTTAAAAGCAAAAGGCAGAGTGTAGTGCTGAAGTAGAACGATCTCAATGATGCACTGTTAAGTAGAACTGCAAGAAACTCTGAATATAACATACTACCATTGGTGTCTTTTTTTTTTCCTGGAAGAATACACAAAAACTGTCAAAAGTAAAATTATATTTGAGTAGAAGGATTAGAGTTCTGGGACAAGGGAGCTTTTAAATTTAAATTTTAACTTTTAGTACTTTGCAAATATTTTATCGTGTGCCTGAATAACTTTTAAATAAACACCAAAACACCATTCTAAAACATCAAATGGGTCATTGACAGACTTGAAAAGCCTGGTTTATGGACTAAATGTTAAGAACCCTTATCTTAGGGGAAAGAACCTTCCCAAATATTCAATGTTCAATTTCTTCAGTCTGGTAATGCCTCAAGATTAAAGGCTCTCTCCGGACACTGAGACACTGGTGGAAGGTTAATGCCCTTGTACACCACCCTTGCACTAATACTCTTTGGGAAACAAGGGCCAAGTGACTATTAGAACACTAGGAGATAGCTTTAACTAGCCAACTGTAGATTTCTTCTCTCTTTTTTAACATTTTTCTTCCTGTTTTACTGAGGCATGAATGACAAATAAAAATTGTATATCTTTAGAGTGTAAAACATGACGTTTTGATATATGTATACATTGTGAAATGATTACTACAATCAAGCTAATTGATAGATCCATCACCTCACAGAGTTACCTTTTCTGTTTGTGTGGTGAGAACACTTGAGATCTACTATCTTTGTAACTTTCAAGTATACAGTACATTATTATTAACGATAGTCAACATGCTGTACATTAAGTCTCTAGTACATATTAATCTTGCACCCTTTGACCAATCTCTCCACCTTCACCCACTTTCAAATCCCTGGTAATTATCATTTTACTCTCTGTTACTATGAGTTTGACTTTTTTTTAGATTCCACATATGAATGAGATCAGAACAGTATTTGTCTTTCTGTGTCTGGCTTATTTCACTTAGCATAATGTCCTCAAAGTTCATCTATGTTGTCTCAAAGCAGGATTTCCTTCTTTTTTAAGGCTGAATAATACTCTTGTGTATATACACACCACATTATCTTTATCCACTCATCTGTTAATGGACACAGGTTGTTTCCATATGTTGGCTGTTGTGGATAATGCTGCATGTAGTGCAGATACCTCTTTGACATACTGATTTCACTTCCTTTGGATATATACCCAGAAGTGGGGTTGCTGGATCACACAGTAATTCTATTTTAATTTTTTGAGGAACTTCCATACTGTTTTCCATAAAGATTGTGCTAATTTACATTCCCACTAGCAGTGTACAAAGGTTCTCTATACTCTATCGTTGCTAACACTTACCTTTTTTTTTTATATAATAGCCATTTGAACAGGTGTCAGGTGATATCTCATTGCAATCCCTATCAAAAATTTAGTGGCATTTTTCACAGAAATAGGAAAAACAATTCTAAAATTTGTATGAAACCATAAAGATCCTGAATAGCTAAAGCAGTCTTGAGCAAGAACAAAGCTGGAAGCATCACACTTGTTGATTTCAAACTATATTACAATGCTACAGTAATCAAAACAACATGGTACTGGCATAAAAACAGACACATAGACCAAGGGAATAGAACAAGCCCAGAAATAAACCCACATATATATAGTTAGCTAATTTTAGACAAAGGCACCAAGAATACACAATGGGGAAAGGATAGTCTCTTCAATAAATGATGTTGGGAAAACTGGATATCCACATGCAATAAAAATGAAATGGAATCTTCCTCTTACACCATACACAAAAATCAACTCAAAATGGGTTAGATACTTAAATATAAGACCTGAAACTGTAAAACTCTTAGAAGAAAACCTATGGAAAAAGCTCCTTAACATTGGTCTTGGCAATGACTTTTTGGATTTGACACCAAAAGCACAGGCAACAAAAGCAAAAATAAACAAGTGGGACTACATCAAACTAAAAAGCTTCTGCATGGCAAAGAAAAATTCAACAAAATAAAAGACAACCTACAGTACAAGAGAAAATATTTGTAAACCATATGTCCAATAAGAGGTTAATATCCAAAATATATAAGGAACTCAAACAACTCAATAGCAAATACAAAGCAAGCAAACAAACAAAAACTGGGCAAAGGATCTGAATGGACATTTTCCCAAAGATGAAATACAAATGGCCAATAGGTATATGAAAAGATGCTCAGCATCACTAATCGTCAGAAAAAATGTAAATCAAAAACCACAATGAGATAACTTTTTATTTCTTAATATAGATTCACAAGAAATTGCAGAATTAGCATAGAGCCGTGTCCCCTTACTCAGTTTCCCCAATGGGGATATATATACTTTTTGAGACAGGGTCTTGCTCTGTCATCCAGGCTGGAGTGCAGTGGCACAATCACAGCTCACTGCAATCTCAACCTCCCAGGCTCAAGCGATCCTCCCACCTCAGCCTCCCTAGTAGCTGAGACCAGAGGCATGTGCCACCATACCTAGATAATTTTTTTTTAAATTTTTTTATAGGGACAGGGTTTTGCCATGATGCCTAGGTGGATCTTGAACTCCTGGACTCAAAAGATCTCCCTTCGTTGGCCTCCCAAAGTGCTGGGATTATAAGCATGAGTCACCACACCTGGCCCCAAGGGTGATACCTTAGGTAATTAAAGTGCATTTCAAAACTAGGAAATGAAGTGACTCAATAGAATTATGTACCACAGCCCTTACTCAGATTTTACATTTTTTGCATGTATTCATTTTTATATGTCTTTGTGTATAACTGCATTACATTTTATGACATGTACAGATGGCTCTAGCTCCCATCACAATCAAGACACAGAAGTGTTTTGTCACCACAAAGGAACTCCCTGTGCTGTTTATACACATACTCCCGCTCCTTCTCTATTTTTAGATGTTCTCCATCTCTTTAATTTTGTCATTTTGAGAATGTTATATGAATGAATCACAAAGTATGCAATCTTTCCAGATTATCTTTCTTTCACTCAGCATAATTCTCTGGAGATTCACCCAAGTTGTTGCCTGCATCAACAATTTGGTCCTTCTTATTGCCGCGTTGTAATTCATTGTATGGATGTACAGTTTGTTTAACCATCCGCCCACTGAAGGACATTACATTGTTTCTAGTTTTTTGGCTATTACACATAAAGCTGCTATGAATATTTGTGTACAAGTTTTTTGTGTATGAATATAAGTTTGCATTTCTGTAGGATAAATTTTTCTAGGAGCATAATTGCTGGGTCATATGGTAAGAAATCACCAGACTGTTTTCTATAGTAGTGCTCTCATTTTTCATTTCCAGTGGAAATGTATGAGAATTCCAGTTACTCCATATCCTGGTCAGCACTTAGTATTGTCAGTACATTTTGTATTAGCTATTCTAATAAGTATGTAGTTATATCTCATTGTGGTTTTAATTTGCATTTCACTAATGACTAGTAATGCTGAATATCTTTTTCATGTGTTTTTCAAACCTTATCATCTTGTTTGGTGAAATGTCTGCTCAAGCCTTCTGCCAATCTTCTAATTGCATCCTTTGTTTTCTTATTGTTGAATTTAAAAAGTTATTTATATATTCTGTAATATGAATTCTTTGTCAGATCTGGGATTTGAAAATATTTTCTCCTAGTCGATAGTTTGTCTTGTCATCCATTTAAGATTCTTCACAGAGCAAAAGTTTTTAATTTTAAAAATATTTAGTTGGTTCATTTTTTCTTTATGGATTGTGCTTTTGATGTCATGAATAAGAACTCTTCCCTTGGAGAGAATGTAGAGAATTAATGCACTTCTTCTGTAAATGATTGGTTGGAGTCTCTGGAAAAACCATCTGGGCCTGAATCTTTCTTTTTCTGAAGATTTAAAAACTACTGATTCAATTTCTTTAATAGTTATAGAACTATTAAGATTATCTGTTTTGTCTCAGGTGAGTTTTGGTAGTTTGTGTTTTTCAAGAGACTTGTCCATTATGAAGTCTATGTTATCTGACATTTAGTATAGCAATGCCAGCTTTCTTTTGATTGGTGAATATTTTTCCATACATTTATTTTTAACCTACTCCTATGATTATATTTGGAATGGTTTTTTTTTTTTTTTTTGTAGACAGAAAATAGTATCTTTTTTTGTGACACAGGGTCTTGTTCTGTCACCCAGGCTGGAGTGCAGTGGTACCATCAGGGCTCACTGCAACCTCTGCTTCCTGGGCTTGAGCGATCCTCCCATCTCAGCCTCCCAAGTAGCTGGGACTTGAGGGACACACCACCACACCTGGCTAATTTTTGTATTTTTTGTAAAGACGGGGTTTCACCATGCTGCCCAGGCTGGTCTGGAACTCCTGACCCCAAGCAAGCCACCCGCCTCAGTCTCCCAAAGTGCCAGGACAACAGGCATGAGCCACCATGTCCAGCCAACAAATAGTCTTAAAACAAATGACAAAATAGAAAGTCTCAAGCAAAGAAACACGAGATGTAAGGAACAAAATGGAAATATTGGAACTGAATAATATGGTAACCAAAATATTTAAAACTCACTGTAATGACTGAATAGCAGAATGGTGACAATAAAGGAAAGAGTCAATATCTTAGATCAATTGAAATCATCCAGTTAAACTAACAGACAGAAGACAGATTTTTAAAAAAATGAGCAGAGCCTAGAGAACTGTGGAACAATAATAAAAGATTTAACATCCACATCATCGGAGTCCCAAAGGAAAAGCTAAAAATGGGGCTGAAAAATATTCAAAGAATGATGGCTGAAATTTTTACAATTTTGGCAAAATTGTAAAGAAGATTCAAGAAGAAGAGAAGATTCAAGAAGCCAAGAGAAAGTCAAGCAGGATAAACTCAAAGAAATCAATTCCAGACACATCATACTAAATCTTCTAAAAAGTAAAGACAAAAGAAATCTTAAAAAACAGTCCTACACAAGAACACAGATTCAAATGACAGTGGAATTCTTATCAGAAACTATGGAAACCAGAAGGATGTGGCGCAAAACTTTTCAAGTGCTGTAAGCAAAGAACTGTCAACCAATAATTTTTTTTTGTAAAAAAATTTCAACTTTTATTTTAGGTTCAGGGAGTAAAACATGCAGATTTGTAACAAGGGTATATTGCATGATGCTGAGGTTTGGAATATGAATGATCCTGTCACCCAGGTAGTGAGCATAGTACCCAATAGGTCGTTTTTCAACACTTGCCCGTGTCTGGTAGTCCCTAGTGTCTATTGTTCCCATCTTTACATCCATGAGTACCCAGTGTTTAGCTCCCACTTTTAAGTGAGAACCTGCAGTATTTGGTTTTCTGTTCCTGCGTTGATTTGTTTAGGATGATGGCCTCCAGCTGCCTAAAATTCTTTATCTATCAAAAGTTTTCTTCAAGAATGAAAGTGAAATAAAGACATTCTCAGATAAAGGAAAATCAGCAAAAATTTTCACCAGCAGAACTGCCTTAAAAGAATGACCAAAACAAGTCCTTCATATAGAAAGGATATGACAATGAAAGAAAGCTTGAAACATTGAGAATGAAGAAAGATCAACAGAATGGGCAAAGATACATGTAAATACCATAGACTAGCCATCTCCTCTTGAGCTTTAAAGATTATGTTAGATTATTGAAAGCAAAATTAGGTTGTCTGATGTGGTTCACAATGTAGGTAGAGGAAATATTTAGGATAAGTAAATGATAAAGTAGGAGCAGAAAAGAACCTAAATGGACGTATATTTCACTCGAAGAGGTAAAATATCAATATGAGGAGGATGTAATAAGTTATGTATATACTGTGATCCCTAGAGCAATAAGTTAAAACAAACAAAAACAAAACAGTTCAAAACCAAAAACTGTACAAAGATACTGTCTAGGAGATGGTGGGGGGAAGATACCATCTACACCTGGTATTACAACTTTCCTTCTGATTTCAGATGACCTGTTCTTTTTTTTTTCTTTCATTTCACAACTCACAAACTACATCCCTTCAACATCTGCTTCCACAAGCAAACTTTCGAGGCTACTTGCAATATTTCCTTATTTCTCAAGTATTTAACCTATGTGAAACTGGGCTACCATTTTTATTAGGTTCTTTTTTTTTTTTTTTTTTTTTTTTGAGACTGAGTCTGGCTCTGTCGCCCAGGCTGGAGTGCAGTGGCCGGATCTCAGCTCACTGCAAGCTCCGCCTCCCGGGTTTACGCCATTCTCCTGCCTCAGCCTCCCGAGTAGCTGGGACCACAGGCGCCCGCCACTTCGCCCGGCTAGTTTTTTGTATTTTTAGTAGAGATGGGGTTTCACCGTGTTAGCCAGGATGGTCTCGATCTCCTGACCTCGTGATCCACCCGTCTCGGCCTCCCAAAGTGCTGGGATGACAGGCTTGAGCCACCGCGCCCGGCCAAGGTTCTTATCTTTTCGTGTGTATCATGAATGAAGGCTTTGAACGCTGTACCCCTAACCCTATTTTCCCCATAAGCCCTGTGGTTTGTATTGCACAAATCTGCATAGCATTGTGATTTTGAGGACTGTATATGTCCCATTATAGTGGGACTCACTGTAACTGAGAGACCTCTTCAGAACTGAGCAACCACTTTCAGAACTCTCCCATTATAACTCAAAGATATCCTTCATTTCATCAGTGCCTTTGTATTTAATTTAGAGTGGCTGACCTGGCGTGGTGTAATCCCAACACTTTGGGAGGCTGAGGTGGGCAGATCGCTTGAGCCCAGGAGTTTGAGACCAGCTTGGGCAACATAGGGAGACCTTGTCTCTAATAATAAAAAATAATAATAATGATTAATAGAGTGGCCAAGACTGCCCTTTAAGTGCTTGTAAAGTAGATTTGATCTTTATTTACAATAAAAAGTAAAGCTCAAATGTAAAAAAGTCAGGACAAGTTTAAAAAACCAGTATCATTGATATTTATTGAGTGCCCACTATGTGGCATGTGTTGGGCATACATTACCTCTAGTGCACACCCACAGCAATCCTTTAAGGGAGGGATTTTCACCTTCATTTCACTTACAAGGAAAACTTGGGCTCACAAAGGGGTCAGGTTCTTTTTTTTTTTTTTTTTTTTGAGACGGAGTCTCGTTCTGTCGCCCAGGCTGGAGTGCAGTGCCCGGATCTCAGCTCACTGCAAGCTCTGCCTCCCGGGTTTATGCCATTCTCCTGCCTCAGCCTCCCGAGTAGCTGGGACTACAGGTGCCCGCCACCTCACCCGGCTAGCTTTTTGTATTTTTTAGTAGAGACGGGGTTTCACCGTGTTAGTCAGGATGGTCTCGATCTCCTGACCTCGTGATCCACCCGTCTCAGCCTCCCAAAGTGCTGGGATTACAGGCTTGAGCCACTGCGCCAGGCCAGGGGGCAGGTTCTTGCCAACGTCATTCACTGATGCAGGTGCATTCTATACTCCTTTTGCTCCACCACACTGGCTCCCAATGTGTGAATAACTGAACGGACCCTATAAGTGCAGGTACTAGAATGCTTGTAATTCCCTAGCACCCTGCATGATGTTTCATACTTTCATGCTTTTGCCTATGTTGTTCCTTTGCCTGGAACACCTTTACAGCCCTTTATTGCCTGGGAAATTCCTGGTCATCCTTCAAGAATTTTGTATTCGTAGTGTTCAAGTATCCAGCCTGGCATAGAGCAGGCACTCAGAAAATATTTGTTGACCTGAAATGAATCAGAATACAGTGTTGTTCATAGGTAGCCCTCATTATTCAGGTGCTTAAGAGGCAGGCATTTCCTAGTACAGATCATGTTATTGTTTTTCAAGGGGGAGGATGGCCACTTAATCTGGGACACCCAAGGGCAGCACCCCAATTTTGTTATCAACCAAGGGTCTTGTTTTTTATCTCTCATCACTCCTCCACCCCCAAATACATTTTCAGTACATCCACAGATTCTTATCCTTTTGGTGATGGCTTCCACTAACACTAGACAGGTGATTTAAACCTGAATACCCACTTATTACTCCACATTTGTGAAGATCCCCTTGTAGTTACCACAGTGTTTGTGGCCCTAGCCAGGGCCATTCCCCAAATTAGAATCAAGGTACTTGGGAAGTAAACTCAGAAGTTTGCTTGGTGAATGTGGAGTCAAAACAAGAGAAAAGGAGTCATTTGGAGAGGCTCTGTCACTTAGGATCTTGAGAAACAAGAACACTGATTAAAACATTCATCTCCTATATCCAGCATCTCTTTTCCCTAGGATAGTACTGGATAAACACCCAATCTAATTTTATCTTTTGGAACCCTAATTTTTCTATGCTGGCCCCTCATCTTCTGTTGACACATCCTTTCCTTAGAGTGCTAAAATCATTTGTTAATTTAGTTGTTCCCAGTGATCTATAGGGATAGTCTGCCTCGTCCTATTATATATGACCAACAGCTCCACACTGTTTTGAATCTAGCGATCAACTAGATTCCCTTTGCTGAAAACTCAATAATAATAATAACTAATATATATTAAGTACTTACTCATTATCATGTACTATGCAAAGCACTTTACATGCATTATCTTTTTTATTTTTAACAGGAGACACTACTATTATCCCCATTTTACAGATAAGGAAATTGAGGCAAAGTATAGTTAAGTTACTTGCCTATGGTAAGTAGGCAATTTTTGTTCTTAATAAGTGGTGAAGTCAGGACTTCATCCCATGTAACAGAAGATTGGTAAAATTTACTAATCAGTGAATTAGTAAAAGAAACTGGATCCTAGAGGCTGTCTTGATCTAACCAGGAGTATGTGCATTTGTTTACAAAATCTTAAATTATCTCACTGTTTGGCACATCTCATGTGCATGAAATTCTGTACCAATATAGTTACTCCTCACCTATCCAAGGGTGAGAGGAAACGTAGGTCTACTCTGGAAGATAATCCTTACTAAAATCCAACCAAACTTTGCTAAGTGGACTGTGACAAGATTATAAATGATATAAAAAAAATTTGGTGCTCAATTTAAGGAAATAATTTGCCTACACAGATTTTTGTCATTTCAAAAAGGTAATATATTCCACTCTCATATGGTCCTTAGAATTAAAGCATAGCAAATAGAAAAGGAGAGGAAAAGAGTATTATAATTGAGTGCTAAGGCAGAATATCTTGCCAGATGTAATGGAGATAGATTATACACTAAATATGTGCATAGAGTTTCATAGAGTTAACCAGATAACTGCTTGTATTTTTCACTTACACAAACAAAATAGATTTTGCAGTTACCAGTTGTATTAAATGCATCAAATAAATCTCCTCAAATCGATACTATAAAGTGCCACCTTAAGTTCTCTGGGATGCAACTGTGTATAATTTTAAAATGGGTTTCACAAATTTATTTATTTATTTGAGACAGGGCCTTACTCTGTCACCCAGGCTGGAGTGCTGTGCTTCCATCATGGCTCACTGCCGCCTTGAACTCCTAGGCTAAAGTGATCCTGGCCATTCAGCCTCCCAAAGTGCTGGGACTACAGGATGAGCCACAGATGTATTTATTTAAACATAACGTGAGGAAGGTATTAAAACCTTTCAGATTTTGGGAGGTATGAAGAAGGTGATGCTTAGAACCCTTCACAAGGATTCCACTAGAAGTGGATTAAGTGCTGTGCTTTGTGGATGTGACAATTAGTCAATGCCACCAGCTTGATGGATCTTTCTTTCTGTACCAAATCCCCCAAAATTCCATGCTTTCAGTGATCATTAAAAGCCAAGCTCCATCTTTAGCTAGGTGGGTTAAGAATTCAATGCTCTTATTCAATCCCAGAGTGGTCCAGTGACTGCAACAACACCTGGCCCATAGGAGATGCTTATTAAATATTGGTTGAATGAATGGATGAATGAATGAGAAAAGAGATCTGGGAGCCTGACTTGCACTGGGTAAAATCCCAACAGACTGCCAAACAGAGCAAGGTGCAATGTTGGGGAACATACCTGCGAAGTCACTGGAATATACGGATTCACTGTTCAGTGTATTCTCTCCTCAAAAAGAAAGATTACTTCAGAAATCACAAATGCTGCTTCTGTTCCACAGTAGTAAACAAAGGGAGCTGTGTAACAAGATCTGAGATTATTATCAAGTTCTACTATCCTGATGCAGCCATCTCCACTCTAAGGGTGTTTTTCCCCACAATGTATACATGTCAGCTTTCACCCTTCTCATTGACTAGAATGAAGGTAAGTGGTGAGCCAATCTGACCATGAAGATGAGAGTAACGCCAGAGAGTGGATGGAGCAAGAAGACAGAAGCAGGTTGGATCCTGACAATTTTAAAGAGTAGAGCCACTATAATGGCTTAGACCTTTATGTGTGGGAAAAATAAACTCCCATCTTATTGAAGCCACTATTATTTTGGATCTTTCCATTGTAGAAGCTACTAACATCATACCACTTTCTGAGAAAGGGTTTATTTCTGCAGATTGCTGATCTCATGCATTTTGTTTAATTCTTCCAATTGTTACTCATGCAGGGTAACTTTACGTTTGAATGAAAGATTAAGTCAACAAATATTTGTTGAGCACTCACCTGTGCCAGCATTGTGCTAGGAGAGCTGTGTTGTACTCCCTATGTACTATGAACATCTACTGCACAGACCTGTTGCAAAGATTAAAGGTGTGTGATTAAAGCTAATATGTGTGAAAGTGCCTAGAGCAAATGATAGGCACAGAACAAGGACATACCTGTTTTATTCGGAAACCCACATTGACTTTTGCTGCTTTTGGTTCTCAAAGATAAGCAGGTACCTCTGAAAAGGCTGTTAGTTTATTTCTGAATTCAGTATCAGTGTCAGTGGGGGAGAATACCTGTAGGTCTGAAAAACAAAATCTCTGGTGAGAGAGGCACTTGTAGTAGAATAAATAAGCATCAGAGCTAATGCTAATTCTAAGCATGATAGATCTTTCTTTCTTTCTTTCTTTCTTTCTTTCTTTCTTTCTTTCTTTCTTTCTTTCTTTCTTTTCTTTCTTCCTTTTCTTTCTTTTTTTCTTTCTCTTTCTTTCTTTCTTTTTCTTTCCTTTCTTTCTTTCTTCTTTCTTTCCCTCCCTCCCTCCTTTCCTTCCTTCCTTCTCTTTCTTTTCTTTCTTTCTCTTTTTTTCTCTTTCTCTTTCTTTATTTCTCTCTCTTTCTTTTTTTTTTCTTTTCTCTTCTTTTCTTTCTTCCCTTTCAACAGAGTTTCCCTCTGTTGCCCAGGCTGGAGTGCAATGGTGTGATCTCAGCTCACTGCAACTGCCCCACCACCTGGGCTCAAGTGATTCTTGTGCCTCAGCCTCCCAAGGGGCTGGGGCTACAGGTACGTGCCACCACACCTGACTACTTTTTGTATATGTGTATTTTTTGTAGATGGAGTTTCGCTATTTTGCCCAGGCTGGTCTTGAACTCCTGGCCTCAAATGATCTACCCGCCTAGGCGTCCCAAAGTACTGGGATGTGAGCCACGGCGCCTGGCCAAAAAAGGAGACCATTTTTTATAAGGGATTACAGCCTGCAAAGTGGGCATTACAGGGCTGGGAAACATAGCCCGTGGCAAAGACCAGAGGCAGGCACTTCAAAAGAGAAGGGTTTGTACAGGAATTTAAGGTGAACAAGTTGGCCAAGTATACATATTTAACAGGTTACATGAAGAGCTATGAATATTCATGAAGGTGGTCCTGATGCATGTGTAGTGAACAAACCATGTATATAACATACAATCCATGGTCACTTTGTAGTGGAGACTTAACATTTAAATGTATTATAATTAGGCCCCATACTTGAAAAGTTGGACCAGGGACATGGAGGTGCTCAAGTGTGCAGCCTCTGTAAACCAGCCAGAACCAGTCTATGGCTAATGGTCTCTTATCAGGAGAAAGTTACTGAAATCAGTCTCTTGTTCAATAAGCTGTAGTTATGGTTTGTGGAAGAAGGGGTCAGTCAGTGTCTGGTGGTGGATTAGCTGCAATTGTTTTAATATTGCTTATTTTGAGGCCAGTGCTTGTTTAGTTGCTAGAGAAAAAGAAAAACCTTGTGGCAGTGAGAACAGAGTTGATTCTTTAAGTGTGAGGAGTGCATGACTTCACCCTTGCCTGGCATGGCCTTAGGTCCTGTTTATAATTTTGTATCTTATTGTCACAAAAAGCCTATCCTGTCAGTCTTACGATCTCTATTTTAACATTAATGCTGGTCAGTTGTTGTGTCTAAACCATAAAAGAGAGGGGGTGTAACGAGTTAAGTCTGACCTCCCGTCTTATCATGGCCAGGAACTCAGTTTTTGTTTTTTTCTGGGGTTCCCTTGGCCAAGAGGAGGTCTGTTCAGTCAGTTGAGGGGCTTAGAATGTTACTTTTAGTTTACAATAGCACATAACAGAGGGTTCCAAATTGAGGAGTTCAAGGCAATTCATCGAATTGTAGTGAGTAAATATTAGAATTTGTTTAATACTCAGTTTTAACTTGCAACTATAAAGTATAAGAAATAAATAATAAAGTATAAGAAACTATACATTATTAATATTTAAAATAAGGATTGATTGATAGTAGCATTTTCACTCAGCCCTTATGCAGGATGGCCACCTGTTACATACTACAGGTGAGGTATCTTCAGAAAAGAGTGGGAGTTCCAACTGGGATAGGGATTAAGAGTGCCACACTCTCTCTGATGTTATGGCAACTTTTTTCTATTCACACGAGCTCAGGTAAATGGAATTATGGATTTATTTATTTACTTTGGTTTTTTAAAACTAATGCTCACAAAATGGACAAATTGCTTCAAAAGAGACCTGCAAAGAAACTGCGGATTAAAGATAAAATAATGTGACTGGGTGCGGTGACTCATGCCTGTAATCCCAGCACTTTGGGAGGTCAAGGCAGGCGAATCACCTGAGGTCGGGAGTTCGTGACCAGCCTGACCAACATGGAGAAACCCCATCTCTACTAAAAATACAAAAACTAACCAGGCATGATGGCGCATGCCCGTAATTCCAGCTACTTGGGAGGCTGAGGCAGGAGAATCGCTTGAACCCGGGAGGTGGAAGTTTCGGTGAGCCGAGAGCGCGCCATTGCACTCCAGTCTGGGCAACAGCAGTGAAACTCTGTCTCAAAATAATAATAATAATAATAATAATAATAATAATAATAATGATGTAAACTCATGCAAGACAAAAGAAAACAAAGAAAACCCAAAACAACCAATCATGGCAAAGAGCTGGCACTTATACTTCTGGTAAGAGAACTTTATCAGTCACACTACAAGTTAAGGGCATTGATAATCTAATGAGATCTGACAAGACACTGACCCCAACATTCAGCACTTTTTTTTTTGTCATTATGAAATCTTGGCATACATTCAGCACTTCTAAGATGTTTTGAAATCTGGATATACACTCATGATCATTAAAAAGAAATCTTGCCCTAAGTGCTTGGATTTTGTAACTTGAGATTATCAGTTACTGATAGTAAGAAGCTATCATGATAGTTAAGATACCTAAAAATAATATTTATTTCATTTTTATCTTATTTTAGAATTTCAAATTGAGATATTCTCAATTCGTTTCTCAATATTTTTTAACTGATTGTGTTTGGAGGTCACTGGTATTGAGAGAAGAGCAAGTCAGAAGGATCTGAATTCAACTTCTGTCCCCTACTCTCCATATCTACAGCCAAACAAGGCAAGAGCATCTCCTTCATGGACTAACACAATGATCTCTTAATTGTTCTTCCTGATTTCCCTCTAATTCTCTTAGGCCAAGGCTATGGTCTTACTAGGGGGTGCCATTCACATAGAATACAATGTGTGCTGTCCCAGGAACCCTGCGGCCAGAATCACTTTCCTAAAACAAATCCACTCTTGCCACTCCCTTTTAGAAGCTTTTATTGAATTCCTATTAACTCTGAACCAAAAGTTCCCAAAATAGGATCCAAGGATCCTTGAGCGTCCTTGAGATTCATTAAGCAGGTCCACAAGGTCCTCCTTTTTCTAACCACCTATCTGTGTGAAGCCAGATTATTTTTCATATACTTTAACCAAAACAACATAATGCAACAGATTGAATTTACTTATTTATTTTTCTTCCTTTCTTTCTTTTTTTTTTTTTTTTTTTTTTTTTTTTTTTTTAGATGTAGTCTTGCTCTATCTCCTAGGCTGGCGTTCAGTGGCACGATCTTGGCTCACTGCAACCTCCGCCTCCCAGGTTTAAGTGATTTTCCTGCTTCAGTTTCCCGAGTAGCTGAGTACCTTGGATTACAGGCGTGTGCCACCACGCCCAGCTAATTTTTGTATTTTTAGTAAAGACAGGGTTTCGCCATGTTGGCCAGGCTGGTGTTGAACTCCTGGACTCAAGTGATCCACCCATCTCAGTCTCCCAAAGTGCTGAGATTACAGGCATAAGCCACCACACCTGGCCTGAATTTAGAAGCAGGTATAGGAATCCAATTGTCTTCTATTAAAGAGATTTGGAAATATGTAAACAATACCACTTTTCTCACTTTTCAGTTTTGGAAAACAGAAAATATTGTTATTTTTCACAAAATGCTATTCACGCTAAAATATAGCTAATATATAGTTTATTGTTGTTATTTTATTTTTGAGATCGTGTCTCACTCTGTTGCCCAGGCTGGAGTGCAGTGGCACAATCTAGGCTCACTGCAACCTCCGCCTCCTGGGTTCAAGCAATTCTCTTGTCTCAGCCTCCCAAGTATCTGGGATTACAGGGGCACGCCACCACACCCAGCTAATTTTTGTATTTTTAGTAGAGATGGGATTTGGCCATGTTGACCAGGCTGGTTAGGCGTCTCGAACTGGTTAGGAGTCTCGAACTCCTAACCTCAAGTGATCTGCCTGCCTCGGCCTCCCAAAGTGCTGGGATTACAGGTGTGAGCCACCATACCCAGCCCATTCTTGCTATTTTAAAATGAGTAAGTAAATACTTAAAATGTTTTTCAGTTTAATTTCTAATGTAGTAAAAATCAATAGATACAGCCCATATAAACAAAAGCTTCTGGGAGTCCTCAATAATTTTTAGGCATTTACTGTGAAGGGGTCCTAAAGCCAAAATGTTTGAAAACTGCTATTCTGAAAAGTAAAGTCCAAAATCCTTAAGCACCAAGGCTTACCAAGATTTTTCTGATCTGATGCCTGCCTACTCATTGGCCTGACCACCGCCCCCTAGAAGTTTCCAGTCTAGTTATACAGAACTGCTTACAGTTTCCCTAACTAGTACAACTGTCTCTGCCTCTTGGGACAAACACTGGGGACTTGTAGGGTTATGTATGTATGTAGAGATGGGGTCTTGCTATGTTGCTAGGCTGGTCTCAACCTCCTGGGCTCAAGCAATCCTCTTGCCTCAGCCTCCCAAAGTGCTGGGATTATAGATATGAGCCACCATGCTCGGCCTTGTGGGGTCATTTCTGAAGAGAGAGGGCCTAGGAAAAAATCTTAGCGCTAGTAGGAGTCTCAAAGACTCTATTGGTCAGGGTTCTTGGTGACAAACAAGCAAACTCACTCTAGCTAGTTTTAGTAGAAAAATAAGAATTTAAGTATATTAAGTAACTCAGAAAATTTGAGTTATCCACTGAACCAAAGAAATTTTGTCTCCAAAAACAATAGCCCAATTGAGCTTCTCTGAGAGAGGCACTATTGCTCTCTGTAGGTAGGCTTAGTGTAGCTTCAACACCAATGCAGGCCTGATGCATCACTGCAAGGCAATTTAGCACCACTGCCTGTGAAAGCTGGCTGTCTGTCCTCCACATCCTCCACAGTGGACTCTGAGCAGGGCCTCTTTCATGGCATGCACTTCCAAATTGAATTCTCTTCCAAATCGCTATTGGGTTCAGTAGGCTCGAAGTCATAAGCTTGTAACCTATTGGCAAGGGAAGCAGGAATGCAGATGTCTGGTTCCTGCTTTGGGAAAATGTGGGCTTATAAAGTAGCGGAGGGCTCAGACAAAGGAAGCAGGCTCCAAGATGTCACAAAATGATAAATTTCCACTCCAGAGACCATAAAATCCAACCCCCTAGGTTTTCAGATGGGGACTGACCTTCCTAATGTCATACAGCTCTCTCATTCGTGACAGAGCCGACCCCGGAAGCCATGTGCCCCTTCAATGCTCTTTCTACCAACAAGCATTGTTTCTCAAGTGTCCAACTGTGTCATATGCAATATTCAGACAGGATGTACTCAGGAAGGAAACTAAACAAAAGTTGGTATTTGTTGTTTTATTCATTCAACATAAATTTCTTGAGCAACAGATGTGTGCTAGGAACAGCTACACAATGATCTCCAGAGATCACAGCCTGGGGGATGAAATGGACAAGTAAACAGGCAACTTCAATACAATGTTAGAAGTGCTAAAATAGAGAAGCATAGGTAGCCCTGGGAATAGAGAGAAGGATCCAATGGTGTCAAACTCTTGTTATGGGAGGTTTTCCATCAGAAAAACCCTAAATAGCATATTCCTGGGATTTTACATGGGTCTTTAATTTCAGGTGCTTAAGCAATATAAAGATGACTCACAGGCATTTTCAGACATAGGTCCCATGAGGTTCTGGAAGTTGCCCAATGTTGCACAGCCTCCATGAGGCATACCTCATTGGAAACCATATTCTGTTGTATGGCTGACTTCTGGGGGTCCTCAGTTTCTTCATCTGTAAAATGAGGATGATGACTACCCTGATTTCATTTGATCTGAGGACCAAACAATGTAATATCTTCATCAAGGCTCTTCTGGTTGCTAGCAACAGAAACCTACTTGAGCTAGCTTAGTTAATAGGAAGGCTTATTATAGGATATAAGGAATTTCATGGAACACAAGGTCAGTAAGTGTAGCCATGTTTCAGGAGGGACTAAAGCCATGAACTGGAAACTCACCAGGAATCAAGGCACTTCTGTTTCTTTTAATCACCCTCTCAGTCCGTGTGTTCTTTTGTCTATCCATATCCACTCCAGTCTCTTCACGATCCTGATTTCTCTGCTTTTCCATGACCTTGACTAAATATAACTTCTCCACAGCTATTGGATTTATAAGTCCCGGGTTTAAGTGACCAAAAGTGGCTGACTGGCATCTCTGAATCCAATTCTAAATTTTCAGGATGGAATCTGCTTGTCCCAGTTTAGATCAATGCTGTGTGGTTCAATCAGTTTCACCCGGGAGTCAGGGTTGCGACACAGCTGCCAGGAACCCACCCCTGTGGCTGGTGGCTGGGAGAGATCCAGTTCTTAGAGAAGGGGGATTAGGGGCTTGGCAGACCCCCAAAGCAGATAATATATGAGAAGGCATGACAAAAGGAATAGTGGAGGATCCCAATAATGGCCATCTATTTTTTTCTGCCTGCCTGTACCTGTTCCTTTTTTCTGCTAATAGTTTTTATTTTTTTGGGCTATGAGTGATGGACACATGATCCAAGTTGGATTGATATAGCACCTCATACCCTGGCCAAGCTCACTATGCTCGTTCCATTTAGCATCATTTTGGAATCCTTCTCCCTCTCCATAATCTGGCCTCCCACCCTTTTAGGCTTTACCTCAGGTTCAGTAATGTTTATAGTCAGTCCTACACAGTTGGAAGGATTTTATGTTCTTTACTGACTTTGAGCCACATATCCCTAATGAGATATACAGGGAAATCTTTTGGGAGGCCTCTGGATCACAACCTGGGGACATAATCCTTTCCTGGAAGTTTCATAGCTGACCTCCCTTTATACTTCACTGGCTGGAATTGGAATCAATCACTGTGAGGGGGAAGAACATTGCTGTAACTGTTGTAAACTGATTTTGGCCCATCTAGTGCTGACTCACCTCCTGAGATCAAGAGATCTCTGTCAAACACTTGATCAATGTTGGGCTACTATTAACAAGAAGATGGAAGAATAAAATTGGCCAGTCATGGTGGCTCACGCCTGTAATCCCAGCACTTTGGGAGGCTGAGGTGGGCAGATCACTTGAGGTTAGGAGTTTGAAACCAGCCTCGCCAACATGGTGAAACCTCGTCTCTACTAAAAATACAAAGATTAGCCAGATGTGCTCGTTTGAACCCAGGAGGCAAAGGCTGCAGTGAACCAAGATTGTGGCACTACACTCCAGCCTGGGTGACACAGCGAGACTCTGTCTCAAAAAAAAGAAAAAAAAAAGAGAGAGAGAGAGAGAATGCTTGTTAAAAGTGTCTGTTCCAGACTGTGACCTCTAGGAAGACATGGACTTCTTGTGGTTTACTCTGTCTGCTATCGGTTTCCTTCAACTTGCAGGCCTTCTCACGCAGCCTCTAATTTCCTTCCTCTGTCCTCCTTCTGTTGCTTGCTTCGGGGCAATTCATGACTTCTAGCCTATTCCCTAGAAGGGTAACATGTTTGAGACCCTGTAGCTCTGGTGAAAAGGAATGGGTGTAGCAAAGAAGGGTAAATGAATACTTTCAAGTCGCTTTTTGCATGACCTTCCTACCTTATTGCAAGAAGAACTAGGTAGTATCTGTCTGACATGCATGGCTGCATAGCATAGGGTAGGAGCAGGGCTCCAGGGACAGATCTCCTGCATTCTGACTCTAGTGTCAATAGTTGTGGTAACTTAGGTCAAGTAACTTAAACTCTCTGTGCCTCAATTCATCAGTTTATTTATTTATTTATTTATTTTGAGACAGGTTCTCACTTTGTCACCCAGGTTAGAATGCAGTGTCAAGATCCTGGTTCACTGTAGCATCGACTTCCTGGGCTCAAGCAACCCTTTCACCTCAGCACCCCCAAATAGCTGGGACTACAAGTGTGTGCCACCAGGGCATGCTGATTTTTTGTTTGTTTGTTTGTTTGTTTTCGTAGAGACAGGGTTTTACCATATTATCCAGGCTGGTCTCGAACTCCTGAGCTCAAGCAATCCTCCCGCCTTGGCCTCCCAAAGTGCTGGGATTACAGGTGTGAGCCACTGCGCCTGGCCTAATTCATCAGTTTTAGCAAGGATAATAATACTATGTATGTACCTCATAGGGTTTTTGTGAAGATTGAAATGAGATAATAAATACAAAACCCTTAGTATAGTGCTTGCATATAGTAAGTACCCACTAAATATCACGACTTATTACAGTAACTATTTTTCATGCTACTCAAAAAGTCTGGAAGGAAACAATACTTGTGTCCAAATGGTGGATGCCAGGGGATTTAAAAAATTTTCTTCCTTATACTGTTCTGTATGCAAATGTCCTACAATGAGCATGTACTGCTTGAAACAATGGGAATGTAACACAAGATATCTCATTAAAAATGAGTATTCAAACCCTGACATAAACATGAAGCTCAAGAAAGGTCTTAAGTTGAGACATTTGAAACTATCAAGAAGAATCTACCTGCTACTGCCTGTCAACACAACTAAAGTGTAGACTAGTCACTATACCTCTTAGACGACACTCAAGCAGGGGAATGTCTCAGCTGGTATTTCACAGCATTCCTAGGACAAAATGATGAAACGATGGATGGGAAAATATTTTGCAAAACTGAAAGCATATAGGGATAGAGAATATAATGATAATTAAGTTCAGATTATTTGAATTTAGCTAAGCCAAAGAAGGCTGAGGATGCTAACCACTGAACTTTTTGAATGGGTAGGACTGGGTCAAGAGTTACCAGACTGCAGGCTGGGCGAGGTGGCTCATACCTGTAATCCCACAACTTTTGGAGGTCAAGGCAGGCAGATCACTTGAGGTCAGGAGTTTGAGATCAGCCTGGCCAACATGGCTAAACCCTGTCCCTACTGAAAACACAAAAATTAGCTGGGTGTGGTGGCATGCCTGTAGTCCCAGCTACTCTGGAGGCTGAGGCAGGAGAATTGCTTGAACCCGGGAGGTGGAGGTTGCAGTGAGCTGAGATTGCACCACTGCACTCTAGCCGCTAGCCTGTACTACAGAGCAAGACTCCCTCTCAAAAAACAAAACAAAACAAAACAAAACAAAACAGTTATTAGGCTAGAAGTTATTAGGCTTCTAGGACACTTCTAGGACACAGTAGTGTCCTACTGTGCAGAGTAAGGCTGAAGCTAGGGTAGATGGTGAAAATAGTGGACCTGACCTGAAGGCATAGGGAAGATAGGAGGAAGGAAGCTAGCATTTGTTAGGCATCTGCGACTGTCAGTTACTTTACATAAAATCTCAAGGAACTTATTCCTCACCTCCACGACAAATGTCAGAGGGACTTTCTATCACTGGAGTATGGCCTTAAGACTTTGTGCCCGAGTCATGAACCATCTTTTCACTCTTCTCTCAGATGCTTCTTATCGTGGTTTTCTTGCATGGAAATCCTATTAAACAACTATCCTGATATTCATTCCATCTCCTTTCTTTTTTTTCTGAAACAGAGTCTCGCTCTGTCACCAGGATGGAGTGCTGTGGCATGACTTTGGCTCACTGCAACCTCCAACTCCCTGGTTCAAGCGATTCTCCTGCTTCAGCCTCTGAGTAGCTGGGATTACAGGCACGCGTCACCACGCCCAGCTAATTTTTGTATTTCTAGTAGAGACAGAGTTTCACCATGTTGGCCAGGATGGTCTCGATCTCCTGACCTTGTGATCCGCACGCTTCGGCCTCCCAAAGTGCTGGGATTACAGGCGTGAGCCACCGCGCCCGGCCTCATTCCATCTTCTTTCTAAGGTAAGAAGGTGCTAGACTTGGGGTTTTTAATGATTGGCCCACTCACAGGAGAGCCCTGGAAAAATGGCAGCAGGATTCTTCCCACTTGGGGAAAATTTGGTGAGAGCCAGGCAGAGGATCAGGGATCAACTCAGGGACTGGAGTAAAGTTGCAAGAGGGTCCCAGTTCCAGCATGTTGCTGGAGTATTGAGTGGAAAAACCAAGGCAAAAGACTAGGCCTTTGTAGTAAGTTGATACCTGGGGTCTAAAGAGAATTACAGAAGAAATGAAGGCAATGGGAATGCTTACAATCTGGAGGCCAGTGTCAGTTTTACTAGGAAAGACTGAAGTAACAAGAAGGAGTCAAGGAACCACAGTCTTTTTAGGCAGGGTGCAGTGGCTCACGCCTGTAATCCCAGTACTTTGGAGGCCGAGGCGGGCAGATCGTTTGAGCTCACAAGTTCGAGACCAACCTGGGCAACATGGAAAACCCCATCTCTACAAAAAATACAAAAATTAGCCGGACATGGTGGTGTGCACCTGTAATCCCAGCTACTTGAGAGGCTGAGGCAGAAGGATGGCTTGAGCCCAAGAGGCATAGGTTGCAGTGAGCCGAGATCCTGCCACTGCACTCCAGTCTGGGCAACAGAGCCAGACCTTGTCTCAAAAAAACAAACAAACAAAAAAGACCACCACCAACAAAAGTCTTTTCTGTAGCCTTACATATTGATTTAATATACATAATCAATAGTAGAGGATATAAACACAAGGGGCTGCACAAGTCTCAAGCTGAGAGCCAGCAAGAACCTACTTGTCCTCTTCCCTCAGCAACAGCATCTACCTGTTCTACAGAATCTACGTGCTACTGCCTGCTGTGAAACAACTGTTTTGCCCTTCACTTTGCCTATTCCATGCCCTTCGTACCCTGGAGAAAAGGACAGGGTATATAGGTTGTCACGACATGGGCCAACAGGAGGTACCCAGCGGGATCAGTCTTATAGGCCACTCCCAGCGAATGTAGCTCTCAGCTCCCAGCTGTGCTCTGCTGCCCTAGGAGTGGGGATGCAGGTGAGAACTGCTGTCTTCCTCTGGGACAGGCCTCCTGCCTCTCTTCATCCTCATCTCTCTCCTCAGCCTTGTTCCCTCTGGACTTGAGGCTCTACATAGGCAGACAAGACAACGCTGGGCTTTCAGGACCTCATAGATTGGATTCCTGAGGGAGAGGTCTTGAGAAGGGGATCCAGAAGCCAGCCCCAGTTGGTGGGCCTGGATGCTGGCATGTGAGCATCTGGACATCTTTTAGTTCTGCTGCTGGGGGCTCACAGTGCAGGAAGGGTGTGTGATCCAGTCGGGCTACTCTCTGCCTCCAGGCCATGAGCTTGATCACATGGCCAGATGGAAAGCCCCCAAATGATTGGGTGTCCTGTGTGGGAACTCGAAAGAGGGAGATGAGAAAGACACAAGAAACTCCTCTTAGTCCTGAGCTCAAAGATGTCCGACTGTACTACAGCATGTAGGCCAATCTTGAGTGACCAACACTTTGTGACCATACCCTTGAGAGGTAGAATGGGATGGAGGTAATCAGTGCAGTGATTGATGCATTATATCAGCTGCTGGTCCATCAGGAAGGGCTCCTTGTCCTCATCCCTGCTACTGAAGTAAAGTGGACCTAGGAATACAGATAGTACTTGCCACCCTGGCTGGGCAGGAATGCCTCTCCCTGGTAGGTGAGATGAGGTTGTGCAGGTGAGACAGCAGGTCTCAGGGCTTCCAGTTGTGCAGGAATAATGCTAGGACTGGGGTAGTTCCTCAGGATGGACCAGAGTTTCTGGAGGGGATGGAAGAGAAGCAGGTGGCTGTTAAGGATGAGGGAGATCATCAACCTACAATCCCATCGAATCTTCAGATTCAATTCAAGTCTTGGCCTCAGCTTTCCAAAGTCTCAAAGGTTCTAATCCAGGAGAGTGACTTGTTTAAATTGTGACAAGAACCAGAGAGCCTAGGTTCGAGTCTGGTCTGTACCGCTCACTAGCTAGGTAACCTTGAGCAAGGGGTTTTAACTTCTCTGGACCTGAGTCTCCTCAAAATGTAAAACTGGGAAGATAATCTCTACCTTAATATGGAGATTACATGAGAAAGGGCAGGAAAAGTGCTCAGGACAGAGATTGGCACACTGGAGACATTCAACAAGCACATTACTACTATTATTACTGGAAGGAAGGCCATATACCTTAGCTAAGCTTTCAGGTCCCTCCATTACATGGCCGTTCCCTCCGCTTCAGCCTTATCTCCCACTTCTTTGTGGGGGCTTTCGGCTCCAATCCTGTGGGATCCTTTAGTCTCCCGGCCCATTCACGGTTCCACTTCTGTGCCTTTGATTGTGCTCTTCCCCAGCTTAAATTGCTGTTTCCCCTCCTCTTTACCTAAGCAAATCCATCCCATCCTTCACATTCCCTCCCACCCAGAGAGGTGGAGCTGCAGGGCACCAGAGGGAGGTGAGCAGAGAGGAGTGAGGAATGGCAGCCAGCTGCCCCTCCGATGCATTGCAGAGTTCATCCTGGCTCTTGCAAAGGAAGTGGAAAAACAAGCCCTGATGGAGATGGGCATGGAGCAGAGGTGGGATAGTGGTGCAGGAAAACACCACTGGGAAGTTTTTTCTGAGAACACTTGGACTTTAGAGTAACACAAAGTGGGAAGGGATTGCAAGCTTGTTCAGTTAACGAGCCCATCCTCCCAACAAGAATGTAGGTTCTCAGAGCCAAACTTGTGACAGCATCAAGATCTATAGAAATGGAGAGCTTCTGAACCATGGAGGTGAGGCCAAGTGGAGTTATATTTTACAGAAACTTGCTTGTAAATACTTCAAGAAAGAGAATTTAATGGGATGCGCACACACACACATTTTCTGTCTTTTATATATATATATACACACATTTATATATATATCAAGATTATATTGTTATATGTTAATATATTAAGATGGTAATATTATATATTAGATAATATATAATGTAATGTATAAATATTATAATATGATATAATGTATTATATGTGATATATAATTATAATAGAAAATTATATTATATATAAATATTATAACATATTATATTATATTAATAATGTAGTCCAGTATAGTATGATAGCTTATTATATTATTTATAATATATAATATATACATATTATAATACATTAACTATATAATATTATTTACTTAATATAGGATATCTATAATATATATAATAGGATATAATATACATAATATATATTATATATACACTAACCAGTTTTATTTATATCCTTGTTATACCTAAGCCTTGTTATCAAAGGCCTCTAGGATGTTAACACTAACCAGATATCTGGTTAACATCCAAAATATCTTAATTAGGAATACACACTCCATATGTTATTTCTTTGAAGAAGCCCATACTTCAGTGGGCTGCCACCAACACCAGAGGCTGTGAAATAGAATAAGGAAAATCACAAGTGACTTTTCCTTGGTGAAATGAATTATGCTCAACTGATGATGTTCAAGACATGTGGACTGGTTAGAAATATAATACAGACACTCCACATGTATATGCATAGACTACAAGAATTTAACCAGCCTAGTGGACGGATTCCTCTTGGTTTAAGCTTTCCAAGCAGTCCAGTGTTCAGAGGCTTACTGCATGATGGTTGCCTTAATCCTACCACTAAAATATGTCACATGCATAGTGCTATCAGGGCATCTAAAGGGACAGAGACCTGGGATTTCATGAACTTACAGAAAAGGCCATATATTTGTAAGTGCTTGCTCTCTCCTTCACACTCTATATCTGGTCTGTCAGCGAGTCCTAATGTTCTGTCTTCGAAATATTTATCCAGAATCAACCCACTTTGACCATGCCCATGCCATTGCTCTGCTGCAAGCCACCATGAATCACCTTTAACTGGATGATTGCCAGAGCCTGCCAACTGGTCTCCTTGTTCCACCCTTGACTTCTTTTAGTGTGTCTCTCCATAGAGCAGCCAGAGTGTTCCTTTTAAAGCATATGTCATGTAAGTTGACAAGTCACATCGCTCCTCCACTCACAACCCTCTGATGGTTTCCTGTTTCATTTATTAGAAAAGTTGAAGTGCTAACACTGGATTCCAAGACCCTCACTGATCTGGTGACCCTCACTGATCTGGTGCTTCCCCACCTGCTGATCCCCATTGTTAGCCTTGCTTTTTCCATTACTGTTCTTTCCCTCATTCACTTCTCTCTGGCCACACTGGCCTCCTCACTGTCCCTCAAGTATTCATCTTTTCAAATTATGTGGATAGGTAGGTTATTTATCCACAGATTTCACTTCAGGATAACGAAAGGGTTTTACAAACTATTTACTATAAAAACACATTGAGTTTGGTGGATCACTATCCATCAAAAGTTGGATAGTGGTTAGGAATCACTATCTTAGATTTTCTTTCCTTTACAATCCTCCCTTCTTCTTCATGCGGCTATGTCCTGGCCTCTACTTCTCTGCATTTCACTGCTGACACTCTATTTTATAGCTTACATTTCCCTAAAAATTTGTGGATAGTCTGTGGTAGCCACCTGTATTAGTTCGTTCTCACATTGCTATAAAGAAGCACCTCAGACCGGGTAACTAATAAAGAAAATAGATTTAGTTGGCTCACAGTTCTGCAAGAGTTCAGGAAGCACGGCTAGGGAGGCCTCAGGAAACATACAATCATAGAAAGTGAAGGAGAAGCAGGCACATCTTACATGAGACGGGGGAAGAGAGAGTGAAGCGGGAGGTGCTACACACTTCTAAACAACCAGATCTCATGAGAACTCACTATCACAAGAACAGCAAGGAGGAAATCCACCCTCATGATCCAATCACCTCCCACCAGGCCCCTCCTTCAACACTGGGGATTACATGAGATTCGGGTGGGGACACAAATCCAAACTATGTCACTAGCCTCCAGGATGGCCCCCAATAATTCCTGACTCCCGGTATTCATGCTATTGTGTAACCCCATTCCACAGTGTATAGGGTTGGCTTGTGTAACCAATAGTATATTGTGGAAGTGATGGAGCGTGACTTGTAAGACTAGACCATAAAATACATTATGGCTTCTGTCTGTCTTTCCCTCTCGGACTACTCTTTCTGTGGAAAGCCTGCTGCCATGTGATGGGGACACTTAAGCAACCCTGTGGAGAGGTCCATGTTATGAGGAACCGAGGCCTCCTGCCAACATACAGCACCAATTTGCCAGCCATATGAGGGAGCTATCTTGGTAATGAATCCTTCAGCTCCAGTCATGCCTTCAGAGGGTGGCAAGTGCCATTGACATCTTGACTACAATCTCATAAGAAACGGAGCCAGAATCACCTAGTTAAGCTTTCCCCAAATTTCTGACCAGCATAAACTGTGTATGATAATAAATGTATATTTTTTTGTGACAGGTTCTCACTCTGTTGCCTGGGCTGGAGTACAGTGGCATGATCACAGCTTCTTGCAGTCTCAAACTCCCGGGCTTAAGTGATCCTCCCACCTCAGCTGGTGTGCGCCACCACGCACTGGTTAGTTTCGTGTTTTTGTTTGTTTGTTTGTTTGTTTGTTATGTAGAGATAAGATCTTGCTTTGTTGCCCAGGTTGCTCTTGAACTCCTGGTCTCAAGCAATCCTCCTGCCTCCGCCTCCCAAAGTATTGGGATTATAGACGTGAGCCATGGTGCTGGCCATTAATAAATATTTGTTGTTATTTTAAGCCACTAAGTTTTGGAATATTTTGCCAGTGGTGACTGACCTTTTTATGCCTTTCCTAGATTGTTAGTTTCTCCTGAATAGAATATAAGCTCTAGAGAGTGGAAACCTTGTCTGTTTTGTATCACCAGAGTGTGGAACAATGCCTGGCACATAGCAGCTACCCAATAAATATCAAATGAATGAGTAAATTATCTTTGGCCAAAGAGATACCAATATTAAAAAGAAAAATATGAAATCATCATTATTTGTTAAAAATATCATTATTTACATTAAAAAGTCAAGGCAATTAACATAGAAGCCATTAGAACCAATAAATATAATTCAGTGAAGTGGCAAAATACAAGAGCAACATACAAAGAAATGTTTTTATACATCAGCAATAATATACCAGAAAGTGTAATAGATGAAAATCTCAGTCACAATAACTTCCAGAACTCTAAAATGCTTAGGGAAAGAACCTAGTAGTAAATGTACAAAATCTAGATGAAGAAAAATATAAAACTTTACTGAAGGTCATAAAAATAATATCTGAATGAAGTGACAGCTATGTTATAATTCAACACGGTAACACTCACTTTTGTAAAAATGTCAACTACCTTAAAATCTGTAAATTTAATCCCAGTAAAAATTCTAATGATTTTTGAAATAGAACCCAACAGAGTGATTCTACAAACCACCTGGAAGAGAAAATATTAAAAAATAGCTGAGATGATTTTGAGAAAAGAATATTGGGAGGAAACTCACCATATCAGATTTCAAAACCTGGAATAGAAGAGTAGTAATTAGAATGAGGCCGAGCGTGGTGGCTCACACCTGTAATCCCAGCACTTTGGGAGGCCGAGGTCAGGGATTTGAGACCAGCCTGACCAACACGGTGAAATCCCGTCTCTACTAAAAATCCCAAAAAAAAAAATTAGCCAGGTGTTGTGGCATGCGCCCATAATCCCAGCTACTCGGGAGGCAGAGGCAAGAGAATCGCTTGAACCCGGGAGGTGGAGGTTGCAGTGAGCTGAGATCGTGCCATTGCACTCCAGCTTGGGCAACAAGATTGAAACGCCATCTCAAAAAAAAAAAAAAAAAGTGTAACTAAAATGATGTGATAATGGAACAAGCTTTACAAATAAATCAATGGATCAGAATAGAGTCCAAAATAGATCCAAATATGTACAGGAATCCAGTTTTTGACAAACGAAAAAAGATGAAGTATTCAATAAATGGTATTAGGAAAACTGGTTATCCATTTAGGAAAAGTAAAGTTAGATCTTCACCTCACAATTTTCGTAAAAGTAAATTTTAGATAGATTAAAGGCCTGAACATATAATATGAAATTGTATAAGTAAAAAAAAAAAAAATACAGGAGAGGGTTGTAAGCTGTGAGGTAGGCTAAGCATAAAACATACAGATACAGGTAAATAATATTGACTGCATCAAAAATACAAGGCATCTATAAGACGAAAACATGAAAACAAAAGTATCTCATGGTGGCTAAGAACCTTCAAATTACCTAATGTTTGTTTTTGTTTTTTGAGACAGGGTTTCACTCTGTTGTCCAGGGTGGAGTGCTAAATAATTTTGACTGCATCAAAAAATCAAGACGGCTGGACACGGTGGCTCACGCCTATAATCCTAGCACTTTGGGAGGCCAAGGCAGGTGGATCAACTGAGGTCAAGAGTTCGAGCCCCTCCTGGTCAACATGGTGAAACCTTGTCTCTACTAAAAATACAAAAAATTAGCCGGGTGTGGTGGCGGGCACATGTAATCCCAGCTACTCGGGAGGCTGAGGTAGGGGAATCACTTGAACCCTGGAGGCAGAGGTTGCAATGAGCTGAGATCATGCCATTGGACTCCAGCCTGGGCAACAGAGGAAAAACTCCATCTCAAAAAACCAAAAAAACAAACAACAACAACAAAAGTCATCTATAATACAAAAACATGAAAACAAAGATATCTCACAGTGGCCAAGAACCATTGGATTACCTAATACTTGTTTTTGTTTTTACTTTTGCTTTTGATTTTTGAGACAGGGTTTCACTCTGTTGACCTGGCTGGAGTGCAGTGGCACAATCTTGGCTCACTGCAACCTCTGCCTCCTGTGCTCAAGAGATCCTCCCACCTCAGCCTCCCAGGTAGCTGGGACTACAGGCATGCGCCACCACAGTCAGTGAATTTTTGCATTTTTTTGTAGAGATGGGGTTTTGCCATGTTGCCCAGGCTGGTGTTGAACTCCTGTGCACAAGCAACGGCCTACCTTGGCCTCCCAAAGTGCTGCAATTACAGGCGTGAGCCACAGTGCCTGGCCTCCTAATATTTGTCTTTTATGAGTTGAATATTAAAGAATGATTTTAACAGTTTTTTTTTGTTTTGTGCTTTTAAGAAATGAAGAAACAAACTTTACATTTTTTTTTAGCAGACTTTAATTTTTAGAGCAGTTTTAGGTTCACAGCAAAATTGAGTGGAAGGTACAGAGATTTCTCATCTTGCCTTATGATTTTAGACAGCAATGACTCTGTTTTTTGGGGCTACTTGAAAATTACAATACCTGTGTTCATGAAGACGGAATCTTGAACAAGAATTAATAAATAATTGTGGGGATTTTCAGAATGGCTTAGTAAGGAGCTTGGAAAATATTTTCTCTCCAAAAAACAACAGTAAAACTAGGGAACATGATCAAATACAACATTAGAGATGAGATTTAATGCATACAACAAAGTGAGAAGCAGTTATTCAAGAAAAACCATGAAGCCTTGGTTTGAACGGTGGGAGTCTGGCAAACATCACAGCTGATCTGAGGTTTCTCTACAGGCTGGAGAAAGCAACAGACTAACAGACTATTGAGAAATTTAACAAGGAGATCTGGGGAACAAGACAGGCATAGTGGGTTTTTATGTATCCCTGGTGGTCTGTAAATCTATGTGCTTGCACAAGGTAGCACACTTGCTCAGGGCAGACAGGGAGGGCTCTAGCATCTACTGATTCCATGCTGAACATGAGGTCTTGCACATAAAGAAAACAAAAGCTTTGCGCAGGCTGCCTGAACTTTGAACACATTTACCAAACCACACACAAAGTAATTGGCAAATGGTGGAAGTCTTAAAGGCTAAAAATGCTTAAGCACAACTTCTGATTAATCATAGGCTGACCATTAAGTTATGCTGACTCAGTGGTAACCTCTAGAAAGCCAGGCTTAAGAATACAATTTCTTTTTTTAAAAAAAATGAGCGGACATCAGCAGCTACATACTGTAGACAATATAGACTCTACAAAATGAGTCCAAGCAAGCCACTAAATAAACAAACAGAAATGATAACCACTGGGGACAGAAATCAGAATCCAGAGTTTGTACAATATGTTATCTAAAATATCCAATTTTCAACCAAATGTGAGATTTACAAAGAAATAGGAAAGTGCAGCCAGGCACGATGGCTCACACCTGTAATCCCAGCACTTTGGGAGGCTGAGGTAGGTGGATCACCTGGGGTCGAGAGTTCGAGACCAACCTGGCCAACATGGTGAAACCCCATCTCTACTAAAAATACAAAAATTAGCTGAGTGTGGTGGTGGGTGCCTGTAGTCGCAGCTACTCAGGAGGCTGAGACAGGAGAATCGCTTGAACCTGGGAGGCAGAGGTTGCAGTGAGCTGAGATCGCACCATTGCACTCCAGTCTGGGTGACAAGAGCAAGACTCCATCTCAAAAAAAAAAAAAAAGGAAAAGAAAAGAAATAGGAAAAAGCAGGTAATAGAATTGAGAGGACCCAGATGTTTACTTAGGAGAGAGATTTCAAAGCAGACAGATTTCAAATCAGATTTTTAAAATGTGTTTTAAAAACTAGTAGAAACTACATTTAAAGAATTAAAGTATGATGACAATGTCTCATCAAATAGAGAATATCAATAAAGAAGTAGAAATTATAAGGAAATAGAAATTTTATATATATTATTATATATAAATATATAAATAAATATACAATATATTTAGATATAAAATTCCTACTTCTTTATAATTTCTTAAGAAAATATAATTACATATAATTATAAAGATATTTAAAAAAGAAATTTTATAGATATAAAATGTCTAGTTTTTTATAATTTATATATATAATTATATTTTATGTATAAAATTTCTACTCCATAATGTATAATTATGTTATATATATATATTTTCTACTTCTTAATAAACATTGTGGGGATTTTCAGAATGGCCAAGTGAGGAGCATGGAAAATATTCTCCTACCCAAAATCAATATTAAAGAATTAAAGAAAAGTATGATGACATAGTGTATATTTAGCAGTCTCCTATTTCTTCGTAAATCTCATCTTTTGGTTGAAAATTGGATATTTTAGACAATATATTGTATATATATATATAAAATAATCTGTATAATATTACATATATATTAGTTCTGTCCTCTAGAGAACCCTGACTAATACAGTGGCTTACTTGGACTCATTTTGTAGAGTCTATATATATGTCTTAATACTTTTATTTAATTCTTTAAACATAGTTTCTACTATTTTACACATTTAAACCCTAGAAATTTAAACATTTTAAAATTAAAGCTAAGCTTTCTAGGGGTTACCACTGAGCCAGCATAGCTTAATGGTCAGCCTACGATTAATTGGAAGTTGTGCTTAATTATATATATAACCAGCTGGTGTTGAAAAGTATAATACTTGGAATGAAATTTCACCAGAGGGGCTCAACAACAGATTTGAGCTGGCAGGAGAAAGAATCAGTGAACTTAAAGATAGATCGTTAAAAAGTATGCAACTTGGGCGGGCATGGTGGCTCACACCTGTAATCCTAGCACTTTGGGAGGCTGAGGTGGGTGGATCACCTGAGGTCAGGAGTTTGAGACCAGCCTGGCCAACATGGTGAAACCCCATCTTTACTAAAAATATAAAAATTTGCTGGACATAGTGGTGGGTGCATGTAATCCCAGCTACTTGGGAGGAATAGCAAAACTGCAGATGTAAATGCATCCATAGCAATAATTACATAAATTGATGACATCAAATGACAGAGCTAGGTCTGTGGTTCTCAGAATCCGAAGATGGCCCCCAATATTCCTGTCCCTGGTATACACCTCTTGTATAGTTCCCTCCTCTTAACTTTAGAAAGAACCTGTGAACATGATGGGAAATTACTCCCATAGTTAGGTTACTCTGAATGGCAAAAGTGAAGGAATTCTGCCACTATAATTAAGGTTTCTAATCAGTTGACTTTGGGCTAATAAGAAGGAAGGTTATCCTGGGCAGGCCTGGCCCAATCAAGTGAGTCCTTAAAAAAGAGAGTCTCGTGTTGAGGAAGTAAAATACCATTTGTGAGAGGGCCTATGGAGGGAGCCACATGACTGGAGACCCTGTTGGGGATGGCCTCTAAGAGCTGAGGGCAGTCCCCGGTAGACAGCTAGTAAGAAAACAGGGCTATCAGTCCTACAACTGCCAGGAAGTAAATTGTGCCAACAACTGGTGAGCACGGAAGAAGATTTCAAGCCTCAGCTGAGATCACAGCCCCAGTCAATGCTTTGACTTTAGCCTGGTGAGACCCTGAGCAGAGACCCAGGTTGATGGACTGGATGTTGTGTTTATGTTCCCCCACAAATTCATATGTTGAAACCCTAATCCCCATGTGATGGTATAAGAAGGTGGAACTGTTGGAAGGTAATTGCTCATGGGGGTAGAGCCTTCATGAATGGGGTTTGTGCCCTTATAAAAGAAACCCCAGAAAACTAGAGTCTTACCCTCTTTCTGCCAAGTGAGAATATACTGAGAAGGCAGCAAGTCTGTAACCCGGAAGGGGGTCCTCCCCAGAAGCTGACCATGCTGGCACCCTGTGGTCAGGCTTCCCGGCCTCCAGAACTGTGAGCAGTAAATTTCTGTTGTTTAAGGCCTCAAATCTATGGTAATTTGTTACAGCACCCTGATCTGACTGAGATACTCAGTTAACCTGTACTCGGAGTCTTGACCACAGAAACTGTGAGATAGTAAATGGTTGTTGTTTTGACCTGCTAAGTTTGTGGTCATTTGTTATGCAGAATAGAAAACAATACAGCCTTGAATTCAGGTCTTTCCTGTAGTTAATTCATACCCTGAGCTACTCTGCTCTATATCACCATTCAGAAATTGGCTGTTCATGTACCACAAAGGCCTAGTAGACACTTTTTGTTTAGCTTGGAAAGTATGTTAAAACGTTTTTTAAAAAATTAGCTGTCTTGGGAGGCCGAGGTGGGAGGATTGCATGAGCTTAGGAGTTCAAGACCAGCATGGGCAATATAGTGAGAACCAGTCCATAAAAAAAGCCAAAAAAAATTAAACAAAAAATAGCTGCCTATATCTAAGTGTCAGAGGATTTCACATACAAATTCAAATTTCTGGCTTTCCTAAAAAAAACTGGCAGACATGGCATCATTGGCCCATATTACCACCTAGGAAGAACTGGCTGGAGGTGAAAAGTCCCTGCCTTGTTGAGACAGGGTCTGAGCCCTGTAGTTCAACACAAGCCAGCTCCACCCTATAAGCTTCATTTATTTAGGTGACCCACATGGCTGCAGTTAGGCATTTGAGTATGTAAGTCCTGATATCTAACTTCAAAGTTGATCGCTGCTTGCCTCAGTTTTGTTTCTAGTGCAGTCACTGTTTCTATTCGCTCTATTCCTGAAACAATGCTGCAAGAGTTTAGACCATAAATCCTTTGGGAATGGGTGCCCAGATCAGAGTTGGATCTTAATTTGAGAAGAGAAAAAGAACTTTGGTACTATGGATTCAATTAAGTTGAGTCTGGGAAACTCATCTTTTCACTAAATTTCTTATTAGTGTAGGATTTCAGTTTGGCAAAAGTCCTGCATTCTTTTGTCCTTTGAGGAATAACAGATGGTGAAACGAGCAGCATGTTTTGTTTTTTTTTTTCTTTTCTACCATGGAACATGAGGGGAAAATGCCGTGAACCTTCAAAAGGAAGGCTCCATTGAGGTTGTGTAGTACAAAGAATGAATGGTTAAGTTTTTTAAATCAATGCAAATTAACATAAAATATAAAATAATTTTTGGAAAATGATATAAATGATGCCAATTGTGTCCACTCATGTAAAAGAAAAACTTTTTCTTTTACTCACAACACTTCTGACACTGAATACGCAGGAATTTTTCCCACACCAAGCAATTCTTCAACTTTCCACACACCAATTGGGTATCCTACAATTTATTTCTGACACTAATTACCCCCTGTTAGCTCAGACTCCACAGGTTAAGGACTCAGTCCACAAGACTGCCCTCACATCACGTGCCAGTTACAAGTTCCAGGTTATCTGTCACCTGTACTTTTGACCTATAAATCAGGGGTTCCCACAAGCCACTCCTCATGTTTATAGTTTGCTAGAATGACTCACAAAATTCAGGGAAGCATTTACTTACATTTATCAGTTTATCCTAGGATATTACAAAGGATACAGATAATAGCCAGATGAAGAGGCATAGAGGACAAGGTCCAGAAGGATGCTTAGCGCGGAAGCTTCTGTCTCCATGCAGTTAGAGTGCACCACTTTCCTGGCACATGGATGTGTTCATCAACTCAGAAGCTGTCTGAACCTCATTGTTTAAAGTTTTTATGGAGGCTTCATTACCGTGTAGTTATGATTAATTAAATCATTGGCCACTGGCAATTAAGTCAATCCCCAATCCCTCTTCCTTCCCCAGAGGTTGGGGATGGAGCTGAAATTTCCCACCCTCTAATCATATTCTGGTTCCTGTGGCATCCAGCCCCCATCCTCCAAGAGTCACCTCACTAGCATAAACTCAGGTATGGCCGAAATGAGCTTATTGTAAATTTAAAAAAAAATTGCTCTTCTCACTCCAATCACTCAAGAAAGTTCAAGGGTTTTAGAAACTCTGTGCCAAGAATAAAGGATAAACTCTGTACCAAGGATAAAGAACCAATATATATTCACAATTTTATCACAATGTCAGAGGCCACTCCCCTGGTCTTTGAACATGGATCCCTTGCAGGAAAACAACTGTATCTGTCAGAGAATTTGTAACCTCCTAACACGTTCTCCTTGCCCATTGCCCAGATATAGCCAATTTATCAAGAGGGGGAATTGCAACAGAGAAACAATTTAATTTATACAGAACTTGTTAAACAGGAGACCAGAGATATATTACTCAAATCAGTCTCTGAAAATTTGGGGATTAGGGTTTTTCAAGGGTAGTTTGTGGGAAGGAGGAGTGGCTTGGGAATGAGTGCTGCTGATTGGTTGTGGAAGTAATCATGAAGATGTGCAAAATGGTTCTCAAGTGCACACTAAGTCTATTGCTGGGTGGGGCCACAGGACCAGCTGGCAGTTCAGGGTGGAGCCATCTGCAGTCAGAAATGCAAAAACCTGAAAAGACATCTCAAAAGGCCAATCTTGGGTTCTGTAATAGTGGTGTTATCTGCAGCAGTAATTGGGGAAGTTGAAAATCTTGTAGTTGATTTATTAGTCCTATAAAAGCAGTCTGTTTCCCCACGCAAGAATGGGTTTGTTTCAGCAAAGGACTGTTATCATCTTTGTTTCAAAGTTAAACTGTAAACTAAGTTTCTCCCACAGTTAGTTCAGCCTATGCCCAGGACTGAACAAGGGCAGCTTTAGAAGCAGGATGGAGTCGAAGGCCGATCTCTGTCACAGTCATACTTTTCCTATTGTTATAATTTTTGCAAAGACAGTTTCACATTTACATTGGGGGCAGCATTTATAGAACAGATATAGCACTAGTATGAACACCCGTATGACTAGCCCTTGAGGAAGCCAGTTAGTGTGGGGTAGGGATAGATAGATAGAAAGAAATAACTAATTTGCCCCGATTTTTGTTGTTGTTTTGTTTTCCTTTTTTTCCTAGGGGACATGAGGGAGGAAGACCTTGTGGGCCAGTAAAAAGGAAGGCTCCAATGAGGTTGTGCAGTATGGACAGTGAATGGCTGTTAAGTTTTTTAAATTGGGGCAAATTAACATGAAATATAAAGCATACTTTGGAATATGGTATAAGTAATGTCAATTGTAGCAACTCATGTTTTGTTTTTATTTTTCAAAGATTTCTGTGCAATAATAGAAATCACTTGTATGAATTTTTTTTTTTTTTTTTTTTTTTTTTTTGAGACGGAGTCTCGCTGTGTCTCCCAGGCTGGAGTGCAGTGGCGTGATCTCGGCTCACTGCAAGCTCCGCCTCCCGGGTTCACGCCATTCTCCGGCCTCAGCCTCCCAAGTAGCTGAGACTACAGGCGCCCGCCACCATGCCCGGCTAGTTTTTTGTATTTTTAGTAGAGACGGGGTTTCACCATGTTAGCCAGGATAGTCTCGATCTCCTGACCTCGTGATCCACCTGCCTCGGCCTCCCAAAGTGCTGGGATTACAGGCTTGAGCCACCGCGCCCGGCCGAAATCACTTGTATGAATTTAGTTTACCCATGATCTCTGAACCTGGTTGTAAGGAAGTCTTCCAGAAAAACAAAAATGTGAGCCTATATGAAATATTTGTGTGTGCATGCACATGGCATACCTGACTTGGAATAGAATTCTGTATGTATTCAGTTTCAGAACTTGCCTTTAGTTTTAGAGTTTGTAAAAGGTTGAAAATGTTTCACTGTCCATATTAAATGTTTTACTATGCTAAAAAGAACATCTAAAAATCAATAAGGAAAAGACCAACAACCTGTTTTGTGAAAGAGCTGTGTATGCAAAGCAATCCCCAAATGCAGAAGGAGCTGAGAAACCAAAGGAGGTGGACAAGTCCAGCTCGTCATCACAGGGTGATTTTACTGCAGAATATAGTGACAGAAGCGTGGTCTTGGGTGGCCAGAAGACAGGTAGATCTTTGTGCCATTACTCCCCAGACCCAGGGATTATATACCATAGGGAAGGGTACATGTGCTTCAGAGGGAATGGGTTAGAGTTTGATCTAAGGACAGGATTGACAGTAAGTATGAATTTATCAAAGTTGATTTGGTCTAAAGCCAGGATTTTTGGTAAGAATGTGCTCTTTCATACACAAGGAACAATAGATAAACTGGAAATCTCAGAGGCATTCCTGGAACTGGGGCTAATCAAAAGTCAGCATGGCAGATTGGCATACAAGATGGAGTTACTTTAGCTTCTACACATCCTAATTGAAAAATGAATGAAAGATATGAATAGAAAATTCATAAAATAGAAAATAAAAATGACCACAAGGAATATGAAAAGTTGTTGAATCTCAGTACTAATCAGTGAAAGTCAAATCAAAATAACTAGATTTTTCAATAAGTTTGCTAATATCAAGTATTGGTGAAGGTAAAGTATACTCTCATACACTGATGGGGAGTATGTACATTTGAGCCACTCTGAAGGGCAACTTCGCAGGAACTATTAAATTTTATAAGAATGTATTTAAGCAGAGGAGGCCTCAGCTTGACCTCCGGCAGTCCAGCCCTTGGGAGTTCCCTCGCCTTCCACCTCCTGCTCATCTGCTTCACTAGCTGTCCCTATGGTGTCAGTGTGCAGGCCGTGGCCTGCTGTGGCCACAGCACTTCTGGCCCTGCTGGTCTGCCTGGGGGCGCTGGTCGATGCCTACCCCATCAAACCCGAGGCTCCTGTTGAAGACGAGTCCCTGGAGGAGCTGAGCCACTATTATGCTTCCCTGTGCCACTACCTCAACGTGGTCACCAGACAGTGGTGGGACGGTGCAGACATGTGGTGAGGACCCCTGAGGCCTCCTTGGGGATCTGCTAACCACACCCACCTGATTTGCATATCTACTTCCTACTAGGGAAACCCAGATTCCCCTCCTGGCCATCCACATCAGGATTTGGGTGGGGCCCTCCACCGCATCTCGGTGCCCCCTCCCCCTGGGCTGCAGGGTTGTGTGTGGTCCTTCCCTGCTCCCAAAATAAAGAGCAAATTCCACAAGAAAATAAAATAATGCGTTTATGCATTACATGTGGGAACAATAATTTTTAAAATAACGAACCCATTCTTCTCTCTTCCTCCAAACACCCCTTCTGGCCACAGTGATAAGTTCAGGAATAAGATCTCAGCCCTGGCCTAAGTCATTCAACAACTAAAAGTCACTTGACCACAGTGATTGATTCAGGAGTGGACGTATGACATAAACTGGTCCAACTTTAGCACTTCTATTGGAAATGCTGGGTGGGACACAGACTCTCTCTTCTGGCCATGAAGAAGGAAACATGTACTTGGGATCTAACTATTTTAGGACCACAAGGGGATAACTTGCCTGAGAATGGGGCCAACACTAAGGAAACACTGACTTACCAAGCCTCATCTGAAGCCAGTCCCGCTTCTGGTCTTGTCAGTCACATGAGCCGTTCAAGTTCCTATTTTCTTTAAACGAGTTTGAGTTTTTCTGTTACTTGCAATTGGAAGTATGTTGACTAACACAATAATCCTTCACCAATCTCAGTTATCAGGGCCTGTGACAGATCCTATGGACTGACTCACTCAATACCCTTTCCAATCCCCTTATTGCATGCCTTCCTATATTTCAGAGTCTGGAAAGCTGAAACTTCTATTTCTCACAATTCCTTGCAGCTGGGGTTCTGGATGAGACTTAAGTTCTACTAATCAGAACTAGCTCAAGACTTGAATTTGGATGTGAGTTAAGCGGAGAAAAACAATACTCAAGGCCAAACATTTACTAGTGCAGATCATAGCAAAGATTGTGCAGTCTGGGAATCAGCTGCTATTGATGGTGGCTTTCCAGCTTCCTGATCATAGCAGGAATAGCAGCTACCTAAGGTAGCTCAGTTCTGTGGTATGGATTTGGAAGCACTCCTGGAAGCTCTACCTAGATCCTTTTCCTTCATCCCTACCCATGGTTCTGTAAGCCAGTTAAATACCATAAATTACTTTCTGCTGACATTACCTAGAAAAGATTCTGTTCTTTGAAAATAAACTCAGATCACACAGGATTCTTTGAGCCTTTGACACTACACTCAGGGCTGTGGGAGCCAGTCTAAATTTTTTCTCTTTTTAAAGATAGGGTCTCACTCTGTTGCCCAGGATGGAGTGCAGTGGTGGGATCACGGCTCACTGCAGCCTCGACCTGCCAGGCTCAATTGATCCTCCTACCTCAACCTCTCAAGTAGCTAGGACTAAAGGCATGCACCACGACACCTGGCTATTTTTGTATTTTTTTGTAGAGGTAGGGTTTCACTGTGTTGCCCAGGCTGGTCTTGAACTCCTGGGCTCGAGCAATCCTCCTGCCTTGGGATTACAGGTGTGCTGGGATTACAGGTGTGACTCACTGTGCTTGGCCAAGAGCCAGTCTATGTAGCAGAAATAAACCAGAGCTAAATAAAAGCATACCCATTTCTAGACATTTGCAATTATCTCTATCCTCACCACTTAAAACTAGGATTTAAAAAAATGTCCTGTCTATACAAGTCCTAAGCTGGTCTGGTGACCCAAGAATAGCCTCTGTACAGTTCTAGTGTCACCCTCCTTTTGCTTGTACCTATCCCTCAACCTCTACCCTCAATGGTATAACAGGCTTCTCTGTGGAAGGTCATCCATTATTATTACCAGCAAAGAGAATTATGGCAGTAAGAGGACCCAGTGAGAGGCCTCTGGAATGTGAATGTTCCCAGGCATTGTCCAGACTCTCAAATTTCAGCTATGTTTAACTAGAAAAGATGATGCCAAACAACAATTTTCAGGAACAATCAAATGCAGACAGTTTAGTAAATAACTCACCGAGATCAATTTCCCCTGCCAGAAATTCAGCATTTGATTATGTTTTCAATTTAGATTTTGCCTCTTTGTACTCTAGGGATAGGTCAGGGCATGCAACGGACAGTCAATAAATACATCCTAAAGAAATGAATTTTGTACCAGCTCTACATTCTAGGATAATAGGTCGGCTCAGAAAACAAATGGTGTCAGTTGTACCCCAAATGGTGTCAGTTGGGTCATTCTGTTGGGCTACCATAACAGAATACCACAGACTAGGTGACTTAAACAACAGAAATTTATTTTCTCAGGATTTAGCCAACATAACCAGGCTTAAAATGCAGTTGTAAGAAGGAGGTTGTGAGGGAGTGATGACTTTGATAGATAGCCCCAATAAAAGCCCATCATTCATTCAACAAATGTTTACCAAGTCCCAACCACAAAGTGCTGATGGTGCAGAAAGGAACAAGGTACAATTTTTCTCACAAAAAGTTGTCTGATGTTGGGAGACACACAATAAACATCTAATTCCAATTCATTGTGTTCAGCACTAGGAACACAGTTCGGTGGCAAGGAACCACTAACTTTACCTGGAAGAGTCATAAAAAGGAAGAGGACACATGGGCCTGGCGCCAGAAGGCCTGCCAATGTGGCATCTGGTAACTCGATGTGTCATTTACCTAGGGCAGTACTGGGTTCCCTAAATAGTCAGATGCCTAGGGCATTAGCAAAGCAGGGGTAAAACAAAAATGTAAATCAACTTTATATTATATATAAAACAAGGGAAAATAAGGAGTTGGTTAGATTTTGTTCCATCTATTTTATGGTGTAGTATCATTTTATTTTGAATTACATATGGAGTAGGAAGTGGTGGGCATAACTTTTTCTAAAGTATATGTATTCTGGCCAGGTTTGGTGGCTCACGCCTATAATTCCAGCCCTTTGGGAGACTGAGGCAGGAGGATCACTTGAGCCCAGGAGTTTAAGACCAGCCTGGGCAACGTGGTGAGACCCCATTTCTACAAAAGATTTTTAAAAAATGTTTAAAAAGTATCCATATTCTGAAAAACAATACACATACACAAAATTGCATAAAGTATAAATGTACAAGTAAAAGTTGTTATAAAGTAAACACTATGTAACCATCACCCAGGCAAGAAATAGAACACTGTCTGCGGCATCCCAGGAGCACCACCTCAGACGGCCAGGTGTCTTGGTTTGCCTTGGACTGTTCCACTTTTAGCACAGAAAGGCTCAAATCCCAAGGAAACTCCTTCCTGGGATGTGAAAAGTCTCAGTTTTCTGTGATAAGTACAGAAGATTGGGGGAAAAGTACAAAACCCATATGGTGACCTGCCCTCCTCCCCAAATAGGCAGTGAAAACAGCACAGTTTTTAGTGTGAAATGGATATGGCATAGATTCTCTGACTTCTGTAGTTGCTGTGACGATTTTTTTTCCCAACTGCTGATGTTGACAACCATAATTTGCAGCTCACAACAATGATCATCCATTGTTGCATCACAGTGACTGATGCCACTTTAGCGTGCAACTTAAGTGCATTGACATTGTGAGCATTAATAAGTTCGCCTTTGTATTTGCCTGTGGATCAACTGTTGGGATTTGTATCAAGATAGTTTAACCTTTGACATCACGAGTATTGTGACCATGTACATTAGTTTGCTAAGGCTACCATGACAGAATACCACAGACTAGGTGGCTTAAACAACAGAAATGTATTTTCTCACAGTTCTGGAAGCTGACAGTCCAAGATCAAGGTGTCATCAGGTTTGTTTTTTTCCGAGGCTTCTCTCCTTGGCTTGCAGATGGCAACCTTCCTTCTGTGTCCTCACAGGTCTTTCCTTTGTGCTTGTGAATCCCTGGTGTCTGTGTGTAGAAATTACCTCTTCGTATAAGAACACTGGACAGATTAAATGAGGGCCCACCCTAATAGCCACATTTTAATGTAATCACCTCTTTAAAGGCCCTATTTCCAAATACGGTCACATTCTGAGATACTGGGGGCTAAGGTTTCAGTGTATGACTTTTGGGGGGACACAATTCAACCATAACACATAACACATTCTTACAATGTTTTGTAAGAATGCAGACAACAGGTGGGAGAATTGCTTGAGCCCAGGAGTTCGAGACCGGGAGTTCGAGTTCGAGACCAGCGTACGCAACATAGTGAGACACTGTCTCAACAAAAAATAGAAAAATTAACCAGGCGTGGTGGTGCATGCCTGTAGTCCCAGCTACAGAGGCGAAAGGGGAAGGATCAATTGAGCCTGGAAGGTAGAAGCTGCAGTGAGCCGAGAATGCTCCACTGCACCCCCAGCCTGGGTGACAGGGCGAGACCCTGTCTCAAAAAAAAAAAAAAAAAAAAAGATGCTTCATATTATCTTCTCAATTTCATTGAAGATATTAATAAAACCACAGAAAATATGAAAAAAAATACAAACAAGACTTTTCTCATTTATCTGCACATTTAGCAGATAGCATAAATGTCAATTGTGTGAAATTCCATTCAGTCTATAAACTTTTTATTTAAAAAAATGAAAAGACCTTACCTGCTAAATGTCATGCACACCTTGCACACGATCCTGCTAAACAGATACATTCTGCTTCTTTATAAAATTAAAGGTTTTATAATGCAAGTTTTTGATGACTTTTTAATTTCTTCAAAATATGCAGAAGTATGTAGTGAGTTTTTTTTTACTTTATAGAAATGGGAGGAGATAGCCTCCTTAACAGGTGCCTACAATGTCTATCATTGTTGCCAGCCATAGGAAAAAAAAAATGTTAAAATGTCAGCCTGCCATAAAACCATAATTTCAAAGTGTGGTATGAGAAGAATGTCCTTCTGTAACTTGGAAATACATTGAGAATAAAAATGGAGAAAAGGATGACAATAAAACAGAAATTTATCAGCTGTTCCTCTAAAACTGTTTGAAGACCATTGAAGAGGTTATATGGAGCCTAGGAAAGAATGGACACACTACAGCTGAGCTGTTACATTTTATGAGTAGACCTCAACAAAAAACCACATGGCAAAAAATGACTCATTCATAAGGAAATCATAAGACTGCTTCAGAACAACAACAACAAAAAAGTTACCAGGAAAAGGCAACAACATGAAATAAGACTTCATCAATTTCTCTAATAAAACTGTAACTTATTTGGAATCCAACTGGATTCCTAAAGCAATCAAAAAGTTCAAATTACCTCTGCCCCTTGGGACCATTCTCCCTTTGAAAGAGAAGTTTAGCTTGTGGTAACATCTATTTATTGGGAGTTGTGCAGGGAAAAACTCTCCACAAACCATGTTCTTCCTCGACTCTCACCACCACCAAAATCATCAACACAGAAAACTTCTGTGACCAAATGTAGGGGGAGGTTTCCCCACACACCAACAGTGGATACCAGCTGGGTATCCTCTAATTCTCCAAGAAGATAGTGTCAGAACCTACAAGTTGGGGGATCAATCCCCAAGACTGCCTTCCCCACACCAGTTGCAAGTCTGGGCCTCCGGAACTTCTGGCCTATCGGTTTCAAGTTGGGGTTCCCATGATCTCCTCTTTCAGTTTGATTAATTTGCTGGAGTGGCTCACAGAACTTAGAGAAACACATTTACCGGTTTATTATAAAAGATATTGCAAAGGATACAGATGAAGAGATGTACAGGGTGAGCTATGGGGGAAAGGGTGTGGAGCTTCCCTCCCCTCCCTGGATGTGCCACCCTCCAGGAACCTCCGTGTGTTCGTTTCTCTGGAAGCTCACTGAACACCGTCCTCTTGGGTTTTTATGGAAACTTCATGACATTAGCATTTCTTCTCCCTTCTCCCAAGGTATAGGGTGGGATGTTCTCATGGGAGGTCTTAAGACCCACAATCAGAAAGGTGGGGGAACATCAGAGTAAAAAGAGGACAGGAGGTCAGAGGCCTGTTACTGAAGCCTAACACACCCAACATTTTAACAAAAGACTGGAACAAGGGTTATGGGAGTTATGAGCTAGGAACCGTGGACACAAACCAATATATACCATAACACTACAGGAGCATTTAAAAATGGTAAGCATATTAAAACATGGATAGCCTCATGGACATGATGTATTTATAGATGTAAGAGGCCTGATTGACAAACAGCTGGACCTACCAAAACAATCCTGTAGACAGAAAGTGGTGGGACATTTCTAAAAATCTAAAAACCTGCTGTTGCTAGTAAGTAAAATTCTAAGTATTCAATGCTCACATTTTTGTGGTTGTTGTTGTTGTTGTTGTTGTTGTTGTTGTTGAAAGGCTATGCAGCCTGGCAAACACCAAAAATCAGCGCAGAACTGCAGGTCAAAATGACTTTTTATTTGATTGTATGAAATTTTACTACTATATGAAATAAATTTTTTTTTAATGCTCTAATGGTCACAGGCAGTTCTGAATTATTATCAGAAAAAACCAGAAAGGATAAATATATCCTACTATATCATGGACCAAAAGAAACATGTCATTACTATTTTGAAAAATCAAATATAGGCAATATCTGTTCAATTAGTCCTCTTGTATTTATATTTTCCTTTTTAATAAGTCTTATATTTATGTACCTGAAGAATAAAGAATATTATAGCCTACAAAATTTAAATATCTAGTAAGAAGCTAAAAAAAGGAGTTAAATAGCTGTATTGGGCAGAAACATTATAAAAACATTGTTATATTTTTGTTCCCCATATTATTGGTTTAATTAGTCTTGCTATTAATTACTACTAATTGCCACTGTTAACTAGTCCTACTAGTGTTTCATTTAAATGACAGAATTGATACACAGAAAAGAAAATAATAAATAATGTATAATTCTAAATAAACACCAATTTTTAATATTTTATGCTAAGGTAATAACACATGTATAATTATTTATTACATATTATATCATTACGGTTTTCTTTTGTCTGGTGTGACTGTGTCCTAGTTTTCTTTGTAAAAAGTTGGTCATCCAAACCACCACCACAACCACCACTAACTACCCCCCATTATAATATTAACAAATAGTCTTAACCCATTTATGCCTTAGGTTACAATTTTTTTGAATTTTTGCAATCTGACCTTGGCGATGACATTGAGCAGTAGGATATAAATAACTCCCCATGCTTAGTGTTCCAATAATGGAACACTAGGCATAAATAGGTTTAATTTAGCTTTGGTTTAGGGTGTGAGAGTGGAGGGTGAAATGCACGCTGAAATTTGTATGGCTTGTCATCTCAGGAGGCATGTGTATTCCTCTCTCTAGGGAATGTCTTAATTGTGAGGGAAAAACCAAAAGCTAGTTTTTTTTATACATGTAGCCTTGAGTTTCGCTATTCTCCATTTGAGTTATCTCTGAGCTTTTGTGGGCCCCACTGATGTACTAGTCAAAGGCAGATTCCTACTTCCCTATGAGAGTGGTAAGGGCTCAGAAATGTTTGGGAATATAGAGATGGGGCCACTCTTCCTTTGCTCTTGATCTCTTCCTCCTCAAATAATATTTCTTCCGCTTTGGGAATCACCAGATTTTTATTCAACAAGTCAGAAGTGGAGTGAGAGATTTTCACTCCTTGGAAATCAAAGTTGAGACACAGAGTTGAAGTAACCTTCCTGCAGTCAAACAGCTAGTAAGTGATGGAGTTGTTATGTGAACCCAGGTGGTCTGGCTGAAGCGTTTGTTCTCTGGGATGCTGAGTGCATCTTCAGCTCTTGCCCATAGGTGCAGAGTTCAATCCCAGGATGTGGCAGTATGTAATGTCCCCACCTGCAGGGTGGAAGCATACAGACTGCCCAGAGGCCCCACTTTGCTGCATTGGTCCTTTCTGGGCCAAACAAGCTTAGTCCCATTCCCACTACAAGCCATCCACTAGGTTACAGTTAAGCCCATTTTGAGACCCTGGCCTACCTGAATTTGCATTTGGGCCATAAGGAGGGAAACTCAGAAACCCAGATCCTTCTGGAGAAAAGTATGGAGGAAATGAGGTTATGGCTGGGGCTAATGAGACCCACAAGAATGAGAAGATTAACCCCTGTCAGTGCCAGACCCTCCCTGGGGCACCAGGGGTCCATCCTCCAGGGTTCCAGCTCTCCTGAGCGGGAAACGGACATGGAAACAGACAAAGAGACAGGTGGTGCAGGTGACCTGCAGCACCCAAATAGCTTTGGTTGAAGTGGTGAACTCTGAGGAGTTGCTCGACTTGGCTCTCCCTCCCCCGCCAAGGCTCCCTGGCTGCTTCTTCCTGGCCCTTGCCAGTATCCAGCCTGCAGGCAGATAAGTCTTTGCTGTGGGACCCGTAATACCACTGACAGCTTGGCCTGAGCTGGGGATTGGGGTGGGGGTAGGAATGAGGGGTGAGAGAATGAACGGAGTTCCGGGGCCCTCCTTGAAACCCTTAAATCGAACACTGGTTTAGCAGAGTGTTTGTCCTCTCCCTTGGCTTACACACTCTTATACCCACACGGAAGTTGGCATGGAAAATTAGTCTAGGAGAAGATAAATCTGGCGGGTGGGGGAGGGAGGGCATTGGCACTATTGTTCCAAGATGAGGAGCTGAGACTACTGAGCACTAGCGAGAGTGAGGTTTACCTCATACAGAGCACCACTTAATAAAGTCTGGACATGGTTAAATGATTTGTTTGTTTTTTTAGATGGAGTCTCGCTCTGTTGCCAGGCTGGAGTGCAGTAGCGTGATCTCGGCTCACTGCAACCTCTGACTGCCTGGTTCAAGCAATTCTCCTGCCTCAGCCTCCTGAGTAGCTGGGATTACAGGCACGTGCCACCACTCCCAGCTAATTTTTGTATTTTTAGTAGAGACGGGGTTTCACCATGTTGGTCAGGATGGTCTCGATCTCCTGACCTCGTGATCTGCCTGCCTCGGCCTCCCAAAGTGCTGGGATTACAGGCGTGAGCCACCGTGCCCAGCATTGCTAGCCAGCTAGTTAGATATAGACTCCCCTTGGCCTGGGAACCCCTTCATGGGCTGCCAGACTTCTTGAAAGTCCTTTCTCCACATCTCCAGCTCTCTGTGTTTGAGGCTGTTTCCTCTCTACACTATCATCTTGAAAGCAAGGTAGGTTTTGTAAAGTTTACTACCAGACATGGATCTCAGCCAAGTGATGGAACAAAGAATAAGGGACTTGTGCCTAGAATACACAAGGGGCTCTTACAACTCAATAATAAAATAACAAATAACCCAATTCAAAAACAGGCAAAGAATTTGAATGGGCAATTCTCCAAATGAGATGTAAGAAAGGTGAATAAGCACATGAAAACATGCTCAGACATCATGAGTCACCGAGGATGCTGCAAATCATAATCACAATGACGTACCACTGCATACCGCCTGGGATGGCTAGAATCAAGGCAGATAACAAGTATTGGTGAAGATGTGGAGAAGTGGAAGCCCTCATAACCTGTTGATGGGAACACAAAATGGTCCAGCTTCTTTAGAAAAGTCTGGTGGTTCCCCCCAAATTAAATATACAGTTACCATATGACTCAGCAATTCTACTCCTAGATATATACCCAAGAATATTGAAAACATAAGCCCACACAGACATTTCTTCATGAACATATATAGCAGCATTAGTCACAACAGTGAAAAGGTGGAAATGAACCAAATGTTCATCAACAGAAGAATGGATAAGCAAAATGTGATATACTTATACAATGGAATATTATCCAGCTATCGAAGGAATAAAGCACTGATACATATGTTCTCAAATGGATGAACCTTGAACACATACTAAGTGAAAAAAGCCAGTCACAAAAGACCCCACATTATATGATTCTATTCATATGAAAGCCTAGAATAGGGAAATGTATAGAGACAGAGAGTAGATTAGTGATTACTTAGGGATTGGGGAAGCAGGTAGATGGATAGGGAAATGATAGCTAAATGGTTTCTTTTTGAGGTGATGAAAATGTTCTAAAATTGACTGTGGCAATTGTTACGCACATATGTGAATATATCAAAACCACTGAACTGTACACTTTAAATGGGCAAATTGTATGCTGTGTGAATTATGTCTCAATAAAGCTATACTTAATTTTAAAATCAAGTATAAAAGGATGGGGAAATACTTAAATTAATTTATTCCAAGTGTATATGAGCAACAGAAAGTCTTTTGTCACCTCCTACACACCTACCTACACACTTCCTAAACACACACATACACACACACTGCCCTTCCAACTCACCCATGGCAGCGGCGTATATAGTGGATGCTTAAGAAATATTTGTTACCTTGGTGAATATATTTTATATCTAAGAATGGATATACAGGGGGTCGGCCAACAGAGTAATAAAATAACTGAAAGTTGTCTGCCGAGGGGAACAGTGGACAGCTAGATGGGAATGGGCTGTGGTAGGGGGTGGTCAGTACAGGTCTTCTCCCTAAATACATTTTGTCAGCCTGGCAGACAACTACTTCCCTGAAATCCTGGGAAACACACCAGTTTTCAGTTGTACTGTCCTAGATTCAGTTGCTACTTCCTCCTCTCTAGTCAAATCCCTTTTCTTGCCAGCTGCTCCATCACAATCTGCTCCCCCAAGGCTACCATCTCCCTTTCCCTCTCCCAATCCTACTACCTGGATGCCCGCAGTCCCACTAGGAATCGAGCAGACCCTACAGCAAAAGAGATGCTTTGTGAGCTAATGATCTTCATGTCACCAGAAATGCGAAGGCTGACGATGGAAATCTACTTATTGAGAATTTTGGAGAGACGACTCCTGTATAAGATTCCATCACATTCTGTATAAGCATGCTTGACTCATTCAACATTACCAATTTCAACTTCCTTATCTGTAAAGTGGGTGCATGCATGCGCATCCTCCCCAAACTGCCTACCAGAATGTAATTCAGATAGTTTCTGCTTTAAACAAACCCCCAAATAAGGAATTGTGGATTTGCAAGTCGATAACCTTTCAAAAGTGCAGAAAGGACAAAAAGGAAGAAATAGCATAGTATTGAATTATAAACCCAAAATATGAAATACATGAGTCCATGATGATATAAATAAATGAACAAATAAATAAATGGGGGAGAAAGGGCAAATTTTCCTTACAGAATGATTCCAAATAATATATGTAGATAATCCCTTCCTCCGGGAGGTGGAGCTTGATACCCTCCCGCTTGAGTGTGGGCTGGACTTAATAACTCACTTCAAACTAATGCATCCATAAAGTAGAAACATATATAGAAATGGAAACATAGTAACTTTATGGTAGAGAAACTGTACAAACACTACCTTGGCCAGGTGATCAAGAATAACTTACTAGTGATAAGTCATGTGGATATTACGTACCCATTGACACGATTTGATGAGAAGGGCATTTCACCTCTGTGGTATTCTGCCCTCAAACCCATAACCCTGGTCTAATTATGAGGAAAACATCAGACAAACCCAAATTGAGGGACGTTCCCCAAAATACCTAGCCAATACGTTTAAAAACTGTGAAGGTCGTTAGTACCAAGGAAAAACTGACAAACAGACCAGAGGAGAGTAAAAAGACATAGTGACTAAACAAAATGTGGTATCCTGGATTGAATCCTGGAGCAGAAAAAAGACATTAGTGGCAAAACAGGTAAAATATGAATAAAGGCTGTAGTTAGTTAACAGTAATCCACCAATGTTGATCTCTAAATTTTGATGAAAGGACCACGGTTATGTAACAGGTTAAGAAAGCAGAAACTGGGTGAGGGGTATACGTGAATACTCAGTACTATCTTTGCAACTTCTATGTAAATCTAAAATTATTTCAAAATAAGAAGTGTGTTTAAAGAAACAAATATTGGTTAGTAAGTTGACAAAAAAAAAAAAAAAAGAAGAAGGAAGACAGAAAAAGAAAAGGAGTAGTCTCAAGATTCCTTTAACGGGATTTAAAGGACCTTAATACAACCATTCATCAAAGGTATTTGTGGAGACAGGCACTGTGGAGACTTGACTGAATCTCAGCTCTACGAGAGCTTACTACCTGTGTGACCATGAGTCCATGAGTAAGTAACTTAACCCCCGTGCCTCAGTTTACTCATCTCTAAAACGAGGATAACAATAGCAACTACTTTATGGCCCAATACAAGGTTAATTGTTTTTTTTTTTGCTAGTCAAGTGAAGCAGTGGGAGTAAAGAAGCAACAAAGAAATCTATCACTGGTTGTGGTCACTAGTTGTAAACGCCACTGCACTTGGAGCTGCCTGATTTTTTTTTTTTTTTTTTTTTTTTTTTAGGCAAAGTCTTGCTTTGTCATCCAGGCTGGAGTACAGTGGCGTGACCACAGCTCACTGTATCCTGGAACTCCTGGGCTCAAGCAATCCTCCCATCTCAGCCTCCTGAGTAAATGGGACCACAGGGAGCCACCACCATGCCGGGCTAATTTGTTTTATTTGTTGTAGAGATGAGGTCTCACAATATTACCCAAGCTGGTCTCAAAGTCTTGGCCTCAAGTGATCCAACCACCTCAGCCTCCCGGGTAGCTGGGACTAAAGGTGTGCACCACCACACCTAGCTAATTTTTAAAATTTTCTGCAGAGAAGAGGCCTCACCATGTTGCCCAGGCTGATCTCAAACTCCTGGCCTCAAGTGATCCTCCCACCTCAACCTCTGAAAGTACTGCGTTTAGAGGCGTGAGGCACTATGCTTGGCCAAGGTTGATATTTGTTAATGAGTTAACATAATACAGTACTTAGAACAATGCCTAGCACTAGTAAATGCCATGTGTTTGTATCTTTATATTATAGATAAACATATAAGTGTTTGTTAAATAAAATATCGAGTCATACTGCTATAAACGCTCCTGGATAGGCATTTCCTGTGCAGCAGCCCATCACATACCTCAGTACACATCCACTGGACTCATACAATAAATCCAGAATACAATTTACGGCAACTTATGAAACTAGTGACCTGTGAGCTGGCCTGCAGAATCCCCAAGTGGTGATCAGAGGAGCTACTTTTGAATAACAGGCTCCCTTGGGAACTCCAGGCATAGATCAGCAGTTAATTGTAAATGATGATATATCAGAGAGAAAACTACCAGACACCATTGTGTCCAAGGAAGTATTTCTATTCCTTCTTCCACATATTTGCTTGGGTTGCTTTTGTCCTCTAATACTCTCCCTACTTACCTGATAATTAATTAAAACCTTCCCTTCCTTTAACACCCAACTTAGATCCTATCTCAGCTCTGAGGCCTTCTGGGCCTAGCCCAGTCTTTCCTCGGAACTCCAACAGTACTTGGTCCCTTCATGCGGCCCTTAGAATACACTGCCTTGTGCATTTCTCTTCTCTTCTCAATTAATCCTAAGTACCTCAAGGGCAGGCACTGCTCTTGTGTCCCTCGCAGGAATGAGCCCACCCTCCCCTGCCCCTGTGAGAGGAGAACCAACAAAGAGTGTGCGAGGGAAAACAGAAAGTCCACTCTTCCCATCATCCATCAAATACTGACTGAGCCCTGTGCCTGGGGTGGGGGATGTGCAGGATGAAAGAGTTGAGTCCTTGTCCTCAGGAAGCCCACAGTCTTGAATCAAATCATTACATCCCACATGCATAATAATATTTGCCTCTGGTGGGGGTAGGGAAAATGGGACAGAGAAAAGAAGCAAATGAGGCTGTGTTCGTTTTAACATAGTTATCTACAGGATAAAAAAGACTCTCCAGAAGCTGTAAAATTGAGGTAAAGGTGGGGGTCGGGGCAATTCTGATGAGAGAGAGAAGAATTTGGAGCTTGGGGCAGCCAGAGCATATAGCTCAGGAGAGAAACAGTAAGGGAGAGAGGAGAAAGTATGACCTTTCCTTCAGTCTCTCCATCTTCAAGAAATTCTACTCCCTCCCATCAATTATTATTACTATTATTATTATTATTATTATGAGTCAGGGCCTCATTCTGTCTCGCACACTAGAGTGCAGTGGCAGGATCATCGCTCACTGCAGCCTTGAGCTCCTAGGCTCAAGCGATCTTCCCACCTCAGCCTCCCGAATATCTGGGACCACAGCTGCGTACCACCATGCCTGACTAATTTTTAAAACAAATTTTTGTAGAGACAGTGTCACCCTATGTTGCCCAGGCTGGTGTTGAACTGCTGACCTTGAGCCTTTGCCCACCTTCTCCTCGCAATGTGCTGGGTTTACATGCGTGAGCCACCGTGCCTGGCCCAGTTACTTAAAAACAACAACAACAATAACAACAACAAACTTTGATGCTATTTGATTGTGATAATTGCTAGGAAGAAAACACAGAGAGAAAGTAACAGGGTAGAGGGTGCACTTTAGACTTGGCACGCAGAGAAGGCCTCTTTGGGGAGTAGATATTTAAATTGAGACCTAAAGATGAAGTTGCTAGAAGTGCAAAGACTGGGAATACGAGTTGGGGTGATTGTTCCACATGAGGGGAACAATGAAATAGAGAAATATCGTTTTCGAGAAAAGAAGAAAGCATGAGTGGAAATAAGCAGTAGGAGATATTACGTCCACTGAGATATGGGTTAAGTGACTTGCTCAAGATTACGCAGCTAGTCAGTGACAAGTGAGATAATTCACGAACTCTATTTTGAGAAATAGAATTGAACAGAAGGCTCCTGGAGCTTCAAGGTAGCATCTAGCAGGAGCAGCACAGACAAAACTATAGGGACAGAAACTCAGGGAGCTTTCTTGCTTTCTTTTAAAAAAATACATGTGTCTATTTTCCCCTTTTCTATGCATCCAAACATCCATTATCTGTGTCTATTTGTATTGAATATATTTAAGGTGTAGGATGTGATGTCGAGACTTTTTATTATTCTGGAAATTTTGTCCAAATTCCAGTGTTACTGATTTTTGTGAATCCCTCTGTGTTTTCTTGAAGGAGCTAACAGCCAAATCCTTGAATGAAAATGATGAAAAGTACTGGATTCGTCAGAATTTCCCATGTGCCAGGCCATAGCTGCTTATGTTCGGGAGCAGCAAGGAAGGGGGGACCTTCAGGCCTGGATCCCACACTTCATTCAGTCTTGGGAAAGGTGAAGCCTGAGACTCTTTGAAGGAGAAAAAAGAAGCGGAATGAGGCCGGAAATGGTGGCTCACGCATGTAATCCCAGCACTTTGGGAGGCCAAGGCGGGTGCCTTACGAGGTCAGGAGATCAAGATCATCCTGTCTAACACAGTGAAACCCCATCTGTACTAAAAATACAAAAAATTAGCCTGGCGTGGTGGCACCTGCCTCTAGTGCCAGCTACTCAGGAACCTGAGGTAGGAGAATCGCTGGAACCCGGGAGGCTGAGTTGCAGGGAGCCAGGATCGCGCCACTACACTCCAGACTGGGTGACAGAGTGACACTGTCTCAAAAAAAAAAAAAAAAAAAAAGAAAAAAGAAAAAAAAGCTAAAGGAAGGCCTGGGTTTGGGAAAGAATCCAAAACAGGAGGGGCTACATGATTGGAGACATGGTGGCGGATTGAAGGGATGATGGGGGCTTCACAGTTTAGAAGAGGTCCATGTGTGTCTCCTAGAAAACAGCTCAGACAGCGCGGTCATCTTGCTCAAGGTCACAGAGCTAGTGTGTGCAAAACCAGGAGTGGAGCCCATGTTTGATGGATTCCACAGCCTTTCTATTATATCACCCAAGATGATTTTCCCCACAACTCCCGTTTAATGTTGCCATTACGTTGGTTTTAGAATGTTATTTAGAAAGTATGAGTGTGTGTGAGAGCACGTGAGTGTGTGTTGAGGAGAGGCCTTGTTAGCATGGATGGACTTTTGCTCTTGTATGTGCATATTTCTCCCATGTTTACCTATGACTTGGTGGGATTCTCAGGTGAATGTATTTCTTCCTGTTGAGAAACCTAACTCCAGAGAACACAGGGAAATCCTGTAACCTGAAGAGAGGGGTCTGAGGAAAACTGACACTCCCCTTCTTGCCAGACCCTTTGGATTCTTGGGACAGCTGAACAAGAATGGGGAGAAAGCATCCAAAAGCGTCCACCTGGAGTGCAGGCCGAGCCACTAGATTGAGCTTTTACAGGACTAGAAACATGGAAGGAAGTTCAGACAGTAACAGCCAGAGAGACACCTGTTGGCTAGTGTCTAAGGGAGACCAGATAGTGGGATGTTGAAAGAATAAGGACAGAACAAGAGGTCTGGGTAGCTCACCATCTTTTCCTGAGTTATCCTTTCACTGTGTGAATTTTTTCTTTTCTTTTTTTTTCTTTCTGAGACAGGATCTCGTTCTGTCACCCAGCCTGGAGTGCAGTAGCATGATAGCAGCTCAGTGTGGCCTTCACTTCCCCTGCTCAGTTGATCCTCCCACCTCAGCCTCCAGAGAAGCTCAGATTACAGGCATGTGCCACTGCACCTGGCAGATTTTTGTATTTTTTGTAGAGATGTGGTTTCTCCATGTTGTCCAGGCTGGTCCTGAACTCCTGGGCTCACGGGATCCTCCCGTCTTGGCCTCCCAAAGTGCTGGAATTACAGGCTGGAGCCCCATGCCTGGTGTGAATGGAAAGTGCTATCAACTCCCAGCTTTTCAAACACGGTATATGTGATAAGAGTATGAGCTCTGAAGTCTCTATTAACCTTGACAAATCAGGGAACCTCTCTGATTCTAGCTTTTCCCATCTGTAAAACAGCGTTAATGATAGGAATAGGAATGCTAATGAGATTAAGTGGTATGGAAAGCCATGGGAACAGAGCCTAACACACAGTAGGCCACCAGTGCAGAGTATCTATCCTTAATTCTTCCCATTGAATGCAAATGCAAATGCAAATGACCATTGGATCATCCAGGCAACTGTATACTTCTGTAAGACCAAATTATAAAACCACTGGGGTGAAAAGAATGTTCCAGATCTGTTGCTCTCTCTTAGTCTGACACATGAGGAACCCAATACCCAATGGAAACAAGTGCATTAGAGGAAAATGAAAAAGCTTGTGCAAAAGCAAACGTCATGAAAGGGAATTATAAGAGATTTTTGAGTGGCTGCAAGAACAGATGAGTTAGTGTGCATGTACACGCTTCAGAGCGAGAGGGAAAAAGAGGAAACTGGAGGGGAGATAAGGCTATCAAAGAAGGAAAGACCAGCATACAATGCGCTTTCCTGTGAAAGTCAGGAGTTTGAACTTTACCTACATCAGCATTGTCCGTTAAGAACATAATGTGATCCACATATACAATTTTGAATATTCTACCAACCTCATGAAAAAAATGGGTAAAATCAACATTAATATTGTAATTCATTTAACCTACTATATCAAATATATTATCATTTTAACATGTAATCAAAATGAATACTGATTAATGACATTTTGCACTCTTTTTTGAATTCGAAGTCATTGAAATCTGGTGTGTAGTTTTACCGTGACAGCACATCTTAATCTGAACTAGCCACATTTCAAATGTTCAAAGGCCACATGTAACTCAAGGGCCACATGTAACTAGGGACTAGTGTATTTGTCAGTGCAGACCTAGGCAATGCAGAGCAGAGCAAGAAAAAGATCCAGCCACTCAAGATTGCTATGTGTATTTCTGCAGATCGTGTGTGGTATAATGGACGTGAATGTGGGCTGCAATGCAGCCCAATAATTCTACATATGAAGCCAAGCACCCCAGCACAACACTGCCAGCTCAGAGGAAAGTGAGCCTTTTCCTGATGAGTCAGCCCAGAGGTAGTTCCTTTCAGAAAAAACAACAATAACAACAACAACAAACACAACTTTCACGAAGATGCTATATGTGCTAGCACTAGCCTTGGGGAAAAGCTAGGCCCATGTAGCAGGTACACGTATTAGTCCACCACTCAGGTAAGAAGTGGCACATCCTTTTACAAGTCAGAGTGAATTCCACTTTGAGGACCCACAGTCTGGAGGGAAACTCAACCTCAATTATTCTTGGGACTCTTCACTCAGAGTTGTGCCTGAGTTCTGATTTTTGTATGTACCAGGACATAGGGGTATGGCCCTCTCTGGTCATCAAGTCGTCTACTCACAGTGGCTAATGCTGAGATAGCTACTGGCCCCTGTGCAGGACCCTTCAGGCTCAACAGCACTCTGATGATTCTGCAAAAGTCCTCTGCTTAACATCCCACCCTCCTAGATTCCACCTCATCATTTCTCTCTGGGGTCTTGCTGCCTTCCCGTGCACACTGCCCAGAAGCCAGCCCGGGCTCTGCTGCTCTGGAACTTTCACTTCTCCCCTTTTATCAGGGAAATCACTTTTTTGATGTGGAAAAAAATCCTTTTCCCTTCATGTCTCCTCCAAGATGGTTTTTGTTTTGTTTCTTTACTGGCAAACTTTCCCCCTCTGAGGCTCAAGGCTGTTGTGAACCAAAATCAGAAAGTGCTGTAGGGTGCCAGGCCTAGTGACTTACCCCAGTAATCGCAGCGCTTCCGGAGGCTGAGGCAAGTGGATTGCCAGGAGTTCCAGACCGGTCTGGGGGACATGGTGAAACCCTTTCTCTATTTTTTTAAAGTGCTGTAGGAAAAGTCACTTTTCTGCCATATTTTCTGCCCTGCTACAAACCTCCTGGTAGCCAAGAGGACCTGAGCCAGCTATCCACTTGATGGAAGGAAAGAAAAGGAGGAATGTACAGGAAGAAAAAAAAATAAATATATTAATCTCCTAAAATATTATCCAGATATAGAGCAATAGAAACTCTCCTATACCACTGATGGAAGAGTAAATTTGTACAAACACTGTGGCAGGATTTGTCACGATCTATTAAAGTTGAATACAGTCATAATCAGGAATATCACCTGTAGGTGTGTATCCAATAAAATAAGTGCTTGTGGCTAACAAAAGTCATGCATAGGCGCATTCATAGCAGCGCTCTTCCTAATAAGCTCAAACTGGAAACAACCTAAATAAGTGTCCATCAACTATACAATAAGTATAATGGAATATTACACAATATGAGAATAAAACAACATACAACAACACAGTTGAATCTCACAAGCATAATGTTGAGCAAAGAAAACCAAACACACAAAAAATCATACAGTGTGATTCTATTTAGCTATGAAGTGTTGCAAAAGGCAGAACTCAGCCTGGCCAACATAGTGAAGCCTCATCTCTACAAAACAAAACAAAAATTACCCAGTGTGTTGGTGCATGCCTGTGGTTCCAGTTACTTGGGATGCTGAGGTGGAAGGAGCCCCCCTCACATGAGCCTTGGAGGTTGAGGCTGCAGTGAGCTGTGATTGCACCACGGCCTTCCAGCCTGAGCAACAGACTCTGTCTAAAAAAAAATAAGGCAGAACCAAGAGGGGCTTTTGAGTGCTTTGAATGTTCTGTTTCTTGACAATGGGTGGGCTCAGTTTGTGGTGATTTATTGATAATGTGTTGAACTTATAACTTTGTTCAGTTTTCTCTGTATAGCCAATACAGTGTTTACAAAGTAGGAAGTCAACAAAAGAAAAACAATTTCCTACTCACACCGATTAACTGACAACAAGCAATAATCCAGGCAAGAAAGAATGAAGGCATGAATAATTTAAAGTAGTGGAAATAAGGAGAGGGAATGTATGATTGGATGTAGACATTAGACAGAGAGAGGAGTCCTCGACAATGCCCAGGATTCCAGCTTGGATAACTGGGTAAATGAGGATGGTGGGACTGGTTGATACAGGGAACACTGGAAGAGATAAGGCAGGTGAGTAGATGATGAATACAATTAGCACATGATGAGTTCATAGTGTCTATGGACATTCATATGGAGAGGCGCAATGGCATGGGTTTAAAAGTGAGGGCTGAGTTTTATTCCGTACG